>NW_028263212.1:603636-905454 GCF_982192425.1 Myodes glareolus
CTGTAAAAGAAGCAATCTGTTCCAACACTTCAATTCACTGTGTGAAGTGAATGGAGTGTTGCTTCACTTTCTAAATGCTGTCCTTTCAGAGAAAATCACTTTCCTTTGAAAGTGCCTTAAGCTACTTACAAGCATTCACAGGAAACTCACATGCATTTTTCTTAAAGAGAAGCAGTCTGTTCCAACACTTTAATTCACTGTGCGTAGTGAATGGAGTGTTGCTTCACTTTCTAAATGCTGTCCTTTCAGAGAAAATCACTTTCCTTTGAAAGTACCTTAAGCTACTTACAAGCATTCAATAGAAATTCACATGTGTTTCTCTGAAAAAGAAGCAGTCTGTTCCAACACTTCAATTCACTGTCCGAAGTGAATGGAGTGTTGCTTCCCTTTCTAAATGCTGTCCTTTCAGAGAAAATCACTTTCCTTTGAAAGTGCCTTAAGCTACTTACACACATTCACAGGAAACTCAAATGCGTTTCTATGAAAGAGAAGCAGTCTGTTCCAACATTTCAATTCACTGTGCGAAGTGAATGGAGTGTTGCTTCACTTTCTAAATGCTGTCTTTCAGAGAAAATCACTTTCCTTTGAAAGTGCCTTAAGCTACTTACAAGCATTCACAAAAAACTCTTATCTGTTTCTCTGAAAGAGAAGTAGTCTGTTCCAACATTTCAATTCACTGTGCGAAGTGAATGGAGTGTTGTTTCACTTTCTAAATGCTGTCCTCTCAGAGAAAATCACTTTCCTTTGAAAGTGCCTTAAGCTACTTACAAGCGTTCCACAGAAATTCACATGCGTTTCTCTGAAAGAGAAGCAGTCTGTTCCAACACTTCAATTCACTCTGCGAAGTGAATGGAGTGTTGTTTCACTTTCTAAATACTGTCCTTTCAGAGAAAATCACTTTCCTTTGAAAGTGCCTTAAGCTACTTACACACATTCACAGGAAACTCAAATGCGTTTCTATGAAAGAGAAGCTGTCTGTTCCAACACTTCAATTCACTGTGCGAAGTGGAGTGTTGCTTCACTTTCTAAATGCTGTCCTGTCAGAGAAAATCACTTTCCTTTAAAAATGCCTTAAGCTACTTACAAGCATTCACAAGAAACTCACATGTATTTTTTGAAAGAGAAGCAGTCTGTTCCAACACTTCAATTCACTGTGCGAAGTGAATGGAGTGTTGTTTCACTTTCTAAATGCTGTCCTTTCAGAGAAAATCACTTTCCTTTGAAAGTGCCTTAAGCTACTTACAAGCATTCCACAGAAATTCACATGCGTTTCTCTGAAAGAGAAGCAGTCTGTTCCAACACTTCAATTCACTGTGCGAAGTGAATGGAGTGTTGCTTCACTTTCTAAATGCTGTCCTTTCAGAGAAAATCACTTTCCTTTGAAACTGCTTTAAGCTACTTACAAGCATTCAACAGAAATTCACATGCGTTTCACTGAAAGAGAAGCAGTCTGCTCCAACACTTCAATTCACTGTGCGAAGTGAATGGAGTGTTGCTTCACTTTCTAAATGCTGTCCTTTCAGAGAAAATCACTTTCCTTTGAAAGTGCCTTAAGCTACTTACAAGCATTCCACAGAAATTCACATGCATTTCTCTGAAAAAGAAGCAGTCTGTTCCAACACTTCAATTCACTGTGCGAAGTGAATGGAGTGTTGCTTCACTTTCTAAATTCTGTCCTCTCAGAGAAAATCACTTTCCTTTGATAGTGCCATAAGCTCCTTACAAGGATTCACAAGAAACTCACATGCATTTTTCTGAAAGAGAAGCAGTCTGTTCCAACACTTCAATTCACTGTGCGTAGTGAATGGAGTGTTGCTTCACTTTCTAAAAGCTGTCCTTTCAGAGAAAATCACTTTCCTTTGAAAGTACCTTAAGCTACTTACAAGCATTCTATAGAAATTCATATGTGTTTCTCTGAAAAAGAAGCAGTCTGTTCCAACACTTCAATTCACTGTGCGAAGTGAATGGAGTGTTGTTTCACTTTCTAAATGCTGCCCTTTCAGAGAAAATCACTTTCCTTTGAAAGTGCCTTAAGCTACTTACAAGCATTCACAAGAAACTCACATGCAATTTTCTGAAAGAGAAGCAGTCTGTTCCAACACTTCAATTCACTCTGCGTAGTGAATGGAGTGTTGCTTTACTTTCTAAATGCTGTCCTTTCAGAGAAAATCACTTTCCTTTGAAAGTGCCTTAAGCTACTTACAAGCATTCAATAGAAATTCACATGCGTTTCTCTGAAAGAGAAGCAGTCTGTTCCAACACTTCAATTCACTGTGCGAAGTGAATGGAGTGTTGCTTCACTTTCTAAATGCTGTCCATTCAGAGAAAATCACTTTGCTTTGAAAGTGCCTTAAGCTACTTACAAGCATTCACAAAAAACTCACATCCGTTTCTCTGAAAGAGAAGCAGTCTGTTCCAACACTTCAATTCACTGTGCGAAGTGAATGGAGTGTTGCTTCACTTTCTAAATGCTGTCCATTCAGAGAAAATCACTTTCCTTTGAAAATGCCTTAAGCTACTTACAAGCATTCACAAAAAACTCATATCTGTTTCGTGAAAGAGAAGTAGTCTGTTCCAACACTTCAATTCACTGTGCGAAGTGAATGGAGTGTGGTTTCACTTTCTAAATGCTGTCCTTTCAGAGAAAATCACTTTCTTTTGAAAGTGCCTTAAGCTACTTACAAGCATTCAACAGAAATTCACAAGCGTTTCACTGAAAGAGAAGCTGTCTGTTCCAACACTTCAATTCACTGTGCGAAGTGAATGGAGTGTTGCTTCACTTTCTAAATGCTGTCCTTTCAGAGAAAATCACTTTCCTTTGAAAGTGCCTTAAGCTACTTACAAGCATTCAACAGAAATTCACATGCATTTCACTGAAAGAGAAGCAGTCTGTTCCAACACTTCAATTCACTGTGCGAAGTGAATGGAGTGTTGCTTCACTTTCTAAATGCTGTCCTTTCAGAGAAAATCACTTTCCTTTGAAAATGCCTTAAGCTACTTACAAGCATTCACAAGAAACTCACATGCATTTTTCTGAAAGAGAAGCAGTCTGTTCCAACACTTCAATTCACTGTGCGTAGTGAATGGAGTGTTGCTTCACTTTCTAAATGCTGTCCTTTCAGAGAAAATCACTTTCTTTTGAAAGTGCCTTAAGCTACTTACACACATTCACAGGAAACTCAAATGCGTTTCTATGAAAGAGAAGCTGTCTGTTCCAACACTTCAATTCACTGTGCGAAGTGAATGGAGTGTTGCTTCACTTTCTAAATGCTGTCTTTCAGAGAAAATCACTTTCCTTTTAAAGTTCCTTAAGCTACTTACAAGCATTCACAAAAAACTCATATCTGTTTCTCTGAAAGAGAAGTAGTCTGTTCCAACACTTCAATTCACTGTGCGAGGTGAATGGAGTGTTGTTTCACTTTCTAAATGCTGTCCTTTCAGAGAAAATCACTTTCCTTTGAAAGTGCCTTAAGCTACTTACAAGCATTCCACAGAAATTCACATGCGTTTCTCTGAAAGAGAAGCAGTCTGTTCCAACACTTCAATTAACTCTGCGAAGTGAATGGAGTGTTGCTTCACTTTCTAAATGCTGTCCTTTCAGAGAAAATCACTTTTCTTTGAAAGTGCCTAAAGCTACTTACACACATTCACAGGAAACTCAAATGCATTTCTATGAAAGAGAAGCTGTCTGTTCCAACACTTCAATTCACTGTGCGAAGTGAATGGAGTGTTGCTTCACTTTCTAAATGCTGTCCTTTCAGAGAAAATCACTTTCTTTTGAAAGTGCCTTAAGCTACTTACAAGCATTCAACAGAAATTCACATGCGTTTCACTGAAAGAGAAGCTGTCTGTTCCAACACTTCAATTCACTGTGCGAAGTGAATGGAGTGTTGCTTCACTTTCTAAATGTTGTCCTTTCAGAGAAAATCACTTTCCTTTGATAGTGCCTTAAGCTACTTACAAGCATTCAACAGAAATTCACATGCGTTTCACTGAAAGAGAAGCAGTCTGTTCCAACATTTCAATTCACTGTGCGAAGTGAATGGAGTGTTGCTTCACATTCTAAATGCTGTCCTTTCAGAGAAAATCACTTTCCTTTGAAAATGCCTTAAGCTACTTACACGCATTCACAAAAAACTCATATCTGTTTCGTGAAAGAGAAGTAGTCTGTTCCAACACTTCAATTCACTGTGCGAAGTGAATGGAGTGTGGTTTCACTTTCTAAATGCTGTCCTTTCAGAGAAAATCACTTTCCTTTGAAAGTGCCTTAAGCTACTTACAAGCATTCCACAGAAATTCACATGCGTTTCTCTGAAAAAGAAGCAGTCTGTTCCAACACTTCAATTCACTGTGCGAAGTGAATGGAGTGTTGCTTCACTTTCTAAATGCTGTCCTTTCAGAGAAAATCACTTTCCTTTGAAAGTGCCTTAAGCTACTTACAAGCATTCAATAGAAACTCACATGCATTTTTCTGAAAGAGAAGCAGTCTGTTCCAACACTTCAATTCACTGTACGCAGTGAATGGAGTGTTGCTTCACTTTCTAAATGCTGTCCTTTCAGAGAAAATCACTTTCCTTTGAAAGTACCTTAAGCTACTTACAAGCATTCAATAGAAATTCACATGTGTTTCTCTGAAAAAGAAGCAGTCTGTTCCAACACTTCAATTCACTGTGCGAAGTCAATGGAGTGTTGCTTCACTTTCTAAATGCTGTCCTTTCAGAGAAAATCACTTTCTTTGAAAGTGCCTTAAGCTACTTACAAGCATTCACAAGAAACTCACATGCATTTTTCTGAAAGAGAAGCAGTCTGTTCCAACACTTCAATTCACTGTGCGCAGTGAATGGAGTGTTGCTTCACTTTCTAAATGCTGTCCTTTCAGAGAAAATCACTTTCCTTTGAAAGTGCCTTAAGCTACTTACACACATTCACAGGAAACTCAAATGCGTTTCTATGAAAGAGAAGCTGTCTGTTCCAACACTTCAATTCACTGTGCGAAGTGAATGGAGTGTTGCTTCACTTTCTAAATGCTGTCTTTCAGAGAAAATCACTTTCCTTTGAAAGTGCCTTAAGCTACTTACAATCATTCACAAAAAACTCATATCTGTTTTTCTGAAAGAGAAGTAGTCTGTTACAACACTTCAATTCACTGTGCGAAGTGAATGGAGTGTTGTATCACTTTCTAAATGCTGTCCTCTCAGAGAAAATCACTTTCCTTTAAAAGTGCCTTAAGCTACTTACAAGCATTCCACAGAAATTCACATGTGTTTCTCTGAAAGAGAAGCAGTCTGTTCCAACACTTCAATTCACTCTGCGAAGTGAATGGAGTGTTGTTTCACTTTCTAAATGCTGTCCTGTCAGAGAAAATCACTTTCCTTTGAAAGTGCCTTAAGCTACTTACAAGCCTTCAGAAAAAACTCATATCTGTTTCTCTGAAAGAGAAGTAGTCTGTTCCAACACTTCAATTCACTGTGCGAAGTGAATGGAGTGTTGTTTCACTTTCTAAATGCTGTCCTTTCAGAGAAAATCACTTTCCTTTGAAAGTGCCTTAAGCTACTTACAAGCATTCCACAGAAATTCACATGCGTTTCTCTGAAAGAGAAGCCGTCTGTTCCAACACTTCAATTCACTCTGCGAAGTGAATGGAGTGTTGCTTCACTTTCTAAATGCTGTCCTTTCAGAGAAAATCACTTTCCTTTGAAAGTGCCTTAAGCTACTTACAAGCATTCCACAGAAATTCACATGCGTTTCTCTGAAAGAGAAGCCGTCTGTTCCAACACTTCAATTCACTCTGCGAAGTGAATGGAGTGTTGCTTCACTTTCTAAATGCTGTCCTTTCAGAGAAAATCACTTTCCTTTGAAAGTGCCTTAAGCTACATACAAGCATTCAACAGAAATTCACATGCATTTCACTGAAAGATAAGCAGTCTGTTCCAACACTTCAATTCACTGTGCGAAGTGAATGGAGTGTTGCTTCACTTTCTAAATGCTGTCCTTTCAGAGAAAATCATTTTCCTTTGAAAATGCCTTAAGCTACATACAAGCATTCAACAGAAATTCACATGCATTTCACTGAAAGATAAGCAGTCTGTTCCAACACTTCAATTCACTGTGCGAAGTGAATGGAGTGTTGCTTCACTTTCTAAATGCTGTCCTTTCAGAGAAAATCACTTTCCTTTGAAAGTGCCTTAAGCTACTTACAAGCATTCAACAGAAATTCACATGCGTTTCTCTGTAAAAGAAGCAATCTGTTCCAACACTTCAATTCACTGTGTGAAGTGAATGGAGTGTTGCTTCACTTTCTAAATGCTGTCCTTTCAGAGAAAATCACTTTCCTTTGAAAGTGCCTTAAGCTACTTACAAGCATTCACAGGAAACTCACATGCATTTTTCTTAAAGAGAAGCAGTCTGTTCCAACACTTTAATTCACTGTGCGTAGTGAATGGAGTGTTGCTTCACTTTCTAAATGCTGTCCTTTCAGAGAAAATCACTTTCCTTTGAAAGTACCTTAAGCTACTTACAAGCATTCAATAGAAATTCACATGTGTTTCTCTGAAAAAGAAGCAGTCTGTTCCAACACTTCAATTCACTGTCCGAAGTGAATGGAGTGTTGCTTCCCTTTCTAAATGCTGTCCTTTCAGAGAAAATCACTTTCCTTTGAAAGTGCCTTAAGCTACTTACACACATTCACAGGAAACTCAAATGCGTTTCTATGAAAGAGAAGCAGTCTGTTCCAACATTTCAATTCACTGTGCGAAGTGAATGGAGTGTTGCTTCACTTTCTAAATGCTGTCTTTCAGAGAAAATCACTTTCCTTTGAAAGTGCCTTAAGCTACTTACAAGCATTCACAAAAAACTCTTATCTGTTTCTCTGAAAGAGAAGTAGTCTGTTCCAACATTTCAATTCACTGTGCGAAGTGAATGGAGTGTTGTTTCACTTTCTAAATGCTGTCCTCTCAGAGAAAATCACTTTCCTTTGAAAGTGCCTTAAGCTACTTACAAGCGTTCCACAGAAATTCACATGCGTTTCTCTGAAAGAGAAGCAGTCTGTTCCAACACTTCAATTCACTCTGCGAAGTGAATGGAGTGTTGTTTCACTTTCTAAATACTGTCCTTTCAGAGAAAATCACTTTCCTTTGAAAGTGCCTTAAGCTACTTACACACATTCACAGGAAACTCAAATGCGTTTCTATGAAAGAGAAGCTGTCTGTTCCAACACTTCAATTCACTGTGCGAAGTGGAGTGTTGCTTCACTTTCTAAATGCTGTCCTGTCAGAGAAAATCACTTTCCTTTAAAAATGCCTTAAGCTACTTACAAGCATTCACAAGAAACTCACATGTATTTTTTGAAAGAGAAGCAGTCTGTTCCAACACTTCAATTCACTGTGCGAAGTGAATGGAGTGTTGTTTCACTTTCTAAATGCTGTCCTTTCAGAGAAAATCACTTTCCTTTGAAAGTGCCTTAAGCTACTTACAAGCATTCCACAGAAATTCACATGCGTTTCTCTGAAAGAGAAGCAGTCTGTTCCAACACTTCAATTCACTGTGCGAAGTGAATGGAGTGTTGCTTCACTTTCTAAATGCTGTCCTTTCAGAGAAAATCACTTTCCTTTGAAACTGCTTTAAGCTACTTACAAGCATTCAACAGAAATTCACATGCGTTTCACTGAAAGAGAAGCAGTCTGCTCCAACACTTCAATTCACTGTGCGAAGTGAATGGAGTGTTGCTTCACTTTCTAAATGCTGTCCTTTCAGAGAAAATCACTTTCCTTTGAAAGTGCCTTAAGCTACTTACAAGCATTCCACAGAAATTCACATGCATTTCTCTGAAAAAGAAGCAGTCTGTTCCAACACTTCAATTCACTGTGCGAAGTGAATGGAGTGTTGCTTCACTTTCTAAATTCTGTCCTCTCAGAGAAAATCACTTTCCTTTGATAGTGCCATAAGCTCCTTACAAGGATTCACAAGAAACTCACATGCATTTTTCTGAAAGAGAAGCAGTCTGTTCCAACACTTCAATTCACTGTGCGTAGTGAATGGAGTGTTGCTTCACTTTCTAAAAGCTGTCCTTTCAGAGAAAATCACTTTCCTTTGAAAGTACCTTAAGCTACTTACAAGCATTCTATAGAAATTCATATGTGTTTCTCTGAAAAAGAAGCAGTCTGTTCCAACACTTCAATTCACTGTGCGAAGTGAATGGAGTGTTGTTTCACTTTCTAAATGCTGCCCTTTCAGAGAAAATCACTTTCCTTTGAAAGTGCCTTAAGCTACTTACAAGCATTCACAAGAAACTCACATGCAATTTTCTGAAAGAGAAGCAGTCTGTTCCAACACTTCAATTCACTCTGCGTAGTGAATGGAGTGTTGCTTTACTTTCTAAATGCTGTCCTTTCAGAGAAAATCACTTTCCTTTGAAAGTGCCTTAAGCTACTTACAAGCATTCAATAGAAATTCACATGCGTTTCTCTGAAAGAGAAGCAGTCTGTTCCAACACTTCAATTCACTGTGCGAAGTGAATGGAGTGTTGCTTCACTTTCTAAATGCTGTCCATTCAGAGAAAATCACTTTGCTTTGAAAGTGCCTTAAGCTACTTACAAGCATTCACAAAAAACTCACATCCGTTTCTCTGAAAGAGAAGCAGTCTGTTCCAACACTTCAATTCACTGTGCGAAGTGAATGGAGTGTTGCTTCACTTTCTAAATGCTGTCCATTCAGAGAAAATCACTTTCCTTTGAAAATGCCTTAAGCTACTTACAAGCATTCACAAAAAACTCATATCTGTTTCGTGAAAGAGAAGTAGTCTGTTCCAACACTTCAATTCACTGTGCGAAGTGAATGGAGTGTGGTTTCACTTTCTAAATGCTGTCCTTTCAGAGAAAATCACTTTCCTTTGAAAGTGCCTTAAGCTACTTACAAGAATTCCACCGAAATTCAAATGCGTTTCTCTGAAAAAGAAGCAGTCTGTTCCAACACTTCAATTCACTGTGCGAAGTGAATGGAGTGTTGCTTCACTTTCGAAATGCTGTGCTTTCATAGAAAATCACTTTCCTTTGAAAGTGCCTTAAGCTACTTACAAGCATTCACAAGAAACTCACATGCATTTTTCTGAAAGAGAAGCAGTCTGTTCCAACACTTCAATTCACTGTACGTAGTGAATGGAGTGTTGCTTCACTTTCTAAATGCTGTCCTTTCAGAGAAAATCACTTTCCTTTGAAAGTGCCTTAAGCTACTTACAAGCATTCCACAGAAATTCACATGCGTTTCTCTGAAAGAGAAGCAGTCTGTTCCAACACTTCAATTCACTGTGCGAAGTGAATGGAGTGTTGCTTCACTTTCTAAATGCTGTCCTTTCAGAGAAAATCACTTTCCTTTGAAACTGCTTTAAGCTACTTACAAGCATTCAACAGAAATTCACATGCGTTTCACTGAAAGAGAAGCAGTCTGCTCCAACACTTCAATTCACTGTGCGAAGTGAATGGAGTGTTGCTTCACTTTCTAAATGCTGTCCTTTCAGAGAAAATCACTTTCCTTTGAAAGTGCCTTAAGCTACTTACAAGCATTCCACAGAAATTCACATGCATTTCTCTGAAAAAGAAGCAGTCTGTTCCAACACTTCAATTCACTGTGCGAAGTGAATGGAGTGTTGCTTCACTTTCTAAATTCTGTCCTCTCAGAGAAAATCACTTTCCTTTGATAGTGCCATAAGCTCCTTACAAGGATTCACAAGAAACTCACATGCATTTTTCTGAAAGAGAAGCAGTCTGTTCCAACACTTCAATTCACTGTGCGTAGTGAATGGAGTGTTGCTTCACTTTCTAAAAGCTGTCCTTTCAGAGAAAATCACTTTCCTTTGAAAGTACCTTAAGCTACTTACAAGCATTCTATAGAAATTCATATGTGTTTCTCTGAAAAAGAAGCAGTCTGTTCCAACACTTCAATTCACTGTGCGAAGTGAATGGAGTGTTGTTTCACTTTCTAAATGCTGCCCTTTCAGAGAAAATCACTTTCCTTTGAAAGTGCCTTAAGCTACTTACAAGCATTCACAAGAAACTCACATGCAATTTTCTGAAAGAGAAGCAGTCTGTTCCAACACTTCAATTCACTCTGCGTAGTGAATGGAGTGTTGCTTTACTTTCTAAATGCTGTCCTTTCAGAGAAAATCACTTTCCTTTGAAAGTGCCTTAAGCTACTTACAAGCATTCAATAGAAATTCACATGCGTTTCTCTGAAAGAGAAGCAGTCTGTTCCAACACTTCAATTCACTGTGCGAAGTGAATGGAGTGTTGCTTCACTTTCTAAATGCTGTCCATTCAGAGAAAATCACTTTGCTTTGAAAGTGCCTTAAGCTACTTACAAGCATTCACAAAAAACTCACATCCGTTTCTCTGAAAGAGAAGCAGTCTGTTCCAACACTTCAATTCACTGTGCGAAGTGAATGGAGTGTTGCTTCACTTTCTAAATGCTGTCCATTCAGAGAAAATCACTTTCCTTTGAAAATGCCTTAAGCTACTTACAAGCATTCACAAAAAACTCATATCTGTTTCGTGAAAGAGAAGTAGTCTGTTCCAACACTTCAATTCACTGTGCGAAGTGAATGGAGTGTGGTTTCACTTTCTAAATGCTGTCCTTTCAGAGAAAATCACTTTCCTTTGAAAGTGCCTTAAGCTACTTACAAGAATTCCACCGAAATTCAAATGCGTTTCTCTGAAAAAGAAGCAGTCTGTTCCAACACTTCAATTCACTGTGCGAAGTGAATGGAGTGTTGCTTCACTTTCGAAATGCTGTGCTTTCATAGAAAATCACTTTCCTTTGAAAGTGCCTTAAGCTACTTACAAGCATTCACAAGAAACTCACATGCATTTTTCTGAAAGAGAAGCAGTCTGTTCCAACACTTCAATTCACTGTACGTAGTGAATGGAGTGTTGCTTCACTTTCTAAATGCTGTCCTTTCAGAGAAAATCACTTTCCTTTGAAAGTACCTTAAGCTACTTACAAGCATTCAATAGAAATTCACATGTGTTTCTCTGAAAAAGAAGCAGTCTGTTCCAACACTTCAATTCACTGTGCGAAGTCAATGGAGTGTTGCTTCACTTTCTAAATGCTGTCCTTTCAGAGAAAATCACTTTCTTTTGAAAGTGCCTTAAGCTACTTACAAGCATTCAACAGAAATTCACATGCGTTTCACTGAAAGAGAAGCTGTCTGTTCCAACACTAAATTCACTGTGCGAAGTGAATGGAGTGTTGCTTCACTTTCTAAATGTTGTCCTTTCAGAGAAAATCACTTTCCTTTGATAGTGCCTTAAGCTACTTACAAGCATTCAACAGAAATTCACATGCGTTTCACTGAAAGAGAAGCAGTCTGTTCCAACATTTCAATTCACTGTGCGAAGTGAATGGAGTGTTGCTTCACTTTCTAAATGCTGTCCTTTCAGAGAAAATCACTTTCCTTTGAAAGTGCCTTAAGCTACTTACAAGCATTCAACAGAAATTCACATGCGTTTCTCTGTAAAAGAAGCAATCTGTTCCAACACTTCAATTCACTGTGTGAAGTGAATGGAGTGTTGCTTCACTTTCTAAATGCTGTCCTTTCAGAGAAAATCACTTTCCTTTGAAAGTGCCTTAAGCTACTTACAAGCATTCACAAGAAACTCACATGCATTTTTCTTAAAGAGAAGCAGTCTATTCCAACACTTTAATTCACTGTGCGTAGTGAATGGAGTGTTGCTTCACTTTCTAAATGCTGTCCTTTCAGAGAAAATCACTTTCCTTTGAAAGTACCTTAAGCTACTTACAAGCATTCAATAGAAATTCACATGTGTTTCTCTGAAAAAGAAGCAGTCTGTTCCAACACTTCAATTCACTGTCCGAAGTGAATGGAGTGTTGCTTCCCTTTCTAAATGCTGTCCTTTCAGAGAAAATCACTTTCCTTTGAAAGTGCCTTAAGCTACTTACACACATTCACAGGAAACTCAAATGCGTTTCTATGAAAGAGAAGCAGTCTGTTCCAACATTTCAATTCACTGTGCGAAGTGAATGGAGTGTTGCTTCACTTTCTAAATGCTGTCTTTCAGAGAAAATCACTTTCCTTTGAAAGTGCCTTAAGCTACTTACAAGCATTCACAAAAAACTCTTATCTGTTTCTCTGAAAGAGAAGTAGTCTGTTCCAACATTTCAATTCACTGTGCGAAGTGAATGGAGTGTTGTTTCACTTTCTAAATGCTGTCCTCTCAGAGAAAATCACTTTCCTTTGAAAGTGCCTTAAGCTACTTACAAGCGTTCCACAGAAATTCACATGCGTTTCTCTGAAAGAGAAGCAGTCTGTTCCAACACTTCAATTCACTCTGCGAAGTGAATGGAGTGTTGTTTCACTTTCTAAATACTGTCCTTTCAGAGAAAATCACTTTCCTTTGAAAGTGCCTTAAGCTACTTACACACATTCACAGGAAACTCAAATGCGTTTCTATGAAAGAGAAGCTGTCTGTTCCAACACTTCAATTCACTGTGCGAAGTGGAGTGTTGCTTCACTTTCTAAATGCTGTCCTTTCAGAGAAAATCACTTTCCTTTAAAAATGCCTTAAGCTACTTACAAGCATTCACAAGAAACTCACATGTATTTTTTGAAAGAGAAGCAGTCTGTTCCAACACTTCAATTCACTGTGCGAAGTGAATGGAGTGTTGTTTCACTTTCTAAATGCTGTCCTTTCAGAGAAAATCACTTTCCTTTGAAAGTGCCTTAAGCTACTTACAAGCATTCCACAGAAATTCACATGCGTTTCTCTGAAAGAGAAGCAGTCTGTTCCAACACTTCAATTCACTGTGCGAAGTGAATGGAGTGTTGCTTCACTTTCTAAATGCTGTCCTTTCAGAGAAAATCACTTTCCTTTGAAAGTGCCTTAAGCTCCTTACAAGGATTCACAAGAAACTCACATGCATTTTTCTGAAAGAGAAGCAGTCTGTTCCAACACTTCAATTCACTGTGCGTAGTGAATGGAGTGTTGCTTCACTTTCTAAAAGCTGTCCTTTCAGAGAAAATCACTTTCCTTTGAAACTACCTTAAGCTACTTACAAGCATTCTATAGAAATTCATATGTGTTTCTCTGAAAAAGAAGCAGTCTGTTCCAACACTTCAATTCACTGTGCGAAGTGAATGGAGTGTTGTTTCACTTACTAAATGCTGTCCTTTCAGAGAAAATCACTTTCCTTTGAAAGTGCCTTAAGCTACTTACAAGCATTCACAAGAAACTCACATGCAATTTTCTGAAAGAGAAGCAGTCTGTTCCAACACTTCAATTCACTCTGCGTAGTGAATGGAGTGTTGCTTTACTTTCTAAATGCTGTCCTTTCAGAGAAAATCACTTTCCTTTGAAAGTGCCTTAAGCTACTTACAAGCATTCAATAGAAATTCACATGCGTTTCTCTGAAAGAGAAGCAGTCTGTTCCAACACTTCAATTCACTGTGCGAAGTGAATGGAGTGTTGCTTCACTTTCTAAATGCTGTCCATTCAGAGAAAATCACTTTGCTTTGAAAGTGCCTTAAGCTACTTACAAGCATTCACAAAAAACTCACATCCGTTTCTCTGAAAGAGAAGCAGTCTGTTCCAACACTTCAATTCACTGTGCGAAGTGAATGGAGTGTTGCTTCACTTTCTAAATGCTGTCCATTCAGAGAAAATCACTTTCCTTTGAAAATGCCTTAAGCTACTTACAAGCATTCCACAGAAATTCACATGCGTTTCTCTGAAAAAGAAGCAGTCTGTTCCAACACTTCAATTCACTGTGCGAAGTGAATGGAGTGTGGTTTCACTTTCTAAATGCTGTCCTTTCAGAGAAAATCACTTTCCTTTGAAAGTGCCTTAAGCTACTTACAAGAATTCCACAGAAATTCAAATGCGTTTCTCTGAAAAAGAAGCAGTCTGTTCCAACACTTCAATTCACTGTGCGAAGTGAATGGAGTGTTGCTTCACTTTCGAAATGCTGTGCTTTCATAGAAAATCACTTTCCTTTGAAAGTGTCTTAAGCTACTTACAAGCATTTATAAGAAACTCACATGCATTTTTCTGAAAGAGAAGCAGTCTGTTCCAACACTTCAATTCACTGTACGTAGTGAATGGAGTGTTGCTTCACTTTCTAAATGCTGTCCTTTCAGAGAAAATCACTTTCCTTTGAAAGTACCTTAAGCTACTTACAAGCATTCAATAGAAATTCACATGTGTTTCTCTGAAAAAGAAGCAGTCTGTTCCAAAACTTCAATTCACTGTGCGAAGTCAATGGAGTGTTGCTTCACTTTCTAAATGCTGTCCTTTCAGAGAAAATCACTTTCTTTTGAAAGTGCCTTAAGCTACTTACAAGCATTCAACAGAAATTCACATGCGTTTCACTGAAAGAGAAGCTGTCTGTTCCAACACTTCAATTCACTGTGCGAAGTGAATGGAGTGTTGCTTCACTTTCTAAATGTTGTCCTTTCAGAGAAAATCACTTTCCTTTGATAGTGCCTTAAGCTACTTACAAGCATTCAACAGAAATTCACATGCGTTTCACTGAAAGAGAAGCAGTCTGTTCCAACATTTCAATTCACTGTGCGAAGTGAATGGAGTGTTGCTTCACTTTCTAAATGCTGTCCTTTCAGAGAAAATCACTTTCCTTTGAAAATGCCTTAAGCTACTTACACGCATTCACAAAAAACTCATATCTGTTTCGTGAAAGAGAAGTAGTCTGTTCCAACACTTCAATTCACTGTGCGAAGTGAATGGAGTGTGGTTTCACTTTCTAAATGCTGTCCTTTCAGAGAAAATCACTTTCCTTTGAAAGTGCCTTAAGCTACTTACAAGCATTCCACAGAAATTCACATGCGTTTCTCTGAAAAAGAAGCAGTCTGTTCAAACACTTAAATTCACTGTGCGAAGTGAATGGAGTGTTGCTTCACTTTCTAAATGCTGTCCTTTCAGAGAAAATCACTTTCCTTTGAAAGTGCCTTAAGCTACTTACAAGCATTCAATAGAAACTCACATGCATTTTTCTGAAAGAGAAGCAGTCTGTTCCAACACTTCAATTCACTGTACGCAGTGAATGGAGTGTTGCTTCACTTTCTAAATGCTGTCCTTTCAGAGAAAATCACTTTCCTTTGAAAGTACCTTAAGCTACTTACAAGCATTCAATAGAAATTCACATGTGTTTCTCTGAAAAAGAAGCAGTCTGTTCCAACACTTCAATTCACTGTGCGAAGTCAATGGAGTGTTGCTTCACTTTCTAAATGCTGTCCTTTCAGAGAAAATCACTTTCCTTTGAAAGTGCCTTAAGCTACTTACAAGCATTCACAAGAAACTCACATGCATTTTTCTGAAAGAGAAGCAGTCTGTTCCAACACTTCAATTCACTGTGCGCTGTGAATGGAGTGTTGCTTCACTTTCTAAATGCTGTCCTTTCAGAGAAAATCACTTTCCTTTGAAAGTGCCTTAAGCTACTTACAAGCATTCACAAGAAACTCACATGCAATTTTCTGAAAGAGAAGCAGTCTGTTCCAACACTTCAATTCACTCTGCGTAGTGAATGGAGTGTTGCTTTACTTTCTAAATGCTGTCCTTTCAGAGAAAATCACTTTCCTTTGAAAGTGCCTTAAGCTACTTACAAGCATTCAATAGAAATTCACATGCGTTTCTCTGAAAGAGAAGCAGTCTGTTCCAACACTTCAATTCACTGTGCGAAGTGAATGGAGTGTTGCTTCACTTTCTAAATGCTGTCCATTCAGAGAAAATCACTTTGCTTTGAAAGTGCCTTAAGCTACTTACAAGCATTCACAAAAAACTCACATCCGTTTCTCTGAAAGAGAAGCAGTCTGTTCCAACACTTCAATTCACTGTGCGAAGTGAATGGAGTGTTGCTTCACTTTCTAAATGCTGTCCATTCAGAGAAAATCACTTTCCTTTGAAAATGCCTTAAGCTACTTACAAGCATTCACAAAAAACTCATATCTGTTTCGTGAAAGAGAAGTAGTCTGTTCCAACACTTCAATTCACTGTGCGAAGTGAATGGAGTGTGGTTTCACTTTCTAAATGCTGTCCTTTCAGAGAAAATCACTTTCCTTTGAAAGTGCCTTAAGCTACTTACAAGAATTCCACAGAAATTCAAATGCGTTTCTCTGAAAAAGAAGCAGTCTGTTCCAACACTTCAATTCACTGTGCGAAGTGAATGGAGTGTTGCTTCACTTTCGAAATGCTGTGCTTTCATAGAAAATCACTTTCCTTTGAAAGTGTCTTAAGCTACTTACAAGCATTTATAAGAAACTCACATGCATTTTTCTGAAA
This sequence comes from Myodes glareolus, assembly GCF_982192425.1. Taxonomy (NCBI): domain Eukaryota; kingdom Metazoa; phylum Chordata; class Mammalia; order Rodentia; family Cricetidae; genus Myodes; species Myodes glareolus. The sequence continues at coordinate 619,935 of NW_028263212.1, forward strand.
GAGAAGCAGTCTGTTCCAACACTTCAATTCACTGTACGTAGTGAATGGAGTGTTGCTTCACTTTCTAAATGCTGTCCTTTCAGAGAAAATCACTTTCCTTTGAAAGTACCTTAAGCTACTTACAAGCATTCAATAGAAAATCACATGTGTTTCTCTGAAAAAGAAGCAGTCTGTTCCAAAACTTCAATTCACTGTGCGAAGTCAATGGAGTGTTGCTTCACTTTCTAAATGCTGTCCTTTCAGAGAAAATCACTTTCTTTTGAAAGTGCCTTAAGCTACTTACAAGCATTCAACAGAAATTCACATGCGTTTCACTGAAAGAGAAGCTGTCTGTTCCAACACTTCAATTCACTGTGCGAAGTGAATGGAGTGTTGCTTCACTTTCTAAATGTTGTCCTTTCAGAGAAAATCACTTTCCTTTGATAGTGCCTTAAGCTACTTACAAGCATTCAACAGAAATTCACATGCGTTTCACTGAAAGAGAAGCAGTCTGTTCCAACATTTCAATTCACTGTGCGAAGTGAATGGAGTGTTGCTTCACTTTCTAAATGCTGTCCTTTCAGAGAAAATCACTTTCCTTTGAAAATGCCTTAAGCTAATTACACGCATTCACAAAAAACTCATATCTGTTTCGTGAAAGAGAAGTAGTCTGTTCCAACACTTCAATTCACTGTGCGAAGTGAATGGAGTGTGGTTTCACTTTCTAAATGCTGTCCTTTCAGAGAAAATCACTTTCCTTTGAAAGTGCCTTAAGCTACTTACAAGCATTCCACAGAAATTCACATGCGTTTCTCTGAAAAAGAAGCAGTCTGTTCAAACACTTAAATTCACTGTGCGAAGTGAATGGAGTGTTGCTTCACTTTCTAAATGCTGTCCTTTCAGAGAAAATCACTTTCCTTTGAAAGTGCCTTAAGCTACTTACAAGCATTCAATAGAAACTCACATGCATTTTTCTGAAAGAGAAGCAGTCTGTTCCAACACTTCAATTCACTGTACGCAGTGAATGGAGTGTTGCTTCACTTTCTAAATGCTGTCCTTTCAGAGAAAATCACTTTCCTTTGAAAGTACCTTAAGCTACTTACAAGCATTCAATAGAAATTCACATGTGTTTCTCTGAAAAAGAAGCAGTCTGTTCCAACACTTCAATTCACTGTGCGAAGTCAATGGAGTGTTGCTTCACTTTCTAAATGCTGTCCTTTCAGAGAAAATCACTTTCCTTTGAAAGTGCCTTAAGCTACTTACAAGCATTCACAAGAAACTCACATGCATTTTTCTGATAGAGAAGCAGTCTGTTCCAACACTTCAATTCACTGTGCGCTGTGAATGGAGTGTTGCTTCACTTTCTAAATGCTGTCCTTTCAGAGAAAATCACTTTCCTTTGAAAGTGCCTTAAGCTTTACACACATTCACAGGAAACTCAAATGCGTTTCTATGAAAGAGAAGCTGTCTGTTCCAACACTTCAATTCACTGTGCGAAGTGAATGGAGTGTTGCTTCACTTTCTAAATGCTGTCTTTCAGAGAAAATCACTTTCCTTTGAAAGTGCCTTAAGCTACTTACAAGCATTCACAAAAAACTCATATCTGTTTTTCTGAAAGAGAAGTAGTCTGTTCCAACACTTCAATTCACTGTGCGAAGTGAATGGAGTGTGGTTTCACTTTCTAAATGCTGTCCTCTCAGAGAAAATCACTTTCCTTTGAAAGTGCCTTAAGCTACTTACAAGAATTCCACAGAAATTCAAATGCGTTTCTCTGAAAAAGAAGCAGTCTGTTCCAACACTTCAATTCACTGTGCGAAGTGAATGGAGTGTTGCTTCACTTTCGAAATGCTGTGCTTTCATAGAAAATCACTTTCCTTTGAAAGTGCCTTAAGCTACTTACAAGCATTCACAAGAAACTCACATGCATTTTTCTGAAAAAGAAGCAGTCTGTTCCAACACTTCAATTCACTGTACGTAGTGAATGGAGTGTTGCTTCACTTTCTAAATGCTGTCCTTTCAGAGAAAATCACTTTCCTTTGAAAGTACCTTAAGCTACTTACAAGCATTCAATAGAAATTCACATGTGTTTCTCTGAAAAAGAAGCAGTCTGTTCCAACACTTCAATTCACTGTGCGAAGTCAATGGAGTGTTGCTTCACTTTCTAAATGCTGTCCTTTCAGAGAAAATCACTTTCTTTTGAAAGTGCCTTAAGCTACTTACAAGCATTCAACAGAAATTCACATGCGTTTCACTGAAAGAGAAGCTGTCTGTTCCAACACTTCAATTCACTGTGCGAAGTGAATGGAGTGTTGCTTCACTTTCTAAATGTTGTCCTTTCAGAGAAAATCACTTTCCTTTGATAGTGCCTTAAGCTACTTACAAGCATTCAACAGAAATTCACATGCGTTTCACTGAAAGAGAAGCAGTCTGTTCCAACATTTCAATTCACTGTGCGAAGTGAATGGAGTGTTGCTTCACTTTCTAAATGCTGTCCTTTCAGAGAAAATCACTTTCCTTTGAAAGTGCCTTAAGCTACTTACAAGCATTCAACAGAAATTCACATGCGTTTCTCTGTAAAAGAAGCAATCTGTTCCAACACTTCAATTCACTGTGTGAAGTGAATGGAGTGTTGCTTCACTTTCTAAATGCTGTCCTTTAAGAGAAAATCACTTTCCTTTGAAAGTGCCTTAAGCTACTTACAAGCATTCACAAGAAACTCACATGCATTTTTCTTAAAGAGAAGCAGTCTGTTCCAACACTTTAATTCACTGTGCGTAGTGAATGGAGTGTTGCTTCACTTTCTAAATGCTGTCCTTTCAGAGAAAATCACTTTCCTTTGAAAGTACCTTAAGCTACTTACAAGCATTCAATAGAAATTCACATGTGTTTCTCTGAAAAAGAAGCAGTCTGTTCCAACACTTCAATTCACTGTCCGAAGTGAATGGAGTGTTGCTTCCCTTTCTAAATGCTGTCCTTTCAGAGAAAATCACTTTCCTTTGAAAGTGCCTTAAGCTACTTACACACATTCACAGGAAACTCAAATGCGTTTCTATGAAAGAGAAGCAGTCTGTTCCAACACTTCAATTCACTGTGCGAAGTGAATGGAGTGTTGTTTCACTTACTAAATGCTGTCCTTTCAGAGAAAATCACTTTCCTTTGAAAGTGCCTTAAGCTACTTACACACATTCACAGGAAACTCAAATGCGTTTCTATGAAAGAGAAGCTGTCTGTTCCAACACTTCAATTCACTGTGCGAAGTGAATGGAGTGTTGCTTCACTTTCTAAATGCTGTCTTTCAGAGAAAATCACTTTCCTTTGAAAGTGCCTTAAGCTACTTCAAGCCTTCAGAAAATCTCATTTCTGTTTCTCTGAAAGAGAAGTAGTCTGTTCCAACACTTCAATTCACTGTGCGAAGTGAATGGAGTGTTGTTTCACTTTCTAAATGCTGTCCTTTCAGAGAAAATCACTTTCCTTTGAAAGTGCCTTAAGCTACTTACAAGCATTCCACAGAAATTCACTTGCGTTTCTCTGAAAGAGAAGCAGTCTGTTCCAACACTTCAATTCACTCTGCGAAGTGAATGGAGTGTTGTTTCACTTTCTAAATACTGTCCTTTCAGAGAAAATCACTTTCCTTTGAAAGTGCCTTAAGCTACTTACACACATTCACAGGAAACTCAAATGCGTTTCTATGAAAGAGAAGCTGTCTGTTCCAACACTTCAATTCACTGTGCGAAGTGGAGTGTTGCTTCACTTTCTAAATGCTGTCCTTTCAGAGAAAATCACTTTCCTTTAAAAATGCCTTAAGCTACTTACAAGCATTCACAAGAAACTCACATGTATTTTTCTGAAAGAGAAGCAGTCTGTTCCAACACTTCAATTCACTGTGCGAAGTGAATGGAGTGTTGTTTCACTTTCTAAATGCTGTCCTTTCAGAGAAAATCACTTTCCTTTGAAAGTGCCTTAAGCTACTTACAAGCATTCCACAGAAATTCACATGCGTTTCTCTGAAAGAGAAGCAGTCTGTTCCAACACTTCAATTCACTGTGCGAAGTGAATGGAGTGTTGCTTCACTTTCTAAATGCTGTCATTTCAGAGAAAATCACTTTCCTTTGAAACTGCTTTAAGCTACTTACAAGCATTCAACAGAAATTCACATGCGTTTCACTGAAAGAGAAGCAGTCTGCTCCAACACTTCAATTCACTGTGCGAAGTGAATGGAGTGTTGCTTCACTTTCTAAATGCTGTCCTTTCAGAGAAAATCACTTTCCTTTGAAAGTGCCTTAAGCTACTTACAAGCATTCCACAGAAATTCACATGCGTTTCTCTGAAAAAGAAGCAGTCTGTTCCAACACTTCAATTCACTGTGCGAAGTGAATGGAGTGTTGCTTCACTTTCTAAATTCTGTCCTCTCAGAGAAAATCACTTTCCTTTGAAAGTGCCTCAAGCTCCTTACAAGGATTCACAAGAAACTCACATGCATTTTTCTGAAAGAGAAGCAGTCTGTTCCAACACTTCAATTCACTGTGCGTAGTGAATGGAGTGTTGCTTCACTTTCTAAAAGCTGTCCTTTCAGAGAAAATCACTTTCCTTTGAAAGTACCTTAAGCTACTTACAAGCATTCTATAGAAATTCATATGTGTTTCTCTGAAAAAGAAGCAGTCTGTTCCAACACTTCAATTCACTGTGCGAAGTGAATGGAGTGTTGTTTCACTTTCTAAATACTGTCCTTTCAGAGAAAATCACTTTCCTTTGAAAGTGCCTTAAGCTACTTACAAGCATTCACAAGAAACTCACATGCAATTTTCTGAAAGAGAAGCAGTCTGTTCCAACACTTCAATTCACTCTGCGTAGTGAATGGAGTGTTGCTTCACTTTCTAAATGCTGTCCTTTCAGAGAAAATCACTTTCCTTTGAAAGTGCCTTAAGCTACTTACAAGCATTCAATAGAAATTCACATGCGTTTCTCTGAAAGAGAAGCAGTCTGTTCCAACACTTCAATTCACTGTGCGAAGTGAATGGAGTGTTGCTTCACTTTCTAAATGCTGTCCATTCAGAGAAAATCACTTTGCTTTGAAAGTGCCTTAAGCTACTTACAAGCATTCACAAAAAACTCACATCCGTTTCTCTGAAAGAGAAGCAGTCTGTTCCAACACTTCAATTCACTGTGCGAAGTGAATGGAGTGTTGCTTCACTTTCTAAATGCTGTCCATTCAGAGAAAATCACTTTCCTTTGAAAATGCCTTAAGCTACTTACAAGCATTCACAAAAAACTCATATCTGTTTCGTGAAAGAGAAGTAGTCTGTTCCAACACTTCAATTCACTTTGCGAAGTGAATGGAGTGTGGTTTCACTTTCTAAATGCTGTCCTTTCAGAGAAAATCACTTTCCTTTGAAAGTGCCTTAAGCTACTTACAAGAATTCCACAGAAATTCAAATGCGTTTCTCTGAAAAAGAAGCAGTCTGTTCCAACACTTCAATTCACTGTGCGAAGTGAATGGAGTGTTGCTTCACTTTCGAAATGCTGTGCTTTCATAGAAAATCACTTTCCTTTGAAAGTGCCTTAAGCTACTTACAAGCATTCACAAGAAACTCACATGCATTTTTCTGAAAGAGAAGCAGTCTGTTCCAACACTTCAATTCACTGTACGTAGTGAATGGAGTGTTGCTTCACTTTCTAAATGCTGTCCTTTCAGAGAAAATCACTTTCCTTTGAAAGTACCTTAAGCTACTTACAAGCATTCAATAGAAATTCACATGTGTTTCTCTGAAAAAGAAGCAGTCTGTTCCAACACTTCAATTCACTGTGCGAAGTCAATGGAGTGTTGCTTCACTTTCTAAATGCTGTCCTTTCAGAGAAAATCACTTTCTTTTGAAAGTGCCTTAAGCTACTTACAAGCATTCAACAGAAATTCACATGCGTTTCACTGAAAGAGAAGCTGTCTGTTCCAACACTTTAATTCACTGTGCGAAGTGAATGGAGTGTTGCTTCACTTTCTAAATGTTGTCCTTTCAGAGAAAATCACTTTCCTTTGATAGTGCCTTAAGCTACTTACAAGCATTCAACAGAAATTCACATGCCTTTCACTGAAAGAGAAGCAGTCTGTTCCAACATTTCAATTCACTGTGCGAAGTGAATGGAGTGTTGCTTCACTTTCTAAATGCTGTCCTTTCAGAGAAAATCACTTTCCTTTCAAAATGCCTTAAGCTACTTACACGCATTCACAAAAAACTCATATCTGTTTCGTGAAAGAGAAGTAGTCTGTTCCAACACTTCAATTCACTGTGCGAAGTGAATGGAGTGTGGTTTCACTTTCTAAATGCTGTCCTTTCAGAGAAAATCACTTTCCTTTGAAAGTGCCTTAAGCTACTTACAAGCATTCAATAGAAACTCACATGCATTTTTCTGAAAGAGAAGCAGTCTGTTCCAACACTTCAATTCACTGTACGCAGTGAATGGAGTGTTGCTTCACTTTCTAAATGCTGTCCTTTCAGAGAAAATCACTTTCCTTTGAAAGTACCTTAAGCTACTTACAAGCATTCAATAGAAATTCACATGTGTTTCTCTGAAAAAGAAGCAGTCTGTTCCAACACTTCAATTCACTGTGCGAAGTCAATGGAGTGTTGCTTCACTTTCTAAATGCTGTCCTTTCAGAGAAAATCACTTTCCTTTGAAAGTGCCTTAAGCTACTTACAAGCATTCACAAGAAACTCACATGCATTTTTCTGAAAGAGAAGCAGTCTGTTCCAACACTTCAATTCACTGTGCGCAGTGAATGGAGTGTTGCTTCACTTTCTAAATGCTGTCCTTTCAGAGAAAATCACTTTCCTTTGAAAGTGCCTTAAGCTACTTACACACATTCACAGGAAACTCAAATGCGTTTCTATGAAAGAGAAACTGTCTGTTCCAACACTTCAATTCACTGTGCGAAGTGAATGGAGTGTTGCTTCACTTTCTAAATGCTGTCTTTCAGAGAAAATCACTTTCCTTTGAAAGTGCCTTAAGCTACTTACAAGCATTCACAAAAAACTCATATCTGTTTTTCTGAAAGAGAAGTAGTCTGTTACAACACTTCAATTCACTGTGCGAAGTGAATGGAATGTTGTATCACTTTCTAAATGCTGTCCTCTCAGAGAAAATCACTTTCCTTTAAAAGTGCCTTAAGCTACTTACAAGCATTCCACAGAAATTCACATGTGTTTCTCTGAAAGAGAAGCAGTCTGTTCCAACACTTCAATTCACTCTAAGAAGTGAATGGAGTGTTGCTTCACTTTCTAAATGCTGTCTTTCAGAGAAAATCACTTTCCTTTGAAAGTGCCTTAAGCTACTTACACACATTCACAGGAAACTCAAATGCGTTTCTATGAAAGAGAAGCTGTCTGTTCCAACACTTCAATTCACTGTGCGAAGTGAATGGAGTGTTGCTTCACTTTCTAAATGCTGTCTTTCAGAGAAAATCACTTTCCTTTGAAAGTGCCTTAAGCTACTTACAAGCCTTCAGAAAAAACTCATATCTGTTTCTCTGAAAGAGAAGTAGTCTGTTCCAACACTTCAATTCACTGTGCGAAGTGAATGGAGTGTTGTTTCACTTTCTAAATGCTGTCCTTTCAGAGAAAATCACTTTCCTTTGAAAGTACCTTAAGCTACTTACAAGCATTCAATAGAAATTCACATGTGTTTCTCTGAAAAAGAAGCAGTCTGTTCCAAAACTTCAATTCACTGTGCGAAGTCAATGGAGTGTTGCTTCACTTTCTAAATGCTGTCCTTTCAGAGAAAATCACTTTCTTTTGAAAGTGCCTTAAGCTACTTACAAGCATTCAACAGAAATTCACATGCGTTTCACTGAAAGAGAAGCTGTCTGTTCCAACACTTCAATTCACTGTGCGAAGTGAATGGAGTGTTGCTTCACTTTCTAAATGTTGTCCTTTCAGAGAAAATCACTTTCCTTTGATAGTGCCTTAAGCTACTTACAAGCATTCAACAGAAATTCACATGCGTTTCACTGAAAGAGAAGCAGTCTGTTCCAACATTTCAATTCACTGTGCGAAGTGAATGGAGTGTTGCTTCACTTTCTAAATGCTGTCCTTTCAGAGAAAATCACTTTCCTTTGAAAATGCCTTAAGCTACTTACACGCATTCACAAAAAACTCATATCTGTTTCGTGAAAGAGAAGTAGTCTGTTCCAACACTTCAATTCACTGTGCAAAGTGAATGGAGTGTGGTTTCACTTTCTAAATGCTGTCCTTTCAGAGAAAATCACTTTCCTTTGAAAGTGCCTTAAGCTACTTACAAGCATTCCACAGAAATTCACATGCGTTTCTCTGAAAAAGAAGCAGTCTGTTCCAACACTTCAATTCACTGTGCGAAGTGAATGGAGTGTGGTTTCACTTTCTAAATGCTGTCCTTTCAGAGAAAATCACTTTCCTTTGAAAGTGCCTTAAGCTACTTACAAGCATTCAATAGAAACTCACATGCATTTTTCTGAAAGAGAAGCAGTCTGTTCCAACACTTCAATTCACTGTACGCAGTGAATGGAGTGTTGCTTCACTTTCTAAATGCTGTCCTTTCAGAGAAAATCACTTTCCTTTGAAAGTACCTTAAGCTACTTACAAGCATTCAATAGAAATTCACATGTGTTTCTCTGAAAAAGAAGCAGTCTGTTCCAACACTTCAATTCACTGTGCGAAGTCAATGGAGTGTTGCTTCACTTTCTAAATGCTGTCCTTTCAGAGAAAATCACTTTCCTTTGAAAGTGCCTTAAGCTACTTACAAGCATTCACAAGAAACTCACATGCATTTTTCTGAAAGAGAAGCAGTCTGTTCCAACACTTCAATTCACTGTGCGCAGTGAATGGAGTGTTGCTTCACTTTCTAAATGCTGTCCTTTCAGAGAAAATCACTTTCCTTTGAAAGTGCCTTAAGCTACTTACACACATTCACAGGAAACTCAAATGCGTTTCTATGAAAGAGAAACTGTCTGTTCCAACACTTCAATTCACTGTGCGAAGTGAATGGAGTGTTGCTTCACTTTCTAAATGCTGTCTTTCAGAGAAAATCACTTTCCTTTGAAAGTGCCTTAAGCTACTTACAAGCATTCACAAAAAACTCATATCTGTTTTTCTGAAAGAGAAGTAGTCTGTTACAACACTTCAATTCACTGTGCGAAGTGAATGGAGTGTTGTATCACTTTCTAAATGCTGTCCTCTCAGAGAAAATCACTTTCCTTTAAAAGTGCCTTAAGCTACTTACAAGCATTCCACAGAAATTCACATGTGTTTCTCTGAAAGAGAAGCAGTCTGTTCCAACACTTCAATTCACTCTAAGAAGTGAATGGAGTGTTGCTTCACTTTCTAAATGCTGTCTTTCAGAGAAAATCACTTTCCTTTGAAAGTGCCTTAAGCTACTTACACACATTCACAGGAAACTCAAATGCGTTTCTATGAAAGAGAAGCTGTCTGTTCCAACACTTCAATTCACTGTGCGAAGTGAATGGAGTGTTGCTTCACTTTCTAAATGCTGTCTTTCAGAGAAAATCACTTTCCTTTGAAAGTGCCTTAAGCTACTTACAAGCCTTCAGAAAAAACTCATATCTGTTTCTCTGAAAGAGAAGTAGTCTGTTCCAACACTTCAATTCACTGTGCGAAGTGAATGGAGTGTTGTTTCACTTTCTAAATGCTGTCCTTTCAGAGAAAATCACTTTCCTTTGAAAGTACCTTAAGCTACTTACAAGCATTCAATAGAAATTCACATGTGTTTCTCTGAAAAAGAAGCAGTCTGTTCCAAAACTTCAATTCACTGTGCGAAGTCAATGGAGTGTTGCTTCACTTTCTAAATGCTGTCCTTTCAGAGAAAATCACTTTCTTTTGAAAGTGCCTTAAGCTACTTACAAGCATTCAACAGAAATTCACATGCGTTTCACTGAAAGAGAAGCTGTCTGTTCCAACACTTCAATTCACTGTGCGAAGTGAATGGAGTGTTGCTTCACTTTCTAAATGTTGTCCTTTCAGAGAAAATCACTTTCCTTTGATAGTGCCTTAAGCTACTTACAAGCATTCAACAGAAATTCACATGCGTTTCACTGAAAGAGAAGCAGTCTGTTCCAACATTTCAATTCACTGTGCGAAGTGAATGGAGTGTTGCTTCACTTTCTAAATGCTGTCCTTTCAGAGAAAATCACTTTCCTTTGAAAATGCCTTAAGCTACTTACACGCATTCACAAAAAACTCATATCTGTTTCGTGAAAGAGAAGTAGTCTGTTCCAACACTTCAATTCACTGTGCAAAGTGAATGGAGTGTGGTTTCACTTTCTAAATGCTGTCCTTTCAGAGAAAATCACTTTCCTTTGAAAGTGCCTTAAGCTACTTACAAGCATTCCACAGAAATTCACATGCGTTTCTCTGAAAAAGAAGCAGTCTGTTCAAACACTTAAATTCACTGTGCGAAGTGAATGGAGTGTTGCTTCACTTTCTAAATGCTGTCCTTTCAGAGAAAATCACTTTCCTTTGAAAGTGCCTTAAGCTACTTACAAGCATTCAATAGAAACTCACATGCATTTTTCTGAAAGAGAAGCAGTCTGTTCCAACACTTCAATTCACTGTACGCAGTGAATGGAGTGTTGCTTCACTTTCTAAATGCTGTCCTTTCAGAGAAAATCACTTTCCTTTGAAAGTACCTTAAGCTACTTACAAGCATTCAATAGAAATTCACATGTGTTTCTCTGAAAAAGAAGCAGTCTGTTCCAACACTTCAATTCACTGTGCGAAGTCAATGGAGTGTTGCTTCACTTTCTAAATGCTGTCCTTTCAGAGAAAATCACTTTCCTTTGAAAGTGCCTTAAGCTACTTACAAGCATTCACAAGAAACTCACATGCATTTTTCTGAAAGAGAAGCAGTCTGTTCCAACACTTCAATTCACTGTGCGCAGTGAATGGAGTGTTGCTTCACTTTCTAAATGCTGTCCTTTCAGAGGAAATCACTTTCCTTTGAAAGTGCCTTAAGCTACTTACACACATTCACAGGAAACTCAAATGCGTTTCTATGAAAGAGAAGCTGTCTGTTCCAACACTTCAATTCACTGTGCGAAGTGAATGGAGTGTTGCTTCACTTTCTAAATGCTGTCTTTCAGAGAAAATCACTTTCCTTTGAAAGTGCCTTAAGCTACTTACAAGCATTCACAAAAAACTCATATCTGTTTTTCTGAAAGAGAAGTAGTCTGTTACAACACTTCAATTCACTGTGCGAAGTGAATGGAGTGTTGTATCACTTTCTAAATGCTGTCCTCTCAGAGAAAATCACTTTCCTTTAAAAGTGCCTTAAGCTACTTACAAGCATTCCACAGAAATTCACATGTGTTTCTCTGAAAGAGAAGCAGTCTGTTCCAACTCTTCAATTCACTCTGCGAAGTGAATGGAGTGTTGCTTCACTTTCTAAATGCTGTCTTTCAGAGAAAATCACTTTCCTTTGAAAGTGCCTTAAGCTACTTACACACATTCACAGGAAACTCAAATGCGTTTCTATGAAAGAGAAGCTGTCTGTTCCAACACTTCAATTCACTGTGCGAAGTGAATGGAGGGTTGCTTCACTTTCTAAATGCTGTCTTTCAGAGAAAATCACTTTCCTTTGAAAGTGCCTTAAGCTACTTACAAGCCTTCAGAAAATCTCATTTCTGTTTCTCTGAAAGAGAAGTAGTCTGTTCCAACACTTCAATTCACTGTGCGAAGTGAATGGAGTGTTGTTTCACTTTCTAAATGCTGTCCTTTCAGAGAAAATCACTTTCCTTTGAAAGTGCCTTAAGCTACTTACAAGCATTCCACAGAAATTCACTTGCGTTTCTCTGAAAGAGAAGCAGTCTGTTCCAACACTTCAATTCACTCTGCGAAGTGAATGGAGTGTTGTTTCACTTTCTAAATACTGTCCTTTCAGAGAAAATCACTTTCCTTTGAAAGTGCCTTAAGCTACTTACACACATTCACAGGAAACTCAAATGCGTTTCTATGAAAGAGAAGCTGTCTGTTCCAACACTTCAATTCACTGTGCGAAGTGGAGTGTTGCTTCACTTTCTAAATGCTGTCCTTTCAGAGAAAATCACTTTCCTTTAAAAATGCCTTAAGCTACTTACAAGCATTCACAAGAAACTCACATGTATTTTTCTGAAAGAGAAGTAGTCTGTTCCAACACTTCAATTCACTGTGCGAAGTGAATGGAGTGTTGTTTCACTTTCTAAATGCTGTCCTTTCAGAGAAAATCACTTTCCTTTGAAAGTGCCTTAAGCTACTTACAAGCATTCCACAGAAATTCACATGCGTTTCTCTGAAAGAGAAGCAGTCTGTTCCAACACTTCAATTCACTGTGCGAAGTGAATGGAGTGTTGCTTCACTTTCTAAATGCTGTCCTTTCAGAGAAAATCACTTTCCTTTGAAACTGCTTTAAGCTACTTACAAGCATTCAACAGAAATTCACATGCGTTTCACTGAAAGAGAAGCAGTCTGCTCCAACACTTCAATTCACTGTGCGAAGTGAATGGAGTGTTGCTTCACTTTCTAAATGCTGTCCTTTCAGAGAAAATCACTTTCCTTTGAAAGTGCCTTAAGCTACTTACAAGCATTCCACAGAAATTCACATGCGTTTCTCTGAAAAAGAAGCAGTCTGTTCCAACATTTCAATTCACTGTGCGAAGTGAATGGAGTGTTGCTTCACTTTCTAAATTCTGTCCTCTCAGAGAAAATCACTTTCCTTTGAAAGTGCCTCAAGCTCCTTACAAGGATTCACAAGAAACTCACATGCATTTTTCTGAAAGAGAAGCAGTCTGTTCCAACACTTCAATTCACTGTGCGTAGTGAATGGAGTGTTGCTTCACTTTCTAAAAGCTGTCCTTTCAGAGAAAATCACTTTCCTTTGAAAGTACCTTAAGCTACTTACAAGCATTCTATAGAAATTCTTATGTGTTTCTCTGAAAAAGAAGCAGTCTGTTCCAACACTTCAATTCACTGTGCGAAGTGAATGGAGTGTTGTTTCACTTTCTAAATGCTGTCCTTTCAGAGAAAATCACTTTCCTTTGAAAGTGCCTTAAGCTACTTACAAGCATTCACAAGAAACTCACATGCAATTTTCTGAAAGAGAAGCAGTCTGTTCCAACACTTCAATTCACTCTGCGTAGTGAATGGAGTGTTGCTTCACTTTCTAAATGCTGTCCTTTCAGAGAAAATCACTTTCCTTTGAAAGTGCCTTAAGCTACTTACAAGCATTCAATAGAAATTCACATGCGTTTCTCTGAAAGAGAAGCAGTCTGTTCCAACACTTCAATTCACTGTGCGAAGTGAATGGAGTGTTGCTTCACTTTCTAAATGCTGTCCATTCAGAGAAAATCACTTTGCTTTGAAAGTGCCTTAAGCTACTTACAAGCATTCACAAAAAACTCACATCCGTTTCTCTGAAAGAGAAGCAGTCTGTTCCAACACTTCAATTCACTGTGCGAAGTGAATGGAGTGTTGCTTCACTTTCTAAATGCTGTCCATTCAGAGAAAATCACTTTCCTTTGAAAATGCCTTAAGCTACTTACAAGCATTCACAAAAAACTCATATCTGTTTCGTGAAAGAGAAGTAGTCTGTTCCAACACTTCAATTCACTTTGCGAAGTGAATGGAGTGTGGTTTCACTTTCTAAATGCTGTCCTTTCAGAGAAAATCACTTTCCTTTGAAAGTGCCTTAAGCTACTTACAAGAATTCCACAGAAATTCAAATGCGTTTCTCTGAAAAAGAAGCAGTCTGTTCCAACACTTCAATTCACTGTGCGAAGTGAATGGAGTGTTGCTTCACTTTCGAAATGCTGTGCTTTCATAGAAAATCACTTTCCTTTGAAAGTGCCTTAAGCTACTTACAAGCATTCACAAGAAACTCACATGCATTTTTCTGAAAGAGAAGCAGTCTGTTCCAACACTTCAATTCACTGTACGTAGTGAATGGAGTGTTGCTTCACTTTCTAAATGCTGTCCTTTCAGAGAAAATCACTTTCCTTTGAAAGTACCTTAAGCTACTTACAAGCATTCAATAGAAATTCACATGTGTTTCTCTGAAAAAGAAGCAGTCTGTTCCAACACTTCAATTCACTGTGCGAAGTCAATGGAGTGTTGCTTCACTTTCTAAATGCTGTCCTTTCAGAGAAAATCACTTTCTTTTGAAAGTGCCTTAAGCTACTTACAAGCATTCAACAGAAATTCACATGCGTTTCACTGAAAGAGAAGCTGTCTGTTCCAACACTTTAATTCACTGTGCGAAGTGAATGGAGTGTTGCTTCACTTTCTAAATGTTGTCCTTTCAGAGAAAATCACTTTCCTTTGATAGTGCCTTAAGCTACTTACAAGCATTCAACAGAAATTCACATGCGTTTCACTGAAAGAGAAGCAGTCTGTTCCAACATTTCAATTCACTGTGCGAAGTGAATGGAGTGTTGCTTCACTTTCTAAATGCTGTCCTTTCAGAGAAAATCACTTTCCTTTCAAAATGCCTTAAGCTACTTACACGCATTCACAAAAAACTCATATCTGTTTCGTGAAAGAGAAGTAGTCTGTTCCAACACTTCAATTCACTGTGCGAAGTGAATGGAGTGTGGTTTCACTTTCTAAATGCTGTCCTTTCAGAGAAAATCACTTTCCTTTGAAAGTGCCTTAAGCTACTTACAAGCATTCAATAGAAACTCACATGCATTTTTCTGAAAGAGAAGCAGTCTGTTCCAACACTTCAATTCACTGTACGCAGTGAATGGAGTGTTGCTTCACTTTCTAAATGCTGTCCTTTCAGAGAAAATCACTTTCCTTTGAAAGTACCTTAAGCTACTTACAAGCATTCAATAGAAATTCACATGTGTTTCTCTGAAAAAGAAGCAGTCTGTTCCAACACTTCAATTCACTGTGCGAAGTCAATGGAGTGTTGCTTCACTTTCTAAATGCTGTCCTTTCAGAGAAAATCACTTTCCTTTGAAAGTGCCTTAAGCTACTTACACACATTCACAGGAAACTCAAATGCGTTTCTATGAAAGAGAAACTGTCTGTTCCAACACTTCAATTCACTGTGCGAAGTGAATGGAGTGTTGCTTCACTTTCTAAATGCTGTCTTTCAGAGAAAATCACTTTCCTTTGAAAGTGCCTTAAGCTACTTACAAGCATTCACAAAAAACTCATATCTGTTTTTCTGAAAGAGAAGTAGTCTGTTACAACACTTCAATTCACTGTGCGAAGTGAATGGAGTGTTGTATCACTTTCTAAATGCTGTCCTCTCAGAGAAAATCACTTTCCTTTAAAAGTGCCTTAAGCTACTTACAAGCATTCCACAGAAATTCACATGTGTTTCTCTGAAAGAGAAGCAGTCTGTTCCAACACTTCAATTCACTCTAAGAAGTGAATGGAGTGTTGCTTCACTTTCTAAATGCTGTCTTTCAGAGAAAATCACTTTCCTTTGAAAGTGCCTTAAGCTACTTACACACATTCACAGGAAACTCAAATGCGTTTCTATGAAAGAGAAGCTGTCTGTTCCAACACTTCAATTCACTGTGCGAAGTGAATGGAGTGTTGCTTCACTTTCTAAATGCTGTCTTTCAGAGAAAATCACTTTCCTTTGAAAGTGCCTTAAGCTACTTACAAGCCTTCAGAAAAAACTCATATCTGTTTCTCTGAAAGAGAAGTAGTCTGTTCTAACACTTCAATTCACTGTGCGAAGTGAATGGAGTGTTGTTTCACTTTCTAAATGCTGTCCTTTCAGAGAAAATCACTTTCCTTTGAAAGTACCTTAAGCTACTTACAAGCATTCAATAGAAATTCACATGTGTTTCTCTGAAAAAGAAGCAGTCTGTTCCAAAACTTCAATTCACTGTGCGAAGTCAATGGAGTGTTGCTTCACTTTCTAAATGCTGTCCTTTCAGAGAAAATCACTTTCTTTTGAAAGTGCCTTAAGCTACTTACAAGCATTCAACAGAAATTCACATGCGTTTCACTGAAAGAGAAGCTGTCTGTTCCAACACTTCAATTCACTGTGCGAAGTGAATGGAGTGTTGCTTCACTTTCTAAATGTTGTCCTTTCAGAGAAAATCACTTTCCTTTGATAGTGCCTTAAGCTACTTACAAGCATTCAACAGAAATTCACATGCGTTTCACTGAAAGAGAAGCAGTCTGTTCCAACATTTCAATTCACTGTGCGAAGTGAATGGAGTGTTGCTTCACTTTCTAAATGCTGTCCTTTCAGAGAAAATCACTTTCCTTTGAAAATGCCTTAAGCTACTTACACGCATTCACAAAAAACTCATATCTGTTTCGTGAAAGAGAAGTAGTCTGTTCCAACACTTCAATTCACTGTGCAAAGTGAATGGAGTGTGGTTTCACTTTCTAAATGCTGTCCTTTCAGAGAAAATCACTTTCCTTTGAAAGTGCCTTAAGCTACTTACAAGCATTCCACAGAAATTCACATGCGTTTCTCTGAAAAAGAAGCAGTCTGTTCAAACACTTAAATTCACTGTGCGAAGTGAATGGAGTGTTGCTTCACTTTCTAAATGCTGTCCTTTCAGAGAAAATCACTTTCCTTTGAAAGTGCCTTAAGCTACTTACAAGCATTCAATAGAAACTCACATGCATTTTTCTGAAAGAGAAGCAGTCTGTTCCAACACTTCAATTCACTGTACGCAGTGAATGGAGTGTTGCTTCACTTTCTAAATGCTGTCCTTTCAGAGAAAATCACTTTCCTTTGAAAGTACCTTAAGCTACTTACAAGCATTCAATAGAAATTCACATGTGTTTCTCTGAAAAAGAAGCAGTCTGTTCCAACACTTCAATTCACTGTGCGAAGTCAATGGAGTGTTGCTTCACTTTCTAAATGCTGTCCTTTCAGAGAAAATCACTTTCCTTTGAAAGTGCCTTAAGCTACTTACAAGCATTCACAAGAAACTCACATGCATTTTTCTGAAAGAGAAGCAGTCTGTTCCAACACTTCAATTCACTGTGCGCACTGAATGGAGTGTTGCTTCACTTTCTAAATGTTGTCCTTTCAGAGAAAATCACTTTCCTTTGAAAGTGCCTTAAGCTACTTACACACATTCACAGGAAACTCAAATGCGTTTCTATGAAAGAGAAGCTGTCTGTTCCAACACTTCAATTCACTGTGCGAAGTGAATGGAGTGTTGCTTCACTTTCTAAATGCTGTCTTTCAGAGAAAATCACTTTCCTTTGAAAGTGCCTTAAGCTACTTACAAGCATTCACAAAAAACTCATATCTGTTTTTCTGAAAGAGAAGTAGTCTGTTACAACACTTCAATTCACTGTGCGAAGTGAATGGAGTGTTGTATCACTTTCTAAATGCTGTCCTCTCAGAGAAAATCACTTTCCTTTAAAAGTGCCTTAAGCTACTTACAAGCATTCCACAGAAATTCACATGTGTTTCTCTGAAAGAGAAGCAGTCTGTTCCAACTCTTCAATTCACTCTGCGAAGTGAATGGAGTGTTGCTTCACTTTCTAAATGCTGTCTTTCAGAGAAAATCACTTTCCTTTGAAAGTGCCTTAAGCTACTTACACACATTCACAGGAAACTCAAATGCGTTTCTATGAAAGAGAAGCTGTCTGTTCCAACACTTCAATTCACTGTGCGAAGTGAATGGAGTGTTGCTTCACTTTCTAAATGCTGTCTTTCAGAGAAAATCACTTTCCTTTGAAAGTGCCTTAAGCTACTTACAAGCCTTCAGAAAATCTCATTTCTGTTTCTCTGAAAGAGAAGTAGTCTGTTCCAACACTTCAATTCACTGTGCGAAGTGAATGGAGTGTTGTTTCACTTTCTAAATGCTGTCCTTTCAGAGAAAATCACTTTCCTTTGAAAGTGCCTTAAGCTACTTACAAGCATTCCACAGAAATTCACTTGCGTTTCTCTGAAAGAGAAGCAGTCTGTTCCAACACTTCAATTCACTCTGCGAAGTGAATGGAGTGTTGTTTCACTTTCTAAATACTGTCCTTTCAGAGAAAATCACTTTCCTTTGAAAGTGCCTTAAGCTACTTACACACATTCACAGGAAACTCAAATGCGTTTCTATGAAAGAGAAGCTGTCTGTTCCAACACTTCAATTCACTGTGCGAAGTGGAGTGTTGCTTCACTTTCTAAATGCTGTCCTTTCAGAGAAAATCACTTTCCTTTAAAAATGCCTTAAGCTACTTACAAGCATTCACAAGAAACTCACATGTATTTTTCTGAAAGAGAAGCAGTCTGTTCCAACACTTCAATTCACTGTGCGAAGTGAATGGAGTGTTGTTTCACTTTCTAAATGCTGTCCTTTCAGAGAAAATCACTTTCCTTTGAAAGTGCCTTAAGCTACTTACAAGCATTCCACAGAAATTCACATGCGTTTCTCTGAAAGAGAAGCAGTCTGTTCCAACACTTCAATTCACTGTGCGAAGTGAATGGAGTGTTGCTTCACTTTCTAAATGCTGTCCTTTCAGAGAAAATCACTTTCCTTTGAAACTGCTTTAAGCTACTTACAAGCATTCAACAGAAATTCACATGCGTTTCACTGAAAGAGAAGCAGTCTGCTCCAACACTTCAATTCACTGTGCGAAGTGAATGGAGTGTTGCTTCACTTTCTAAATGCTGTCCTTTCAGAGAAAATCACTTTCCTTTGAAAGTGCCTTAAGCTCCTTACAAGCATTCCACAGAAATTCACATGCGTTTCTCTGAAAAAGAAGCAGTCTGTTCCAACACTTCAATTCACTGTGCGAAGTGAATGGAGTGTTGCTTCACTTTCTAAATTCTGTCCTCTCAGAGAAAATCACTTTCCTTTGAAAGTGCCTCAAGCTCCTTACAAGGATTCACAAGAAACTCACATGCATTTTTCTGAAAGAGAAGCAGTCTGTTCCAACACTTCAATTCACTGTGCGTAGTGAATGGAGTGTTGCTTCACTTTCTAAAAGCTGTCCTTTCAGAGAAAATCACTTTCCTTTGAAAGTACCTTAAGCTACTTACAAGCATTCTATAGAAATTCTTATGTGTTTCTCTGAAAAAGAAGCAGTCTGTTCCAACACTTCAATTCACTGTGCGAAGTGAATGGAGTGTTGTTTCACTTTCTAAATGCTGTCCTTTCAGAGAAAATCACTTTCCTTTGAAAGTGCCTTAAGCTACTTACAAGCATTCACAAGAAACTCACATGCAATTTTCTGAAAGAGAAGCAGTCTGTTCCAACACTTCAATTCACTCTGCGTAGTGAATGGAGTGTTGCTTCACTTTCTAAATGCTGTCCTTTCAGAGAAAATCACTTTCCTTTGAAAGTGCCTTAAGCTACTTACAAGCATTCAATAGAAATTCACATGCGTTTCTCTGAAAGAGAAG
The DNA here is from genome assembly GCF_982192425.1 of Myodes glareolus. Lineage (NCBI taxonomy): Eukaryota > Metazoa > Chordata > Mammalia > Rodentia > Cricetidae > Myodes > Myodes glareolus. The sequence goes on from NW_028263212.1 coordinate 639,258, forward strand.
CAGTCTGTTCCAACACTTCAATTCACTGTGCGAAGTGAATGGAGTGTTGCTTCACTTTCTAAATGCTGTCCATTCAGAGAAAATCACTTTGCTTTGAAAGTGCCTTAAGCTACTTACAAGCATTCACAAAAAACTCACATCCGTTTCTCTGAAAGAGAAGCAGTCTGTTCCAACACTTCAATTCACTGTGCGAAGTGAATGGAGTGTTGCTTCACTTTCTAAATGCTGTCCATTCAGAGAAAATCACTTTCCTTTGAAAATGCCTTAAGCTACTTACAAGCATTCACAAAAAACTCATATCTGTTTCGTGAAAGAGAAGTAGTCTGTTCCAACACTTCAATTCACTTTGCGAAGTGAATGGAGTGTGGTTTCACTTTCTAAATGCTGTCCTTTCAGAGAAAATCACTTTCCTTTGAAAGTGCCTTAAGCTACTTACAAGAATTCCACAGAAATTCAAATGCGTTTCTCTGAAAAAGAAGCAGTCTGTTCCAACACTTCAATTCACTGTGCGAAGTGAATGGAGTGTTGCTTCACTTTCGAAATGCTGTGCTTTCATAGAAAATCACTTTCCTTTGAAAGTGCCTTAAGCTACTTACAAGCATTCACAAGAAACTCACATGCATTTTTCTGAAAGAGAAGCAGTCTGTTCCAACACTTCAATTCACTGTACGTAGTGAATGGAGTGTTGCTTCACTTTCTAAATGCTGTCCTTTCAGAGAAAATCACTTTCCTTTGAAAGTACCTTAAGCTACTTACAAGCATTCAATAGAAATTCACATGTGTTTCTCTGAAAAAGAAGCAGTCTGTTCCAACACTTCAATTCACTGTGCGAAGTCAATGGAGTGTTGCTTCACTTTCTAAATGCTGTCCTTTCAGAGAAAATCACTTTCTTTTGAAAGTGCCTTAAGCTACTTACAAGCATTCAACAGAAATTCACATGCGTTTCACTGAAAGAGAAGCTGTCTGTTCCAACACTTTAATTCACTGTGCGAAGTGAATGGAGTGTTGCTTCACTTTCTAAATGTTGTCCTTTCAGAGAAAATCACTTTCCTTTGATAGTGCCTTAAGCTACTTACAAGCATTCAACAGAAATTCACATGCGTTTCACTGAAAGAGAAGCAGTCTGTTCCAACATTTCAATTCACTGTGCGAAGTGAATGGAGTGTTGCTTCACTTTCTAAATGCTGTCCTTTCAGAGAAAATCACTTTCCTTTCAAAATTCCTTAAGCTACTTACACGCATTCACAAAAAACTCATATCTGTTTCGTGAAAGAGAAGTAGTCTGTTCCAACACTTCAATTCACTGTGCGAAGTGAATGGAGTGTGGTTTCACTTTCTAAATGCTGTCCTTTCAGAGAAAATCACTTTCCTTTGAAAGTGCCTTAAGCTACTTACAAGCATTCAATAGAAACTCACATGCATTTTTCTGAAAGAGAAGCAGTCTGTTCCAACACTTCAATTCACTGTACGCAGTGAATGGAGTGTTGCTTCACTTTCTAAATGCTGTCCTTTCAGAGAAAATCACTTTCCTTTGAAAGTACCTTAAGCTACTTACAAGCATTCAATAGAAATTCACATGTGTTTCTCTGAAAAAGAAGCAGTCTGTTCCAACACTTCAATTCACTGTGCGAAGTCAATGGAGTGTTGCTTCACTTTCTAAATGCTGTCCTTTCAGAGAAAATCACTTTCCTTTGAAAGTGCCTTAAGCTACTTACAAGCATTCACAAGAAACTCACATGCATTTTTCTGAAAGAGAAGCAGTCTGTTCCAACACTTCAATTCACTGTGCGCAGTGAATGGAGTGTTGCTTCACTTTCTAAATGCTGTCCTTTCAGAGAAAATCACTTTCCTTTGAAAGTGCCTTAAGCTACTTACACACATTCACAGGAAACTCAAATGCGTTTCTATGAAAGAGAAACTGTCTGTTCCAACACTTCAATTCACTGTGCGAAGTGAATGGAGTGTTGCTTCACTTTCTAAATGCTGTCTTTCAGAGAAAATCACTTTCCTTTGAAAGTGCCTTAAGCTACTTACAAGCATTCACAAAAAACTCATATCTGTTTTTCTGAAAGAGAAGTAGTCTGTTACAACACTTCAATTCACTGTGCGAAATGAATGGAGTGTTGTATCACTTTCTAAATGCTGTCCTCTCAGAGAAAATCACTTTCCTTTAAAAGTGCCTTAAGCTACTTACAAGCATTCCACAGAAATTCACATGTGTTTCTCTGAAAGAGAAGCAGTCTGTTCCAACACTTCAATTCACTCTAAGAAGTGAATGGAGTGTTGCTTCACTTTCTAAATGCTGTCTTTCAGAGAAAATCACTTTCCTTTGAAAGTGCCTTAAGCTACTTACACACATTCACAGGAAACTCAAATGCGTTTCTATGAAAGAGAAGCTGTCTGTTCCAACACTTCAATTCACTGTGCGAAGTGAATGGAGTGTTGCTTCACTTTCTAAATGCTGTCTTTCAGAGAAAATCACTTTCCTTTGAAAGTGCCTTAAGCTACTTACAAGCCTTCAGAAAAAACTCATATCTGTTTCTCTGAAAGAGAAGTAGTCTGTTCCAAAACTTCAATTCACTGTGCGAAGTGAATGGAGTGTTGTTTCACTTTCTAAATGCTGTCCTTTCAGAGAAAATCACTTTCCTTTGAAAGTGCCTTAAGCTACTTACAAGCATTCCACAGAAATTCACTTGCGTTTCTCTGAAAGAGAAGCAGTCTGTTCCAACACTTCAATTCACTCTGCGAAGTGAATGGAGTGTTGCTTCACTTTCTAAATGCTGTCCTTTCAGAGAAAATCACTTTCCTTTGAAAGTGCCTTAAGCTACATACAAGCATTCAACAGAAATTCACATGCATTTCACTGAAAGATAAGCAGTCTGTTCCAACACTTCAATTCACTGTGCGAAGTGAATGGAGTGTTGCTTCACTTTCTAAATGCTGTCCTTTCAGAGAAAATCATTTTCCTTTGAAAATGCCTTAAGCTACATACAAGCATTCAACAGAAATTCACATGCATTTCACTGAAAGATAAGCAGTCTGTTCCAACACTTCAATTCACTGTGCGAAGTGAATGGAGTGTTGCTTCACTTTCTGAATGCTGTCCTTTCAGAGAAAATCACTTTCCTTTGAAAGTGCCTTAAGCTACTTACAAGCATTCAACAGAAATTCACATGCGTTTCTCTGTAAAAGAAGCAATCTGTTCCAACACTTCAATTCCCTGTGTGAAGTCAATGGAGTGTTGCTTCACTTTCTAAATGCTGTCCTTTCAGAGAAAATCACTTTCCTTTGAAAGTGCCTTAAGCTACTTACAAGCATTCACAAGAAACTCACATGCATTTTTCTGAAAGGGAAGCAGTCTGTTCCAACACTTTAATTCACTGTGCGAAGTGAATGGAGTGTTGCTTCACTTTCTAAATGCTGTCCTTTCAGAGAAAATCACTTTCCTTTGAAAGTACCTTAAGCTACTTACAAGCATTCAATAGAAATTCGCATGTGTTTCTCTGAAAAAGAAGCAGTCTGTTCCAACACTTCAATTCACTGTCCGAAGTGAATGGAGTGTTGCTTCCCTTTCTAAATGCTGTCCTTTCAGAGAAAATCACTTTCCTTTGAAAGTGCCTTAAGCTACTTACACACATTCACAGGAAACTCAAATGCGTTTCTATGAAAGAGAAGCAGTCTGTTCCAACATTTCAATTCACTGTGCGAAGTGAATGGAGTGTTGCTTCACTTTCTAAATGCTGTCTTTCAGAGAAAATCACTTTCCTTTGAAAGTGCCTTAAGCTACTTACAAGCATTCACAAAAAACTCATATCTGTTTCTCTGAAAGAGAAGTAGTCTGTTCCAACATTTCAATTCACTGTGCGAAGTGAATTGAGTGTTGTTTCACTTTCTAAATGCTGTCCTCTCAGAGAAAATCACTTTCCTTTGAAAGTGCCTTAAGCTACTTACAAGCGTTCCACAGAAATTCACATGCGTTTCTCTGAAAGAGAAGCAGTCTGTTCCAACACTTCAATTCACTCTGCGAAGTGAATGGAGTGTTGTTTCACTTTCTAAATACTGTCCTTTCAGAGAAAATCACTTTCCTTTGAAAGTGCCTTAAGCTACTTACACACATTCACAGGAAACTCAAATGCGTTTCTATGAAAGAGAAGCTGTCTGTTCCAACACTTCAATTCACTGTGCGAAGTGAATGGAGTGTTGCTTCACTTTCTAAATGCTGTCCTTTCAGAGAAAATCACTTTCCTTTAAAAATGCCTTAAGCTACTTACAAGCATTCACAAGAAACTCACATGCATTTTTCTGAAAGAGAAGCAGTCTGTTCCAACACTTCAATTAACTGTGGAAGTGAATGGAGTTTTGTTTCACTTTCTAAATGCTGTCCTTTCAGAGAAAATCACTTTCCTTTGAAACTGCTTTAAGCTACTTACAAGCATTCAACAGAAATTTACATGCGTTTCACTGAAAGAGAAGCACTCTGCTCCAACACTTCAATTCACTGTGCGAAGTGAATGGAGTGTTGCTTCACTTTCTAAATGCTGTCCTTTCAGAGAAAATCACTTTCCTTTGAAAGTGCCTTAAGCTAATTACAAGCATTCCACAGAAATTCACATGCGTTTCTCTGAAAAAGAAGCAGTCTGTTCCAACACTTCAATTCACTGTGCGAAGTGAATGGAGTGTTGCTTCACTTTCTAAATTCTGTCCTCTCAGAGAAAATCACTTTCCTTTGAAAGTGCCTTAAGCTCCTTACAAGGATTCACAAGAAACTCACATGCATTTTTCTGAAAGAGAAGCAGTCTGTTCCATACTTCAATTCACTGTGCGTAGTGAATGGAGTGTTGCTTCACTTTCTACAAGCTGTCCTTTCAGAGAAAATCACTTTCCTTTGAAAGTACCTTAAGCTACTTACAAGCATTCTATAGAAATTCATATGTGTTTCTCTGAAAAAGAAGCAGTCTGTTCCAACACTTCAATTCACTGTGCGAAGTGAATGGAGTGTTGTTTCACTTTCTAAATGCTGTCCTTTCAGAGAAAATCACTTTCCTTTGAAAGTGCCTTAAGCTACTTACAAGCATTCACAAGAAACTCACATGCAATTTTCTGAAAGAGAAGCAGTCTGTTCCAACACTTCAATTCACTGTGTGTAGTGAATGGAGTGTTGCTTCACTTTCTAAATGCTGTCCTTTCAGAGAAAATCACTTTCCTTTGAAAGTGCCTTAAGCTACTTACAAGCATTCAATAGAAATTCACATGCGTTTCTCTGAAAGAGAAGCAGTCTGTTCCAACACTTCAATTCACTGTGCGAAGTGAATGGAGTGTTGCTTCACTTTCTAAATGCTGTCCATTCAGAGAAAATCACTTTGCTTTGAAAGTGCCTTAAGCTACTTACAAGCATTCACAAAAAACTCACATCCGTTTCTCTGAAAGAGAAGCAGTCTGTTCCAACACTTCAATTCACTGTGCGAAGTGAATGGAGTGTTGCTTCACTTTCTAAATGCTGTCCATTCAGAGAAAATCACTTTCCTTTTAAAATGCCTTAAGCTACTTACAAGCATTCACAAAAAACTCATATGTGTTTCGTGAAAGAGAAGTAGTCTGCTCCAACACTTCAATTCACTGTGCGAAGTGAATGGAGTGTGCTTTCACTTTCTAAATGCTGTCCTTTCAGAGAAAATCACTTTCCTTTGAAAGTGCCTTAAGCTACTTACAAGCATTCACAAGAAACTCACATGCATTTTTCTGAAAGAGAAGCAGTCTGTTCCAACACTTCAATTCACTGTACGTAGTGAATGGAGTGTTGCTTCACTTTCTAAATGCTGTCCTTTCAGAGAAAATCACTTTCCTTTGAAAGTACCTTAAGCTACTTACAAGCATTCAATAGAAATTCACATGTGTTTCTCTGAAAAAGAAGCAGTCTGTTCCAACACTTCAATTCACTGTGCGAAGTCAATGGAGTGTTGCTTCACTTTCTAAATGCTGTCCTTTCAGAGAAAATCATTTTCCTTTGAAAGTGCCTTAAGCTACTTACAAGCATTCACAAGAAACTCACATGCATTTTTCTGAAAGAGAAGCAGTCTGTTCCAACACTTCAATTCACTGTGCGTAGTGAATGGAGTGTTGCTTCACTTTCTAAATGCTGTCCTTTCAGAGAAAATCACTTTCCTTTGAAAGTGCCTTAAGCTACTTACACACATTCACAGGAAACTCAAATGATTTCTATGAAAGAGAAGTAGTCTGTTCCAACACCTCAATTCACTGTGCGAAGTGAATGGAGTGTTGCTTCACTTTCTAAATGCTGTCCTTTCAGAGAAAATCACTTTCCTTTGAAAGTGCCTTAAGCTACTTACAAGCATTCACAAGAAACTCACATGCAATTTTCTGAAAGAGAAGCAGTCTGTTCCAACACTTCAATTCACTGTGTGTAGTGAATGGAGTGTTGCTTCACTTTCTAAATGCTGTCCTTTTGAAGGCGTAAGTCACAGACAATCCCACACCAGTTTGGAATTATGATTAATAGAATGGTTATTTATTCAAAGGGGAAAAAACTTACAGATTACCGTCCCAGACAACAGCCCCTCCGCGCGAACAGGAAAGGAGTCCAGGGGCCGGAAACGGAGCCGGAAGACAAAGAGAGAGTGGAGGACAGCCGCTGCTTTTTTTAAAGGGAGAGACCACGCCCCAATGGGCTGGTAACTCAGCGGCGATTGGCTGAAGGAACTCCCACAGCATCTCCCCCTTTTGTTTAAGTAAGAGAGTTCTAAGCCTACTACGCAATTATATACAATAAGTACAAACCTACGAAATTATATACAATAAATACAAATATCCTATTCTAACTAGCTTAAGTCTTGTATAACAAATAACTTGGCCAAGTCATGAAAGGAAAGTAACTACATTTATATAATCTTCAATCCCATCGAAGATCTGAGAAGGGAAATAATGTTATCTGAGTAATTAGGAAGTGCAATCAAACAACTTCCAGAACATGTAACAAATCGCAGAGACAACTGGCTACCTGGACAAACACCCAAAGTCACATTTGCAGCGTTGAAGCAACCAACTTTGGCTAAGGCCTGATGTAACTGACATACCATTTTCAAAGGCAAGAAACTTCAAAACTATCTTACCCTGTCTTGGCAGGATATGACAGTCTTGTTTTATCCATTTACGGATATTCTGTAACTCTGTCAGTAGTTGAGGTATGAGCATTTCTTTACCCAAAGGCCAGTTCTGCCAAGAAGAAAGGCTCCAGGTGGAGTGTCTTTGGTGCTCAACATTCTCTCGGGCATAGATCAGTGTTGCCAGGAGTGATTGTGTCTCCCTACCATAGAACTCTGAATTAGATTAAAAGCCATTTTCTACAGCTCTTTGAAGAGGTTGAAGATTATCTATCTATACTGAATATAATCTCTATATATCTAAAGAACCTGATTAGTCTAATTATAAATGACAAACTTAGATGACTGTTGATCTATATAATTCTCAATATCTATCTCACTTAAAGACTGAGATAATAAACAAGTGTGCAATAAATGAGGACAATGAGACCTCCAAATATAAACAATGTGCAAGTATACATTGCAATATGGTAAATATATATCAATACATAAACAATATATAAGTATCTTAATCAGAGGTAGAAGTGTACAATGCAATATGGTAAATATACATATATCAATACAATATATATATACAAATACATAAAAATGTTTTAAACAGAGGTAGAAGCATGAAGCATGCATGCATAAAATAGTCAACATAATTTAACTTTGTATCAATATATAAGAATCGATACCAATATGTTTGTCTAAAAGCAATAACTCCCAAGTACAAATCTATTTATCCCATAATCCAATTATCCCTCCTTTTTTTTTTTTTTTTTTTTTTTTTTTTTTTTTTTTTTTTTTTTTGGATTCCTGTGCTTATAAAATTCCTCCCCCAACCCTCAACCGTATACTAATTATAACCAACCCCTAAATGATGTCCCTAAACCCAAGGACAAACTTTATTGGGAGAGGGGACGTCGTTCTCTAGAATTACTTCCAGCTGTCATGGGGGCGACGTTCTTTCTGGGGGATCCTGTGAAAGTAAAATGATGGTTAAATTTCAAGATCAATGTCTTTTAAAATTGCAAATAGTCTCTGAGTATTTTGTGGAGGTCTGGCCAGAATGTTGTACAAGATGTGCACCATTTCAGCACGTTGGAACCGTCTTGTGCAGCTGGTACCCAAAACAGGTCTTGTAGTAGCGCTATCAGTATCATGACGTCATATCAACCAGGTGGAGTTGTTGTTATAGGGCCCCATCTTCTTCCTGGAAACTTCAAATGTCACTGTAGGAAAAACTCATTGTTCATTGTGGAAAACTTAAACATTAATTATATAGACATATACATGAATACCTATATTCAATGAGAGACATGATAGATATATTTAATGAAGGTATGATAGATATGAAGAAAAGTAAAGATGTTTTCTAAACTCATATTTCTTTCTGTCCCATATCATGGCTCTTGACATGAGACAGAAACTCCAGAAACTCTGGGTTTTTCTTTAAACAACAGGCTTGGAATTAGAGAGGGACTGAGCCAGAGTCCAACTCTAAAACCAGCTCTATAAATTTAGAAATATGATTTAGTATATGGTACTTACAGAACCTATTCAGTTTTCTTGATAGTCCCTATTGGGCCGTTATTTTCCATCTGTCAGTATTCAAATATCCAGGGTCCCTTGAACTTTTCAAAGATGAGTGTTTTCCTGTGGAGATAAGAACAGAACCCTGCCCCCATTCTATATGCTTTTCTTACCACCTGTATGGTTATCATCATTGTAGATGCTGTCATTTCTCCTTTCCAAGAGGTTTCTCCTCTTCAAATCGAACCTTTATTAATTTTGATGGTATCCACAATTTTTCTTCTCCTGTGGAAACAAGAGCAAAACCCCTTCCCCAACGTAGCACATCTCCTGGCTTCCATTGAGAGGTCAGCACGTCTTTGAAATAAACAGGTTGGTTTAGTTCAGAAGTTTTTTCCATTATCCAATGCCTCTCTGCTGCTGTTGTTCCTTTCTCATTAGCATTAAGAAAATTCAAGGTTAATAAAGCATTATGCAATCTATTTCTGGGGGTATCTTTCGTCCCTTTCTGTTTGTTTAGCATATCCTTTATAGTACGATTTGATCTTTCTATAACTGCCTGACCTGTAGGATTATTTGGTATACCTGTAACGTGTTTTATATTATAATAAGCAAAGAAGCGTTTCATTTTCTTAGATACATATGCTGGACCATTGTCTGTCTTTATTTGTGCAGGTATACCCATGATGGCCATAACTTCCAATAAATGTGTGATTACCGAATCAGCCTTTTCTGAGCTCAGGGCAGTTGCCCATTGAAAACCTGAATACGTGTCTATGGTGTGGTGTACATATTTTAATTTACCAAATTCCATAAAGTGGAACACATCCATCTGCCAGATCTCATTCCTTTGAGTACCCTTTGGGTTACTCCCTGCAGGCAACGGTGTTTGATTATAGAAAGAACAAGTAGGACATCTCTTTATAATGTCCTTAGCTTGTTGCCATGTAATGGAAAACTCTTTCTTTAAGCCTTTACTATTGACATGATGTTTTTTATGAAATTCTGAGGCCTGCAGAACGCTTCCAATCAATAATTGGTCAATTTCAGCGTTACCTTGTGCTAGAGGCCCAGGCAGACCGGTATGGGACCGGATGTGTGTTATGTACATTGGACAAAGCCTATTCCTAATTATGTCCTGTACCTCGATAAACAATGAAGTCAACTCTGTGTCATCTGGTATGAATTCAGCGGTTTCAATATGCAAGATAACTCTTTCTGCATATTGTGAATCTGTAACTATATTAAGAGGTTCTTTAAAATCCCTTAGCACCATAAGAATGGCATATAATTCTGCCTTCTGGACAGAATTATAAGGGCTTTGTTCCACCTTACTCAATTCTTCCGATTTATAACCTGCTTTCCCTGATTTATTTGCATCGGTATAAAATGTCCGAGCTCCAGTTATTGGAGCATCACGTACAATTCTAGGAAGAATCCAAGAAGTTCTCTTTATGAGGTTAAGTCTATCACTTTTGGGATAGTTGCTGCTAATTTCTCCCAAAAAATTAGCACAAGCTCTTTGCCATGGTTCATTATCTTCCCATAACTTTCTTATTTCCTCAGTAGTAAAAGGCACTATAATTTCTGCTGGGTCTATACCTGCTAGTTGACGAAGTCTCAGTTTACCTTTTATAATTAATTCTGAAACCTTTTCTACATAAGTTTTTAATTTTTTACTTGGTTTATGAGGTATAAATATCCACTCTAAAATAATATCTTCCCTCTGCATTAAAATCCCTGTAGGAGAAATTCTGGAAGGCAGTATGACTAGAATGGAACTAAGATTCGGGTTGACCCTATCCACATGTGCCTCCTGTAATTTTTCCTCAATCATTGTCAGTTCCTTTTCTGCTTCATCTGTCAATTTTCTGGGACTATTCAAATCCTTATCACCATCTAAGGTTTTGTTTAAATGAACTATTAGATCAGGTGTTATCCCAACAGCTGGTCGTAGACTGGAAATATCTCCTAACAATCTTTGGAAGTCATTAAGAGTCCGTAACCGGTCTCTCCTAATTTGTGCCTTTTGTGTTCGAATTTTCTCTAACCCTATTCTATAGCCTAGGTAATTAATAGAATCTCCTCTTTGAATCTTTTCAGGGGCAATTTGTAATCCCCACCTAGGCAAAACTTTCTTTACTTCTTCAAACATACTTTCCAAAATATCTTTATTTGAATCAGATAATAAAATGTCATCCATGTAATGATAAATTATGGACTTGGGAAATTGCTTACGAATTATTTCCAGTGGCTTATTAACAAAATATTGACACAATGTGGGACTATTGAGCATCCCCTGTGGGAGGACAGTCCATTGATATCTCCTAGTAGGCTGAGAATTATTATAAGTAGGCACTGTGAAGGCAAATTTTTCTCTATCCTTTTTTTGCAAAGGTATAGTGAAAAAACAATCTTTCAAATCAATAACTATAAGAGGCCATCCTCTTGGTAATAGAGAAGGCAAAGGAATTCCAGATTGTAGCGGACCCATAGGCTGAATTACCTTGTTGACAGCTCTTAGATCTGTCACCATTCTCCATTTACCAGATTTCTTTTTTACAACAAACACAGGAGAATTCCAAGGGCTGGTTGATTCTTCAATATGGTTAGCATCTAGTTGCTCTTGTACCAGCTGTTCCAAAGCCTGTAACTTATCTTCAGCTAGAGGCCACTGCTTGATCCATATTGGCTTCTCAGTTAGCCATTTTAAAGGTAGGGCTGTTGGTACCTCTAAAGGTTTACTATTGGCTGTGTGTTCTTGTACAGCCTGAATGGCTGGTGACCTTTTTCCATAATACCTCATTATATCCTTCCCAGAATTGTGAGTTCCTGGAACTACAGGAATGTTAATCTGGGTATTCCATTGCTGTAGCAGGTCACGGCCCCATAAATTTATTGCAATATTTGCTATATATGGCCTTAATCTTCCTATTTGCCCTTCAGGCCCTATGCATTCCACCCATCTTGTGCTTTGTTTTACACGAGATAGGGTTCCAATTCCCAGGAACTGAACATCTACCTCATGAAGAGGCCAATTCGGATGCCAGGATTCTGGAGTAATTATACTTACATCCGCACCTGTGTCTAATAAGCCTTCAATAAAAATGCCATTTATACAGACTCTTAGCTTTGGTCTTTGATCGTTAATATACGTTTGCCAAAATATACGTTTACTCTGTCCTCCTGAATTTTTTGACTCATTCTCCACATGTAATTCATCATTTAGACCAGTATTACTTTTTACGGCAGACATTGGAGTTTTTAATTTTCTTGGTGAGACACATTTTCGACTGTAACTGGGAATGACTGGGCCACTTTTGGCTTGGGGGCCTGCGAGAGGCCCCTCAAGGAGTTTCCCGATGGTATCGGGTTGCCTTGTCTGTCTGTTGTTGACCTGCATTCGTTGGACCAATGTCGGCCTTTACCACATCTTCTGCATATACCTGAAGGCTGAGATCTCCTACTTTTGTCATTCCCAGAGGAGATATTATTCCTAGGATTTCTTTGCCTGCAATCCCTTTTCAGATGTCCTAATTTACCACAATTAAAACACCTGGTAGTTTGATGTCTCCTCATAGCTTTGGAAATCGCTTCTCCTACCCAGGATTCATCGTTATAGCTAAACATCTCGACATTCATTGTATGCTGTATCCATTCTTCCATTGGTGCTGATCTAGATCTTAAAGGCCCAATTATCTTTTTACATTCAGTATTTGCATTTTCAAAAGCTAGAGATTCAAGAAGTATTCGTCTAGCTTCTGGGTCTGTTACCCCTATGTCCAGAGCCTTAATTAATCTTTGCACAAAGTCAGTAAAGGGTTCTCTCTGTCCCTGCCTAACCCTGGTATATGATTCGACCCTTTTTGCTGGATCTTGTATTCTATTCAAAGCATTCAAGGCTGCTTTGTGACATAAGGACAGCACTTCTTCATCATAAAGAGCTTGGACCTGTGGATCAGCATATGCTCCTACACCAAGAATTTGATCTTGGGAAACCTCCACACCTTTTGCTCTTCCTTGCTGTTCCATATGTTTGGATTCTTCTCTGAAATAAATTCCAAACATCAAGGAAGGCCCATCATCTAAAACTGCAGACACTAGCTGAGAGAAATCATGGGGGGTAGCTCTGACATTAGAAGCCCAAGTCCTTATCATTTCCTTAACAAATGCAGAGTGCAAGCCAAAGTTAACGACAGCTTGCTTAATTTCTTTTAAATCATTCATTGCTATTGGTGTCCATCTAGCTTCTTTAACTCCCTTTGAGCCTTTGGAAGTTAACCCTTTGTCAGAATAAATTACAGGGTATGTTGTTAGGACCCTGGGTAAGCCAGTTCTAACAGCTGGTGGTGGCATTGTATCCTGTCCTTGTGCCTTCTTACTCTGTTCACCAGCTCCAATAGTTTCTTCAATCATTTCTAATCTTTTTATCATTGTATCCCTTAAATCCTGAATCTCCTGACCTACCCATGTTTCTAGTAATTTCACTAAGGTATCAGTTTTTTGGTTCCCATTCTGGAGGTTCATTCTATCTGTTACCTTATCAAAACTTTGTGGTAACATCTGAACGTCAAATTCAACAGCCTGTACCCTTTCAGGTAACTTCCTAGTACCCTTGGACATGGAGTCAATTTTGTCTATCATAGTATCCACTTGTTCAGATAACCCCTGATTTTCAATAATTTTAATCCTTTCAACTAGTTGTTCAATATTAGTCCGTAAAAATCGTATCTTTCTTAATGATAAAATATTGAAAAGAAAACTGAAACCTAGTAACAAGTAAATTAATATATTCCCATAGTCATATAAACCTTGCATGACATAATCCATTGTATTAATAAAGAAAACAGTAAAATTGGCGTTGGAAACAAAAACTGCCATATTACCTCTTGTCTAGTTGGTGGCGCTGTTGCCAAGTTGCGACTAGAACCACTGCAAAGGTGACTTAAACAGGTCCTGTTTCAGTGTCTGCCTTAGTATTTGTTAAAAACTAGGAAATATAAGTTGCTCAAGAAAGAAAGTTTAATTAAATCAATTCCATACACGGAACCAGAAACCCAGAATCCAGGGGTAGAAAAGAGCAACCCGGAAGCCGCGTATGCCTCCACGTGACCGAGTCGTTCTGATTCACGCCACTAAAGCTCCGCACTTACAAGGGAAATTTGAAAACAACTCAGAAAAGAGCAAACCAGGCAGGCAGAGACTGTCCCGAGCCTGTGGAGCTTGGGAGGCGTGGGGTTTAACTGAACTGCTGGCTCCACACACAGGGCACAGGCCGCAGCTGAGGGAGGTCTCGTGACTAGCCGAGCTGGTAGCAAGCAGTTGAGTGGGGGGGAAGGGGGGGTTCTACAACCAAACGTGGGGCGCCAGATGAAGGCGTAAGTCACAGACAATCCCACACCAGTTTGGAATTATGATTAATAGAATGGTTATTTATTCAAAGGGGAAAAAACTTACAGATTACCGTCCCAGACAACAGCCCCTCCGCGCGAACAGGAAAGGAGTCCAGGGGCCGGAAACGGAGCCGGAAGACAAAGAGAGAGTGGAGGACAGCCGCTGCTTTTTTTAAAGGGAGAGACCACGCCCCAATGGGCTGGTAACTCAGCGGCGATTGGCTGAAGGAACTCCCACAGCATCCTTTCAGAGAAAATCACTTTCCTTTGAAAGTGCCTTAAGCTACTTACAAGCATTCAATAGAAATTCACATGCGTTTCTCTGAAAGAGAAGCAGTCTGTTCCAACACTTCAATTCACTGTGCGAAGTGAATGGAGTGTTGCTTCACTTTCTAAATGCTGTCCATTCAGAGAAAATCACTTTGCTTTGAAAGTGCCTTAAGCTACTTACAAGCATTCACAAAAAACTCACATCCGTTTCTCTGAAAGAGAAGCAGTCTGTTCCAACACTTCAATTCACTGTGCGAAGTGAATGGAGTGTTGCTTCACTTTCTAAATGCTGTCCATTCAGAGAAAATCACTTTCCTTTTAAAATGCCTTAAGCTACTTACAAGCATTCACAAAAAACTCATATGTGTTTCGTGAAAGAGAAGTAGTCTGCTCCAACACTTCAATTCACTGTGCGAAGTGAATGGAGTGTGCTTTCACTTTCTAAATGCTGTCCTTTCAGAGAAAATCACTTTCCTTTGAAAGTGCCTTAAGCTACTTACAAGCATTCACAAGAAACTCACATGCATTTTTCTGAAAGAGAAGCAGTCTGTTCCAACACTTCAATTCACTGTACGTAGTGAATGGAGTGTTGCTTCACTTTCTAAATGCTGTCCTTTCAGAGAAAATCACTTTCCTTTGAAAGTACCTTAAGCTACTTACAAGCATTCAATAGAAATTCACATGTGTTTCTCTGAAAAAGAAGCAGTCTGTTCCAACACTTCAATTCACTGTGCGAAGTCAATGGAGTGTTGCTTCACTTTCTAAATGCTGTCCTTTCAGAGAAAATCATTTTCCTTTGAAAGTGCCTTAAGCTACTTACAAGCATTCACAAGAAACTCACATGCATTTTTCTGAAAGAGAAGCAGTCTGTTCCAACACTTCAATTCACTGTGCGTAGTGAATGGAGTGTTGCTTCACTTTCTAAATGCTGTCCTTTCAGAGAAAATCACTTTCCTTTGAAAGTGCCTTAAGCTACTTACACACATTCACAGGAAACTCAAATGATTTCTATGAAAGAGAAGTAGTCTGTTCCAACACCTCAATTCACTGTGCGAAGTGAATGGAGTGTTGCTTCACTTTCTAAATGCTGTCTTTCAGAGAAAATCACTTTCCTTTGAAAGTGCCTTAAACTACTTACAAGCATTCACAAAGAACTCATATCTGTTTCTCTGAAAGAGAAGTAGTCTGTTCCAACACTTCAATTCACTGTGCGAAGTGAATGGAGTGTTGTTTCACTTTCTAAATGCTGTCCTCTCAGAGAAAATCACTTTCCTTTGAAAGTGCCTTAAGCTACTTACAAGCATTCCACAGAAATTCACATGCGTTTCTCTGAAAGAGAAGCAGTCTGTTCCAACACTTCAATTCACTCTGAGAAGTGAATGGAGTGTTATTTCACTTTCGAAATGCTGTCCTTTCAGAGAAAATCACTTTCCTTTGAGAGTGCCTTAAGCTACTTACAAGCATTCAACAGAAATTCACATGCATTTCACTGAAAGAGAAGCAGTCTGTTCCAACACTTCAATTCACTGTGCGAAGTGAATGGAGTGTTGCTTCACTTTCTAAATGCTGTCCTTTCAGAGAAAATCACTTTCCTTTGAAATTCCCTTAAGCTACTTACAAGCATTCACAAGAAACTCACATGCATTTTTCTGAAAGAGAAGCAGTCTGTTCCAACACTTCAATTCACTGTGCGTAGTGAATGGAGTGTTGCTTCACTTTCTAAATGCTGTCCTTTCAGAGAAAATCACTTTCTTTTGAAAGTGCCTTAAGCTACTTACACACATTCACAGGAAACTCAAATGCGTTTCTATGAAAGAGAAGCTGTCTGTTCCAACACCTCAATTCACTGTGCGAAGTGAATGGAGTGTTGCTTCACTTTCTAAATGCTGTCTTTCAGAGAAAATCACTTTCCTTTGAAAGTTCCTTAAGCTACTTACAAGTATTCACAAAAAACTCATATCTGTTTCTCTGAAAGAGAAGTAGTCTGTTCCAACACTTCAATTCACTGTGCGAGGTGAATGGAGTGTTGTTTCACTTTCTAAATGCTGTCCTTTCAGAGAAAATCACTTTCCTTTGAAAGTGCCTTAAGCTACTTACAAGCATTCCACAGAAATTCACATGCGTTTCTCTGAAAGAGAAGCAGTCTGTTCCAACACTTCAATTAACTCTGCGAAGTGAATGGAGTGTTGCTTCACTTTCTAAATGCTGTCCTTTCAGAGAAAATCACTTTTCTTTGAAAGTGCCTTAAGCTACTTACACACATTCACAGGAAACTCAAATGCATTTCTATGAAAGAGAAGCTGTCTGTTCCAACACTTCAATTCACTGTGCGAAGTGAATGGAGTGTTGCTTCACTTTCTAAATGCTGTCCTTTCAGAGAAAATCACTTTCTTTTGAAAGTGCCTTAAGCTACTTACAAGCATTCAACAGAAATTCACATGCGTTTCACTGAAAGAGAAGCTGTCTGTTCCAACACTTCAATTCACTGTGCGAAGTGAATGGAGTGTTGCTTCACTTTCTAAATGTTGTCCTTTCAGAGAAAATCACTTTCCTTTGATAGTGCCTTAAGCTACTTACAAGCATTCAACAGAAATTCACATGCGTTTCACTGAAAGAGAAGCAGTCTGTTCCAACATTTCAATTCACTGTGCGAAGTGAATGGAGTGTTGCTTCACTTTCTAAATGCTGTCCTTTCAGAGAAAATCACTTTCCTTTGAAAATGCCTTAAGCTTCTTACAAGCATTCACAAAAAACTCATATCTGTTTCGTGAAAGAGAAGTAGTCTGTTCCAACACTTCAATTCACTGTGCGAAGTGAATGGAGTGTGGTTTCACTTTCTAAATGCTGTCCTTTCAGAGAAAATCACTTTCCTTTGAAAGTGCCTTAAGCTACTTACAAGAATTCCACAGAAATTCAAATGCGTTTCTATGAAAAAGAAGCAGTCTGTTCCAACACTTCAATTCACTGTGCGAAGTGAATGGAGTGTTGCTTCACTTTCGAAATGCTGTCCTTTCAGAGAAAATCACTTTCCTTTGAAAGTGCCTTAAGCTACTTACAAGCATTCACAAGAAACTCACATGCATTTTTCTGAAAGAGAAGCAGTCTGTTCCAACACTTCAATTCACTGTACGTAGTGAATGGAGTGTTGCTTCACTTTCTAAATGCTGTCCTTTCAGAGAAAATCACTTTCCTTTGAAAGTACCTTAAGCTACTTACAAGCATTCAATAGAAATTCACATGTGTTTCTCTGAAAAAGAAGCAGTCTGTTCCAACACTTCAATTCACTGTGCGAAGTCAATGGAGTGTTGCTTCACTTTCTAAATGCTGTCCTTTCAGAGAAAATCATTTTCCTTTGAAAGTGCCTTAAGCTACTTACAAGCATTCACAGGAAACTCACATGCATTTTTCTGAAAGAGAAGCAGTCTGTTCCAACACTTCAATTCACTGTGCGTAGTGAATGGAGTGTTGCTTCACTTTCTAAATGCTGTCCTTTCAGAGAAAATCACTTTCCTTTGAAAGTGCCTTAAGCTACTTACACACATTCACAGGAAACTCAAATGTTTTCTATGAAAGAGAAGCTGTCTGTTCCAACACTTCAATTCACTGTGCGAAGTCAATGGAGTGTTGCTTCACTTTCTAAATGCTGTCCTTTCAGAGAAAATCACTTTCCTTTGAAAGTGCCTTAAGCTACTTACAAGCATTCACAAGAAAATCACATGCATTTTTCTGAAAGAGAAGCAGTCTGTTCCAACACTTCAATTCACTGTACGTAGTGAATGGAGTGTTGCTTCACTTTCTAAATGCTGTCCTTTCAGAGAAAATCACTTTCCTTTGAAAGTACCTTAAGCTACTTACAAGCATTCAATAGAAATTCACATGTGTTTCTCTGAAAAAGAAGCAGTCTGTTCCAACAGTTCAATTCACTGTGCGAAGTGAATGGAGTGTTGTTTCACTTTCTAAATGCTGTCCTCTCAGAGAAAATCACTTTCCTTTGAAAGTGCCTTAAGCTACTTACAAGCATTCCACAGAAATTCACATGCGTTTCTCTGAAAGAGAAGCAGTCTGTTCCAACACTTCAATTCACTGTGCGAAGTGAATGGAGTGTTGTTTCACTTTCTAAATGCAGTCCTTTCAGAGAAAATCACTTTCCTTTGAAAGTGCCTTAAGCTACTTACAAGCATTCACAAGAAACTCACATGCAATTTTCTGAAAGAGAAGCAGTCTGTTCCAACACTTCAATTCACTGTGTGTAGTGAATGGAGTGTTGCTTCACTTTCTAAATGCTGTCCTTTCAGAGAAAATCACTTTCCTTTGAAAGTGCCTTAAGCTACTTACAAGCATTCAATAGAAATTCACATGCGTTTCTCTGAAAGAGAAGCAGTCTGTTCCAACACTTCAATTCACTGTGCGAAGTGAATGGAGTGTTGCTTCACTTTCTAAATGCTGTCCATTCAGAGAAAATCACTTTGCTTTGAAAGTGCCTTAAGCTACTTACAAGCATTCACAAAAAACTCACATCCGTTTCTCTGAAAGAGAAGCAGTCTGTTCCAACACTTCAATTCACTGTGCGAAGTGAATGGAGTGTTGCTTCACTTTCTAAATGCTGTCCATTTAGAGAAAATCACTATCCTTTTAAAATGCCTTAAGCTACTTACAAGCATTCACAAAAAAACTCATATGTGTTTCGTGAAAGAGAAGTAGTCTGTTCCAACACTTCAATTCACTGTGCGAAGTGAATGGAGTGTGCTTTCACTTTCTAAATGCTGTCCTTTCAGAGAAAATCACTTTCCTTTGAAAGTGCCTTAAGCTACTTACAAGCATTCACAAGAAACTCACATGCATTTTTCTGAAAGAGAAGCAGTCTGTTCCAACACTTCAATTCACTGTACGTAGTGAATGCAGTGTTGCTTCACTTTCTAAATGCTGTCCTTTCAGAGAAAATCACTTTCCTTTGAAAGTACCTTAAGCTACTTACAAGCATTCAATAGAAATTCACATGTGTTTCTCTGAAAAAGAAGCAGTCTGTTCCAACACTTCAATTCACTGTGCGAAGTCAATGGAGTGTTGCTTCACTTTCTAAATGCTGTCCTTTCAGAGAAAATCATTTTCCTTTGAAAGTGCCTTAAGCTACTTACAAGCATTCACAATAAACTCACATGCATTTTTCTGAAAGAGAAGCAGTCTGTTCCAACACTTCAATTCACTGTGCGTAGTGAATGGAGTGTTGCTTCACTTTCTAAATGCTGTCCTTTCAGAGAAAATCACTTTCCTTTGAAAGTGCCTTAAGCTACTTACACACATTCACAGGAAACTCAAATGATTTCTATGAAAGAGAAGTAGTCTGTTCCAACACCTCAATTCACTGTGCGAAGTGAATGGAGTGTTGCTTCACTTTCTAAATGCTGTCTTTCAGAGAAAATCACTTTCCTTTGAAAGTGCCTTAAACTACTTACAAGCATTCACAAAGAACTCATATCTGTTTCTCTGAAAGAGAAGTAGTCTGTTCCAACACTTCAATTCACTGTGCGAAGTGAATGGAGTGTTGTTTCACTTTCTAAATGCTGTCCTCTCAGAGAAAATCACTTTCCTTTGAAAGTGCCTTAAGCTACTTACAAGCATTCCACAGAAATTCACATGCGTTTCTCTGAAAGAGAAGCAGTCTGTTCCAACACTTCAATTCACTCTGAGAAGTGAATGGAGTGTTATTTCACTTTCGAAATGCTGTCCTTTCAGAGAAAATCACTTTCCTTTGAGAGTGCCTTAAGCTACTTACAAGCATTCAACAGAAATTCACATGCATTTCACTGAAAGAGAAGCAGTCTGTTCCAACACTTCAATTCACTGTGCGAAGTGAATGGAGTGTTGCTTCACTTTCTAAATGCTGTCCTTTCAGAGAAAATCACTTTCCTTTGAAATTCCCTTAAGCTACTTACAAGCATTCACAAGAAACTCACATGCATTTTTCTGAAAGAGAAGCAGTCTGTTCCAACACTTCAATTCACTGTGCGTAGTGAATGGAGTGTTGCTTCACTTTCTAAATGCTGTCCTTTCAGAGAAAATCACTTTCTTTTGAAAGTGCCTTAAGCTACTTACACACATTCACAGGAAACTCAAATGCGTTTCTATGAAAGAGAAGCTGTCTGTTCCAACACCTCAATTCACTGTGCGAAGTGAATGGAGTGTTGCTTCACTTTCTAAATGCTGTCTTTCAGAGAAAATCACTTTCCTTTGAAAGTTCCTTAAGCTACTTACAAGTATTCACAAAAAACTCATATCTGTTTCTCTGAAAGAGAAGTAGTCTGTTCCAACACTTCAATTCACTGTGCGAGGTGAATGGAGTGTTGTTTCACTTTCTAAATGCTGTCCTTTCAGAGAAAATCACTTTCCTTTGAAAGTGCCTTAAGCTACTTACAAGCATTCCACAGAAATTCACATGCGTTTCTCTGAAAGAGAAGCAGTCTGTTCCACCACTTCAATTCACTCTGCGAAGTGAATGGAGTGTTGCTTCACTTTCTAAATGCTGTCCTTTCAGAGAAAATCACTTTTCTTTGAAAGTGCCTTAAGCTACTTACACACATTCACAGGAAACTCAAATGCATTTCTATGAAAGAGAAGCTGTCTGTTCCAACACTTCAATTCACTGTGCGAAGTGAATGGAGTGTTGCTTCACTTTCTAAATGCTGTCCTTTCAGAGAAAATCACTTTCTTTGAAAGTGCCTTAAGCTACTTACAAGCATTCAACAGAAATTCACATGCGTTTCACTGAAAGAGAAGCTGTCTGTTCCAACACTTCAATTCACTGTGCGAAGTGAATGGAGTGTTGCTTCACTTTCTAAATGTTGTCCTTTCAGAGAAAATCACTTTCCTTTGATAGTGCCTTAAGCTACTTACAAGCATTCAACAGAAATTCACATGCGTTTCACTGAAAGAGAAGCAGTCTGTTCCAACATTTCAATTCACTGTGCGAAGTGAATGGAGTGTTGCTTCACTTTCTAAATGCTGTCCTTTCAGAGAAAATCACTTTCCTTTGAAAATGCCTTAAGCTACTTACAAGCATTCACAAAAAACTCATATCTGTTTCGTGAAAGAGAAGTAGTCTGTTCCAACACTTCAATTCACTGTGCGAAGTGAATGGAGTGTGGTTTCCCTTTCTAAATGCTGTCCTTTCAGAGAAAATCACTTTCCTTTGAAAGTGCCTTAAGCTACTTACAAGAATTCCACAGAAATTCAAATGCGTTTCTATGAAAAAGAAGCAGTCTGTTCCAACACTTCAATTCACTGTGCGAAGTGAATGGAGTGTTGCTTCACTTTCGAAATGCTGTCCTTTCAGAGAAAATCACTTTCCTTTGAAAGTGCCTTAAGCTACTTACAAGCATTCACAAGAAACTCACATGCATTTTTCTGAAAGAGAAGCAGTCTGTTCCAACACTTCAATTCACTGTACGTAGTGAATGGAGTGTTGCTTCACTTTCTAAATGCTGTCCTTTCAGAGAAAATCACTTTCCTTTGAAAGTACCTTAAGCTACTTACAAGCATTCAATAGAAATTCACATGTGTTTCTCTGAAAAAGAAGCAGTCTGTTCCAACACTTCAATTCACTGTGCGAAGTCAATGGAGTGTTGCTTCACTTTCTAAATGCTGTCCTTTCAGAGAAAATCATTTTCCTTTGAAAGTGCCTTAAGCTACTTACAAGCATTCACAAGAAACTCACATGCATTTTTCTGAAAGAGAAGCAGTCTGTTCCAACACTTCAATTCACTGTGCGTAGTGAATGGAGTGTTGCTTCACTTTCTAAATGCTGTCCTTTCAGAGAAAATCACTTTCCTTTGAAAGTGCCTTAAGCTACTTACACACATTCACAGGAAACTCAAATGTTTTCTATGAAAGAGAAGCTGTCTGTTCCAACACTTCAATTCACTGTGCGAAGTCAATGGAGTGTTGCTTCACTTTCTAAATGCTGTCCTTTCAGAGAAAATCACTTTCCTTTGAAAGTGCCTTAAGCTACTTACAAGCATTCACAAGAAAATCACATGCATTTTTCTGAAAGAGAAGCAGTCTGTTCCAACACTTCAATTCACTGTACGTAGTGAATGGAGTGTTGCTTCACTTTCTAAATGCTGTCCTTTCAGAGAAAATCACTTTCCTTTGAAAGTACCTTAAGCTACTTACAAGCATTCAATAGAAATTCACATGTGTTTCTCTGAAAAAGAAGCAGTCTGTTCCAACAGTTCAATTCACTGTGCGAAGTGAATGGAGTGTTGTTTCACTTTCTAAATGCTGTCCTCTCAGAGAAAATCACTTTCCTTTGAAAGTGCCTTAAGCTACTTACAAGCATTCCACAGAAATTCACATGCGTTTCTCTGAAAGAGAAGCAGTCTGTTCCAACACTTCAATCCACTCTGCGAAGTGAATGGAGTGTTGTTTCACTTTCTAAATGCTGTCCTGTCAGAGAAAATCACTTTCCTTTTAAAGTGCCTTAAGCTACTTACACACATTCACAGGAAACTCAAATGCGTTTCTATGAAAGAGAAGCTGTCTGTTCCAACACTTCAATTCACTGTGCGAAGTGAATGGAGTGTTGCTTCACTTTCTAAATGCTGTCCTTTCAGAGAAAATCACTTTCCTTTGAAAGTGCCTTAAGCTACTTACAAGCATTCAACAGAAATTCACATGCATTTCACTGAAAGAGAAGCAGTCTGTTCCAACACTTCAATTCACTGTGCGAAGTGAATGGAGTGTTGCTTCACTTTCTAAATGCAGTCCTTTCAGAGAAAATCACTTTCCTTTGAAAATGCCTTAAGCTACTTACAAGCATTCACAAGAAACTCACATGCATTTTTCTGAAAGAGAAGCAGTCTGTTGCAACACTTCAATTTACTGTGCGTAGTGAATGGAGTGTTGCTTCACTTTCTAAATGCTGTCCTTTCAGAGAAAATCACTTTCCTTTGAAAGTGCCTTAAGCTACTTACACACATTCACAGGAAACTCAAATGCGTTTCTATGAAAGAGAAGTAGTCTGTTCCAACACTTCAATTCACTGTGCGAAGTGAATGGAGTGTTGCTTCACTTTCTAAATGCTGTCTTTCAGAGAAAATCAGTTTCCTTTGAAAGTGCCTTAAACTACTTACAAGCATTCACAAAAAACTCATATCTGTTTCTCTGAAAGAGAAGTAGTCTTTTCCAACACTTCAATTCACTGTGCGAAGTGAATGGAGTGTTGTTTCACTTTCTAAATGCTGTCCTCTCAGAGAAAATCACTTTCCTTTGAAAGTGCCTTAAGCTACTTACAAGCATTCCACAGAAATTCACATGGGTTTCTCTGAAAGAGAAGCAGTCTGTTGCAACACTTCAATTCACTCTGAGAAGTGAATGGAGTGTTATTTCACTTTCGAAATGCTGTCCTTTCAGAGAAAATCACTTTCCTTTGAAAGTGCCTTAAGCTACTTACACACATTCACAGGAAACTCAAATGCGCTTCTATGAAAGAGAAGCTGTCTGTTCCAACACTTCAATTCACTGTGCGAAGTGAATGGAGTGTTGCTTCACTTTCTAAATGCTGTCCTTTCAGAGAAAATCACTTTCCTTTGAAATTGCCTTAAGCTACTTACAAGCATTCACAAGAAACTCACATGCATTTTTCTGAAAGAGAAGCAGTCTGTTCCAACACTTCAATTCACTGTGCGTAGTGAATGGAGTGTTGCTTCACTTTCTAAATGCTGTCCTTTCAGAGAAAATCACTTTCCTTTGAAAGTGCCTTAAGCTACTTACACACATTCACAGGAAACTCAAATGTTTTCTATGAAAGAGAAGCTGTCTGTTCCAACACTTCAATTCACTGTGCGAAGTCAATGGAGTGTTGCTTCACTTTCTAAATGCTGTCCTTTCAGAGAAAATCACTTTCCTTTGAAAGTGCCTTAAGCTACTTACAAGCATTCACAAGAAAATCACATGCATTTTTCTGAAAGAGAAGCAGTCTGTTCCAACACTTCAATTCACTGTACGTAGTGAATGGAGTGTTGCTTCACTTTCTAAATGCTGTCCTTTCAGAGAAAATCACTTTCCTTTGAAAGTACCTTAAGCTACTTACAAGCATTCAATAGAAATTCACATGTGTTTCTCTGAAAAAGAAGCAGTCTGTTCCAACAGTTCAATTCACTGTGCGAAGTGAATGGAGTGTTGTTTCACTTTCTAAATGCTGTCCTCTCAGAGAAAATCACTTTCCTTTGAAAGTGCCTTAAGCTACTTACAAGCATTCCACAGAAATTCACATGCGTTTCTCTGAAAGAGAAGCAGTCTGTTCCAACACTTCAATTCACTCTGCGAAGTGAATGGAGTGTTGTTTCACTTTCTAAATGCTGTCCTGTCAGAGAAAATCACTTTCCTTTGAAAGTGCCTTAAGCTACTTACACACATTCACAGGAAACTCAAATGCGTTTCTATGAAAGAGAAGCTGTCTGTTCCAACACTTCAATTCACTGTGCGAAGTGAATGGAGTGTTGCTTCACTTTCTAAATGCTGTCCTTTCAGAGAAAATCACTTTCCTTTGAAAGTGCCTTAAGCTACTTACAAGCATTCAACAGAAATTCACATGCATTTCACTGAAAGAGAAGCAGTCTGTTCCAACACTTCAATTCACTGTGCGAAGTGAATGGAGTGTTGCTTCACTTTCTAAATGCAGTCCTTTCAGAGAAAATCACTTTCCTTTGAAAATGCCTTAAGCTACTTACAAGCATTCACAAGAAACTCACATGCATTTTTCTGAAAGAGAAGCAGTCTGTTGCAACACTTCAATTTACTGTGCGTAGTGAATGGAGTGTTGCTTCACTTTCTAAATGCTGTCCTTTCAGAGAAAATCACTTTCCTTTGAAAGTGCCTTAAGCTACTTACACACATTCACAGGAAACTCAAATGCGTTTCTATGAAAGAGAAGTAGTCTGTTCCAACACTTCAATTCACTGTGCGAAGTGAATGGAGTGTTGCTTCACTTTCTAAATGCTGTCTTTCAGAGAAAATCACTTTCCTTTGAAAGTGCCTTAAACTACTTACAAGCATTCACAAAAAACTCATATCTGTTTCTCTGAAAGAGAAGTAGTCTTTTCCAACACTTCAATTCACTGTGCGAAGTGAATGGAGTGTTGTTTCACTTTCTAAATGCTGTCCTCTCAGAGAAAATCACTTTCCTTTGAAAGTGCCTTAAGCTACTTACAAGCATTCCACAGAAATTCACATGGGTTTCTCTGAAAGAGAAGCAGTCTGTTGCAACACTTCAATTCACTCTGAGAAGTGAATGGAGTGTTATTTCACTTTCGAAATGCTGTCCTTTCAGAGAAAATCACTTTCCTTTGAAAGTGCCTTAAGCTACTTACACACATTCACAGGAAACTCAAATGCGCTTCTATGAAAGAGAAGCTGTCTGTTCCAACACTTCAATTCACTGTGCGAAGTGAATGGAGTGTTGCTTCACTTTCTAAATGCTGTCCATTCAGAGAAAATCACTTTCCTTTGAAATTGCCTTAAGCTACTTACAAGCATTCACAAGAAACTCACATGCATTTTTCTGAAAGAGAAGCAGTCTGTTCCAACACTTCAATTCACTGTGCGTAGTGAATGGAGTGTTGCTTCACTTTCTAAATGCTGTCCTTTCAGAGAAAATCACTTTCTTTTGAAAGTGCCTTAAGATACATACACACATTCACAGGAAACTCAAATGCGTTTCTATGAAAGAGAAGCTGTCTGTTCCAACACTTCAATTCACTGTGCGAAGTGAATGAAGTGTTGCTTCACTTTCTAAATGCTGTCTTTCAGAGAAAATCACTTTCCTTTGAAAGTTCCTTAAGCTACTTACAAGCATTCACAAAAAACTCATATCTGTTTCTCTGAAAGAGAAGTAGTCTGTTCCAACACTTCAATTCACTCTGCGACGTGAATGGAGTGTTGTTTCACTTTCTAAATGCTGTCCTTTCAGAGAAAATCACTTTCCTTTGAAAGTGCCTTAAGCTACTTACAAGCGTTCCACAGAAATTCACATGCGTTTCTCTGAAAGAGAAGCAGTCTGTTCCAACACTTCAATTAACTCTGCGAAGTGAATGGAGTGTTGCTTCACTTTCTAAATGCTGTCCTTTCAGAGAAAATCACTTTTCTTTGAAAGTGCCTTAAGCTACTTACACACATTCACAGGAAACTCAAATGCATTTCTATGAAAGAGAAGCTGTCTGTTCCAACACTTCAATTCACTGTGCGAAGTGAATGGAGTGTTGCTTCACTTTCTAAATGCTGTCCTTTCAGAGAAAATCACTTTCTTTTGAAAGTGCCTTAAGCTACTTACAAGCATTCAACAGAAATTCACATGCGTTTCACTGAAAGAGAAGCTGTCTGTTCCAACACTTCAATTCACTGTGCGAAGTGAATGGAGTGTTGCTTCACTTTCTAAATGTTGTCCTTTCAGAGAAAATCACTTTCCTTTGATAGTGCCTTAAGCTACTTACAAGCATTCAACAGAAATTCACATGTGTTTCACTGAAAGAGAAGCAGTCTGTTCCAACATTTCAATTCACTGTGCGAAGTGAATGGAGTGTTGCTTCACTTTCTAAATGCTGTCCTTTCAGAGAAAATCACTTTCCTTTGAAAATGCCTTAAGCTACTTACAAGCATTCACAAAAAACTCATATCTGTTTCGTGAAAGAGAAGTAGTCTGTTCCAACAATTCAATTCACTGTGCGAAGTGAATGGAGTGTGGTTTCACTTTCTAAATGCTGTCCTTTCAGAGAAAATCACTTTCCTTTGAAAGTGCCTTAAGCTACTTACAAGCATTCCACAGACATTCACATGCGTTTCTCTGAAAAAGAAGCAGTCTGTTCCAACACTTCAATGCACTGTGCGAAGTGAATGGAGTGTTGCTTCACTTTCTAAATGCTGTCCTTTCAGAGAAAATCACTTTCCTTTGAAAGTGCCTTAAGCTACTTACAAGCATTCACAAGAAACTCACATGCATTTTTCTGAAAGAGAAGCAGTCTGTTCCAACACTTCAATTCACTGTACGTAGGGAAAGGAGTGTTGCTTCACTTTCTAAATGCTGTCCTTTCAGAGAAAATCACTTTCCTTTGAA
The DNA here is from genome assembly GCF_982192425.1 of Myodes glareolus. NCBI lineage: Eukaryota > Metazoa > Chordata > Mammalia > Rodentia > Cricetidae > Myodes > Myodes glareolus. The sequence continues at coordinate 666,659 of NW_028263212.1, forward strand.
AGTACCTTAAGCTACTTACAAGCATTCAATAGAAATTCACATGTGTTTCTCTGAAAAAGAAGCAGTCTGTTCCAACACTTCAATTCACTGTGCGAAGTCAATGGAGTGTTGCTTCACTTTCTAAATGCTGTCCTTTCAGAGAAAATCACTTTCCTTTGAAAGTGCCTTAAGCTACTTACAAGCATTCACAAGAAACTCACATGCATTTTTCTGAAAGAGAAGCAGTCTGTTCCAACACTTCAATTCACTGTGCGCAGTGAATGGAGTGTTGCTTCACTTTCTAAATGCTGTCCTTTCAGAGAAAATCACTTTCCTTTGAAAGTGCCTTAAGCTACTTACACACATTCACAGGAAACACAAATGCGTTTCTATGAAAGAGAAGCTGTCTGTTCCAACACTTCAATTCTTTGTGCGAAGTGAATGGAGTGTTGCTTCACTTTCTAAATGCTGTCTTTCAGAGAAAATCACTTTCCTTTGAAAGTGCCTTAAGCTACTTACAATCATTCACAAAAAACTCATATCTGTTTTTCTGAAAGAGAAGTAGTCTGTTACACCACTTCAATTCACTGTGCGAAGTGAATGGAGTGTTGCTTCACTTTCTAAATGCTGTCCACTAAGAGAAAATCACTTTCCTTTAAAAGTGCCTTAAGCTACTTACAAGCATTCCACAGAAATTCACATGTGTTTCTCTGAAAGAGAAGCAGTCTGTTCCAACACTTCAATTCACTCTGCGAAGTGAATGGAGTGTTGTTTCACTTTCTAAATGCTGTCCTGTCAGAGAAAATCACTTTCCTTTGAAAGTGCCTTAAGCTACTTACAGGCATTCACAAGAAACTCACATGCATTTTTCTTAAAGAGAAGCAGTCTGTTCCAACATTTTAATTCTCTGTGCGTAGCGAATGGAGTGTTGCTTCACTTTCTAAATACTGTCCTTTCAGAGAAAATCACTTTCCTTTGAAAGTACCTTAAGCTACTTACAAGCATTCAATAGAAATTCACATGTGTTTCTCTGAAAAAGAAGCAGTCTGTTCCAACACTTCAATTCACGGTCCGAAGTGAATGGAGTGTTGCTTCCCTTTCTAAATGCTGTCCTTTCAGAGAAAATCACTTTCCTTTGAAAGTGCCTTAAGCTACTTACACACATTCACAGGAAACTCAAATGCGTTTCTATGAAAGAGAAGCAGTCTGTTCCAACATTTCAATTCACTGTGCGAAGTGAATGGAGTGTTGCTTCACTTTCTAAATGCTGTCTTTCAGAGTAAATCACTTTCCTTTGAAAGTGCCTTAAGCTACTTACAAGCATTCACAAAAAACTCATATCTGTTTCTCTGAAAGAGAAGTAGTCTGTTTCAACATTTCAATTCACTGTGCGAAGTGAATGGAGTGTTGTTTCACTTTCTAAATGCTGTCCTCTCAGAGAAAATCACTTTCCTTTGAAAGTGCCTTAAGCTACTTACAAGCGTTCCACAGAAATTCACATGCGTTTCTCTGAAAGAGAAGCAGTCTGTTCCAACACTTCAATTCACTCTGCGAAGTGAATGGAGTGTTGTTTCACTTTCTAAATACTGTCCTTTCAGAGAAAATCACTTTCCTTTGAAAGTGCCTTAAGCTACTTACACACATTCACAGGAAACTCAAATGCGTTTCTATGAAAGAGAAGCTCTCTGTTCCAACACTTCAATTCACTGTGCGAAGTGAATGGAGTGTTGCTTCACTTTCTAAATGCTGTCCTTTCAGAGAAAATCACTTTCCTTTGAAAGTGCCTTAAGCTACTTACAAGAATTCCACAGAAATTCAAATGCGTTTCTCTGAAAAAGAAGCAGTCTGTTCCAACACTTCAATTCACTGTGCGAAGTGAATGGAGTGTTGCTTCACTTTCTAAATGCTGTCCTTTCAGAGAAAATCACTTTCCTTTGAAAGTGCCTTAAGCTACTTACAAGCATTCACAAGAAACTCACATGCATTTTTCTGAAAGAGAAGCAGTCTGTTCCAACACTTCAATTCACTGTACGTAGTGAATGGAGTGTTGCTTCACTTTCTAAATGCTGTCCTTTCAGAGAAAATCACTTTCCTTTGAAAGTACCTTAAGCTACTTACAAGCATTCAATAGAAATTCACATGTGTTTCTCTGAAAAAGAAGCAGTCTGTTCCAACACTTCAATTCACTGTGCGAAGTCAATGGAGTGTTGCTTCACTTCCTAAATGCTGTCCTTTCAGAGAAAATCACTTTCCTTTGAAAGTGCCTTAAGCTACTTACAAGCATTCACAAGAAACTCACATGCATTTTTCTGAAAGAGAAGCAGTCTGTTCCAACACTTCAATTCACTGTGCGCAGTGAATGGAGTGTTGCTTCACTTTCTAAATGCTGTCCTTTCAGAGAAAATCACTTTCCTTTGAAAGTGCCTTAAGCTACTTACACACATTCACAGGAAACTCAAATGTTTTCTATGAAAGAGAAGCTGTCTGTTCCAACACTTCAATTCACTGTGCGAAGTCAATGGAGTGTTGCTTCACTTTCTAAATGCTGTCCTTTCAGAGAAAATCACTTTCCTTTGAAAGTGCCTTAAGCTACTTACAAGCATTCACAAGAAAATCACATGCATTTTTCTGAAAGAGAAGCAGTCTGTTCCAACACTTCAATTCACTGTACGTAGTGAATGGAGTGTTGCTTCACTTTCTAAATGCTGTCCTTTCAGAGAAAATCACTTTCCTTTGAAAGTACCTTAAGCTACTTACAAGCATTCAATAGAAATTCACATGTGTTTCTCTGAAAAAGAAGCAGTCGGTTCCAACAGTTCAATTCACTGTGTGAAGTGAATGGAGTGTTGTTTCACTTTCTAAATGCTGTCCTCTCAGAGAAAATCACTTTCCTTTGAAAGTGCCTTAAGCTACTTACAAGCATTCCACAGAAATTCAGATGCGTTTCTCTGAAAGAGAAGCAGTCTGTTCCAACACTTCAATTCACTCTGCGAAGTGAATGGAGTGTTGCTTCACTTTCTAAATGCTGTCCTTTCAGAGAAAATCACTTTCCTTTGAAAGTGCCTTAAGCTACATACAAGCATTCAACAGAAATTCACATGCATTTCACTGAAAGATAAGCAGTCTGTTCCAACACTTCAATTCACGGTGCGAAGTGAATGGAGTGTTGCTTCACTTTCTAAATGCTGTCCTTTCAGAGAAAATCACTTTCCTTTGAAAATGCCTTAAGCTACATACAAGCATTCAACAGAAATTCACATGCATTTCACTGAAAGATAAGCAGTCTGTTCCAACACTTCAATTCACTGTGCGAAGTGAATGGAGTGTTGCTTCACTTTCTAAATGCTGTCCTTTCAGAGAAAATCACTTTCCTTTGAAAGTGCCTTAAGCTACTTACAAGCATTCAACAGAAATTCACATGCGTTTCTCTGTAAAAGAAGCAATCTGTTCCAACACTTCAATTCACTGTGTGAAGTGAATGGAGTGTTGCTTCACTTTCTAAATGCTGTCCTTTCAGAGAAAATCACTTTCCTTTGAAAGTGCCTTAAGCTACTTACAAGCATTCACAAGAAACTCACATGCATTTTTCTTAAAGAGAAGCAGTCTGTTCCAACACTTTAATTCACTGTGCGTAGTGAATGGAGTGTTGCTTCACTTTCTAAATGCTGTCCTTTCCGAGAAAATCACTTTCCTTTGAAAGTACCTTAAGCTACTTACAAGCATTCAATAGAAATTCACATGTGTTTCTCTGAAAAAGAAGCAGTCTGTTCCAACAATTCAATTCACTGTCCGAAGTGAATGGAGTGTTGCTTCCCTTTCTAAATGCTGTCCTTTCAGAGAAAATCACTTTCCTTTGAAAGTGCCTTAAGCTACTTACACACATTCACAGGAAACTCAAATGCGTTTCTATGAAAGAGAAGCAGTCTGTTCCAACATTTCAATTCACTGTGCGAAGTGAATGGAGTGTTGCTTCACTTTCTAAATGCTGTCCTTTCAGAGAAAATCACTTTCCTTTGAAAGTGCTTTAAGCTACTTACACACATTCACAGGAAAATCAAATGCGTTTCTATGAAAGAGAAGCTGTCTGTTCCAACACTTCAATTCACTGTGCGAAGTGAATGGAGTGTTGCTTCACTTTCTAAATGCTGTCCTTTCAGAGAAAATCACTTTCCTTTGAAAGTGCCTTAAGCTACTTACAAGCATTCAACAGAAATTCACATGCATTTCACTGAAAGAGAAGCAGTCTGTTCAAACACTTCAATTCACTGTGCGAAGTGAATGGAGTGTTGCGTCACTTTCTAAATGCTGTCCTTTCAGAGAAAATCACTTTCCTTTGAAAATGCCTTAAGCTACTTACAAGCATTCACAAAAAACTCATATCTGTTTCGTGAAAGAGAAGTAGTCTGTTCCAACAATTCAATTCACTGTGCGAAGTGAATGGAGTGTGGTTTCACTTTCTAAATGCTGTCCTTTCAGAGAAAATCACTTTCCTTTGAAAGTGCCTTAAGCTACTTACAAGCATTCCACAGAAATTCACATGCGTTTCTCTGAAAAAGAAGCAGTCTGTTCCAACACTTCAATGCACTGTGCGAAGTGAATGGAGTGTTGCTTCACTTTCTAAATGCTGTCCTTTCAGAGAAAATCACTTTCCTTTGAAAGTGCCTTAAGCTACTTACAAGCATTCACAAGAAACTCACATGCATTTTTCTGAAAGAGAAGCAGTCTGTTCCAACACTTCAATTCACTGTGCGCAGTGAATGGAGTGTTGCTTCACTTTCTAAATGCTGTCCTTTCAGAGAAAATCACTTTCCTTTGAAAGTGCCTTAAGCTACTTACACACATTCACAGGAAACTCAAATGCGTTTCTATGAAAGAGAAGCTGTCTGTTCCAACACTTCAATTCACTGTGCGAAGTGAATGGAGTGTTGCTTCACTTTCTAAATGCTGTCTTTCAGAGAAAATCACTTTCCTTTGAAAGTGCCTTAAGCTACTTACAATCATTCACAAAAAACTCATATCTGTTTTTCTGAAAGAGAAGTAGTCTGTTACACCACTTCAATTCACTGTGCGAAGTGAATGGAGTGTTGTATCACTTTCTAAATGCTGTCCTCTCAGAGTAAATCACTTTCCTTTAAAAGTGCCTTAAGCTACTTACAAGCATTCCACAGAAATTCACATGTGTTTCTCTGAAAGAGAAGCAGTCTGTTCCAACACTTCAATTCACTCTGCGTAGTGAATGGAGTGTTGTTTCACTTTCTAAATGCTGTCCTGTCAGAGAAAATCACTTTCCTTTGAAAGTGCCTTAAGCTACTTACAAGCCTTCAAAAAAAACTCATATCTGTTTCTCTGAAAGAGAAGTAGTCTGTTCCAACACTTCAATTCACTGTGCGAAGTGAATGGAGTGTTGTTTCACTTTCTAAATGCTGTCCTTTCAGAGAAAATCACTTTCCTTTGAAAGTGCCTTAAGCTACTTACAAGCATTCCACAGAAATTCACATGCGTTTCTCTGAAAGAGAAGCAGTATGTTCCAACACTTCAATTCACTGTGCGTAGTGAATGGAGTGTTGCTTCACTTTCTAAATGCTGTCCTTTCAGAGAAAATCACTTTCCTTTGAAAGTGCCTTAAGCTACATACAAGCATTCAACAGAAATTCACATGCATTTCACTGAAAGATAAGCAGTCTGTTCCAACACTTCAATTCACTGTGCGAAGTGAATGGAGTGTTGCTTCACTTTCTAAATGCTGTCCTTTCAGAGAAAATCACTTTCCTTTGAAAGTGCCTTAAGCTACTTACAAGCATTCCACAGAAATTCACATGCGTTTCTCTGAAAAAGAAGCAGTCTGTTCCAACACTTCAATTCACTGTGCGAAGTGAATGGAGTGTTGCTTCACTTTCTAAATTCTGTCCTCTCAGAGAAAATCACTTTCCTTTGAAAGTGCCTTAAGCTCCTTACAAGGATTCACAAGAAACTCACATGCATTTTTCTGAAAGAGAAGCAGTCTGTTCCAACACTTCAATTCACTGTGCGTAGTGAATGGAGTGTTGCTTCACTTTCTAAAAGCTGTCCTTTCAGAGAAAATCACTTTGCTTTGAAAGTACCTTAAGCTACTTACAAGCATTCTATAGAAATTCATATGTGTTTCTCTGAAAAAGAAGCAGTCTGTTCCAACACTTCAATTCACTGTGCGAAGTGAATGGAGTGTTGTTTCACTTTCTAAATGCTGTCCTTTCAGAGAATATCACTTTCCTTTGAAAGTGCCTTAAGCTACTTACAAGCATTCACAAGAAACTCACATGCAATTTTCTGAAAGAGAAGCAGTCTGTTCCAACACTTCAATTCACTCTGCGTAGTGAATGGAGTGTTGCTTCACTTTCTAAATGCTGTCCTTTCAGAGAAAATCACTTTCCTTTGAAAGTGCCTTAAGCTACTTACAAGCATTCAATAGAAATTCACATGCGTTTCTCTGAAAGAGAAGCAGTCTGTTCCAACACTTCAATTCACTGTGCGAAGTGAATGGAGTGTTGCTTCACTTTCTAAATGCTGTCCATTCAGAGAAAATAACTTTGCTTTGAAAGTGCCTTAAGCTACTTACAAGCATTCACAAAAAACTCACATCCGTTTCTCTGAAAGAGAAGCAGTCTGTTCCAACACTTCAATTCACTGTGCGAAGTGAATGGAGTGTTGCTTCACTTTCTAAATGCTGTCCATTCAGAGAAAATCACTTTCCTTTGAAAATGCCTTAAGCTACTTACAAGCATTCACAAAAAACTCATATCTGTTTCGTGAAAGAGAAGTAGTCTGTTCCAACACTTCAATTCACTGTGCGAAGTGAATGGAGTGTGGTTTCACTTTCTAAATGCTGTCCTTTCAGAGAAAATCACTTTCCTTTGAAAGTGCCTTAAGCTACTTACAAGAATTCCACAGAAATTCAAATGCGTTTCTCTGAAAAAGAAGCAGTCTGTTCCAACACTTCAATTCACTGTGCGAAGTGAATGGAGTGTTGCTTCACTTTCTAAATGCTGTCCTTTCAGAGAAAATCACTTTCCTTTGAAAGTGCCTTAAGCTACTTACAAGCATTCACAAGAAACTCACATGCATTTTTCTGATAGAGAAGCAGTCTGTTCCAACACTTCAATTCAATGTACGTAGTGAATGGAGTGTTGCTTCACTTTCTAAATGCTGTCCTTTCAGAGAAAATCACTTTCCTTTGAAAGTACCTTAAGCTACTTACAAGCATTCAATAGAAATTCACATGTGTTTCTCTGAAAAAGAAGCAGTCTGTTCCAACACTTCAATTCACTGTGCGAAGTCAATGGAGTGTTGCTTCACTTTCTAAATGCTGTCCTTTCAGAGAAAATCACTTTCCTTTGAAAGTGCCTTAAGCTACTTACAAGCATTCACAAGAAACTCACATGGATTTTTCTGAAAGAGAAGCAGTCTGTTCCAACACTTCAATTCACTGTGCGCAGTGAATGGAGTGTTGCTTCACTTTCTAAATGCTGTCCTTACAGAGAAAATCACTTTCCTTTGAAAGTGCCTTAAGCTACTTACACACATTCACAGGAAACTCAAATGTTTTCTATGAAAGAGAAGCTGTCTGTTCCAACACTTCAATTCACTGTGCGAAGTCAATGGAGTGTTGCTTCACTTTCTAAATGCTGTCCTTTCAGAGAAAATCACTTTCCTTTGAAAGTGCCTTAAGCTACTTACAAGCATTCAATAGAAATTCACATGCATTTTTCTGAAAGAGAAGCAGTCTGTTCCAACACTTCAATTCACTGTACGTAGTGAATGGAGTGTTGCTTCACTTTCTAAATGCTGTCCTTTCAGAGAAAATCACTTTCCTTTGAAAGTACCTTAAGCTACTTACAAGCATTCAATAGAAATTCACATGTGTTTCTCTGAAAAAGAAGCAGTCGGTTCCAACAGTTCAATTCACTGTGTGAAGTGAATGGAGTGTTGTTTCACTTTCTAAATGCTGTCCTCTCAGAGAAAATCACTTTCCTTTGAAAGTGCCTTAAGCTACTTACAAGCATTCCACAGAAATTCACATGCGTTTCTCTGAAAGAGAAGCAGTCTGTTCCAACACTTCAATTCACTCTGCGAAGTGAATGGAGTGTTGTTTCACTTTCTAAATGCTGTCCTGTCAGAGAAAATCACTTTCCTTTGAAAGTGCCTTAAGCTACTTACACACATTCACAGGAAACTCAAATGCGTTTCTATGAAAGAGAAGCTCTCTGTTCCAACACTTCAATTCACTGTGCGAAGTGAATGGAGTGTTGCTTCACTTTCTAAATGCTGTCCTTTCAGAGAAAATCACTTTCCTTTGAAAGTGCCTTAAGCTACTTACAAGCATTCAACAGAAATTCACATGCATTTCACTGAAAGAGAAGCAGTCTGTTCCAACACTTCAATTCACTGTGCGAAGTGAATGGAGTGTTGCTTCACTTTCTAAATGCAGTCCTTTCAGAGAAAATCACTTTCCTTTGAAAATGCCTTAAGCTACTTACAAGCATTCACAAGAAACTCACATGCATTTTTCTGAAAGAGAAGCAGTCTGTTCCAACACTTCAATTCACTGTGCGTAGTGAATGGAGTGTTGCTTCACTTTCTAAATGCTGTCCTTTCAGAGAAAATCACTTTCCTTTGAAAGTGCCTTAAGCTACTAACACACATTCCCAGGAAACTCAAATGCGTTTCTATGAAAGAGAAGCTGTCTGTTCCAACACTTCAATTCACTGTGCGAAGTGAATGGAGTGTTGCTTCACTTTCTAAATGCTGTCTTTCAGAGAAAATCACTTTCCTTTGAAACTGCCTTAAGCTACTTACAAGCATTCACAAAAAAACTCATATCTGTTTCTCTGAAAGAGAAGTAGTCTGTTCCAACACTTCAATTCACTGTGCGAAGTGAATGGAGTGTTGCTTCACTTTCTAAATGCTGTCCTTTCAGAGAAAATCACTTTCCTTTGAAAGTGCCTTAAGCTACTTACAAGCATTCCACAGAAATTCACATGCGTTTCTCTGAAAAAGAAGCAGTCTGTTCCAACACTTCCATTCACTGTGCGAAGTGAATGGAGTGTTGCTTCACTTTCTAAATTCTGTCCTCTCAGAGAAAATCACTTTCCTTTGAAAGTGCCTTAAGCTCCTTACAAGGATTCACAAGAAACTCACATGCATTTTTCTGAAAGAGAAGCAGTCTGTTCCAACACTTCAATTCACTGTGCGTAGTGAATGGAGTGTTGCTTCACTTTCTAAAAGCTGTTCTTTCAGAGAAAATCACTTTCCTTTGAAAGTACCTTAAGCTACTTACAAGCATTCTATAGAAATTCATATGTGTTTCTCTGAAAAAGAAGCAGTCTGTTCCAACACTTCAATTCACTGTGCGAAGTGAATGGAGTGTTGTTTCACTTTCTAAATGCTGTCCTTTCAGAGAAAATCACTTTCCTTTGAAAGTGCCTTAAGCTACTTACAAGCATTCACAAGAAACTCACATGCAATTTTCTGAAAGAGAAGCAGTCTGGTCCAACACTTCAATTCACTCTGCGTAGTGAATGGAGTGTTGCTTCACTTTCTAAATGCTGTCCTTTCAGAGAAAATCACTTTCCTTTGAAAGTGCCTTAAGCTACTTACAAGCATTCAATAGAAATTCACATGCGTTTCTCTGAAAGAGAAGCAGTCTGTTCCAACACTTCAATTCACTGTGCGAAGTGAATGGAGTGTTGCTTCACTTTCTAAATGCTGTCCATTCAGAGAAAATCACTTTGCTTTGAAAGTGCCTTAAGCTACTTACAAGCATTCACAAAAAACTCACATCCGTTTCTCTGAAAGAGAAGCAGTCTATTCCAACACTTCAATTCACTGTGCGAAGTGAATGGAGTGTTGCTTCACTTTCTAAATGCTGTCCATTCAGAGAAAATCACTTTCCTTTGAAAATGCCTTAAGCTACTTACAAGCATTCACAAAAAACTCATATCTGTTTCGTGAAAGAGAAGTAGTCTGTTCCAACACTTCAATTCACTGTGCGAAGTGAATGGAGTGTGGTTTCACTTTCTAAATGCTGTCCTTTCAGAGAAAATCACTTTCCTTTGAAAGTGCCTTAAGCTACTTACAAGAATTCCACAGAAATTCAAATGCGTTTCTCTGAAAAAGAAGCAGTCTGTTCCAACACTTCAATTCACTGTGCGAAGTGAATGGAGTGTTGCTTCACATTCTAAATGCTGTCCTTTCAGAGAAAATCACTTTCCTTTGAAAGTGCCTTAAGCTTCTTACAAGCATTCACAAGAAACTCACATGCATTTTTCTGAAAGAGAAGCAGTCTGTTCCAACACTTCAATTCACTGTACGTAGTGAATGGAGTGTTGCTTCACTTTCTAAATGCTGTCCTTTCAGAGAAAATCACTTTCCTTTGAAAGTACCTTAAGCTACTTACAAGCATTCAATAGAAATTCACATGTGTTTCTCTGAAAAAGAAGCAGTCTGTTCCAACACTTCAATTCACTGTGCGAAGTGAATGGAGTGTTGCTTCACTTTATAAATGCTGTCTTTCAGAGAAAATCACTATCCTTTGAAACTGCCTTAAGCTACTTACAAGCATTCACAAAAAACTCATATCTGTTTCTCTGAAAGAGAAGTAGTCTGTTCCAACACTTCAATTCACTGTGCGAAGTGAATGGAGTGTTGTTTCACTTTCTAAATGCTGTCCTCTCAGAGAAAATCACTTTCCTTTGAAAGTGCCTTAAGCTACTTACAAGCGTTCCACAGAAATTCACATGCATTTCACTGAAAGAGAAGCAGTCTGTTCCAACACTTCAATTCACTGTGCGAAGTGAATGGAGTGTTGTTTCACTTTCTAAATGCAGTCCTTTCAGAGAAAATCACTTTCCTTTGAAAATGCCTTAAGCTACTTACAAGCATTCACAAGAAACTCACATGCATTTTTCTGAAAGAGAAGCAGTCTGTTCCAACACTTCAATTCACTGTGCGTAGTGAATGGAGTGTTGCTTCACTTTCTAAATGCTGTCCTTTCAGAGAAAATTACTTTCCTTTGAAAGTGCCTTAAGCTACTTACACACATTCCCAGGAAACTCAAATGCGTTTCTATGAAAGAGAAGCTGTCTGTTCCAACACTTCAATTCACTGTGCGAAGTGAATGGAGTGTTGCTTCACTTTCTAAATGCTGTCTTTCAGAGAAAATCACTTTCCTTTGAAAGTGCCTTAAGCTACTTACAAGCATTCACAAAAAACTCATATCTGTTTCTCTGAAAGAGAAGTAGTCTGTTCCAACACTTCAATTCACTGTGCGAAGTGAATGGAGTGTTGTTTCACTTTCTAAATGCTGTCCTCTCAGAGAAAATCACTTTCCTTTGAAAGTGCCTTAAGCTACTTACAAGCGTTCCACAGAAATTCACATGCGTTTCTCGGAAATAGAAGCAGTCTGTTCCAACAGTTCAATTCACTGTGCGAAGTGAATGGAGTGTTGCTTCACTTTCTAAATGCTGTCCTTTCAGAGAAAATCACTTTCCTTCGAAAGTGCCTTAACCTACTTACAGGCATTCACAAGAAACTCACATGCATTTTTCTGAAAGAGAAGCAGTCTGTTCCAACACTTCAATTCACTGTGCGTAGTGAATGGAGTGTTGCTTCACTTTCTAAATGCTGTCCTTTCAGAGAAAATCACTTTCCTTTGAAAGTGCCTTAAGCTACTTACACACATTCACAGGAAACTCAAATGCGTTTCTATGAAAGAGAAGTAGTCTGTTCCAACACTTCAATTCACTGTGCGAAGTGAATGGAGTGTTGCTTCACTTTCTAAATGCTGTCTTTCAGAGAAAATCACTTTCCTTTGAAAGTGCCTTAAACTACTTACAAGCATTCACAAAAAACTCATATCTGTTTCTCTGAAAGAGAAGTAGTCTGTTCCAACACTTCAATTCACTGTGCGAAGTGAATGGAGTGTTGTTTCACTTTCTAAATGCTGTCCTCTCAGAGAAAATCACTTTCCTTTGAAAGTGCCTTAAGCTACTTACAAGCATTCCACAGAAATTCACATGCGTTTCTCTGAAAGAGAAGCAGTCTGTTCCAACACTTCAATTCACTCTGAGAAGTGAATGGAGTGTTATTTCACTTTCTAAATGCTGTCCTTTCAGAGAAAATCACTTTCCTTTGAAAGTGCCTTAAGCTACTTACACACATTCACAGGAAACTCAAATGCATTTCTATGAAAGAGAAGCTGTCTGTTCCAACACTTCAATTCACTGTGCGAAGTGAATGGAGTGTTGCTTCACTTTCTAAATGCTGTCCTTTCAGAGAAAATCACTTTCCTTTGAGAGTGCCTTAAGCTACTTACAAGCATTCAACAGAAATTCACATGCATTTCACTGAAAGAGAAGCAGTCTGTTCCAACACTTCAATTCACTGTGCGAAGTGAATGGAGTGTTGCTTCACTTTCTAAATGCTGTCCTTTCAGAGAAAATCACTTTCCTTTGAAATTGCCTTAAGCTACTTACAAGCATTCACAAGAAACTCACATGCATTTTTCTGAAAGAGAAGCAGTCTGTTCCAACACTTCAATTCATTGTGCGAAGTGAATGGAGTGTTGCTTCACTTTCTAAATGCTGTCCTTTCAGAGAAAATCACTTTCCTTTGAAAGTGCCTTAAGCTACTTACAAGCATTCACAAGAAACTCACATGCATTTTTCTGAAAGAGAAGCAGTCTGTTCCAACACTTCAATTCACTGTGCGAAGAGAATGGAGTGTTGCTTCACTTTCTAAATGCTGTCCTTTCAGAGAAAATCACTTTCCTTTGAAAGTGCCTTAAGCTACATACAAGCATTCACAAGAAACTCACATGGATTTTTCTGAAAGAGAAGCAGTCTGTTCCAACACTTCAATTCACTGTGCGTAGTGTTTGGAGTGTTGCTTCACTTTCTAAATGCTGTCCTTTCAGAGAAAATCACTTTCCTTCGAAAGTGCCTTAAGCTACTTACAAGCATTCAATAGAAATTCACATGCGTTTCTCTGAAAGAGAAGCAGTCTGTTCCAACACTTCAATTCACTGTGCGAAGTGAATGGAGTGTTGCTTCACTTTCTAAATGCTGTCCTTTCAGAGAAAATCACTTTCCTTTGAAAGTGCCTTAAGCTACTTACAAGCATTCAACAGAAATTCACATGCATTTCACTGAAAGACAAGCAGTCTGTTCCAACACTTCCATTCACTGTGCGAAGTGAAAGGAGTGTTGCTTCACTTTCTAAATGCTGTCCTTTCAGAGAAAATCACTTTCCTTTGAAAGTGCCTTAAGCTACTTACACACATTCCCAGGAAACTCAAATGCGATTCTATGAAAGAGAAGCTGTCTGTTCCAACACTTCAATTCACTGTGCGAAGTGAATGGAGTGTTGCTTCACTTTCTAAATGCTGTCTTTCAGAGAAAATCACTTTCCTTTGAAACTGCCTTAAGCTACTTACAAGCATTCACAAAAAAACTCATATCTGTTTCTCTGAAAGAGAAGTAGTCTGTTCCAACACTTCAATTCACTGTGCGAAGTGAATGGAGTGTTGCTTCACTTTCTAAATGCTGTCCATTCAGAGAAAATCACTTTCCTTTGAAAATGCCTTAAGCTACTTACAAGCATTCACAAAAAACTCATATCTGTTTCGTGAAAGAGAAGTAGTCTGTTCCAACACTTCAATTCACTGTGCGAAGTGAATGGAGTGTGGTTTCACTTTCTAAATGCTGTCCTTTCAGAGAAAATCACTTTCCTTTGAAAGTGCCTTAAGCTACTTACAAGAATTCCACAGAAATTCAAATGCGTTTCTCTGAAATAGAAGCAGTCTGTTCCAACACTTCAATTCACTGTGCGAAGTGAATGGAGTGTTGCTTCACTTTCTAAATGCTGTCCTTTCAGAGAAAATCACTTTCCTTTGAAAGTGCCTTAAGCTACTTACAAGCATTCACAAGAAACTCACATGCATTTTTCTGAAAGAGAAGCAGTCTGTTCCAACACTTCAATTCACTGTACGTAGTGAATGGAGTGTTGCTTCACTTTCTAAATGCTGTCCTTTCAGAGAAAATCACTTTCCTTTGAAAGTACCTTAAGCGACTTACAAGCATTCAATAGAAATTCACATGTGTTTCTCTGAAAAAGAAGCAGTCTGTTCCAACACTTCAATTCACTGTGCGAAGTCAATGGAGTGTTGCTTCACTTTCTAAATGCTGTCCTTTCAGAGAAAATCATTTTCCTTTTAAAGTGCCTTAAGCTACTTACAAGCATTCACAAGAAACTCACATGCATTTTTCTGAAAGAGAAGCAGTCTGTTCCAACACTTCAATTCACTGTGCGTAGTGAATGGAGTGTTGCTTCACTTTCTAAATGCTGTCCTTTCAGAGAAAATCACTTTCCTTTGAAAGTGACTTAATCTACTTACACACATTCACAGGAAACTCAAATGTTTTCTATGAAAGAGAAGCTGTCTGTTCCAACACTTCAATTCACTGTGCGAAGTGAATGGAGTGTTGCTTCACTTTCTAAATGCTGTCCTTTCAGAGAAAATCACTTTCCTTTGAGAGTGCCTTAAGCTACTTACAAGCATTCAACAGAAATTCACATGCATTTCACTGAAAGAGAAGCAGTCTGTTCCAACACTTCAATTCACTGTGCGAAGTGAATGGAGTGTTGCTTCACTTTCTAAATGCTGTCCTTTCAGAGAAAATCACTTTCCTTTGAAATTGCCTTAAGCTACTTACAAGCATTCACAAGAAACTCACATGCATTTTTCTGAAAGAGAAGCAGTCTGTTCCAACACTTCAATTCATTGTGCGAAGTGAATGGAGTGTTGCTTCACTTTCTAAATGCTGTCCTTTCAGAGAAAATCACTTTCCTTTGAAAGTGCCTTAAGCTACTTACAAGCATTCACAAGAAACTCACATGCATTTTTCTGAAAGAGAAGCAGTCTGTTCCAACACTTCAATTCACTGTGCGAAGAGAATGGAGTGTTGCTTCACTTTCTAAATGCTGTCCTTTCAGAGAAAATCACTTTCCTTTGAAAGTGCCTTAAGCTACATACAAGCATTCACAAGAAACTCACATGGATTTTTCTGAAAGAGAAGCAGTCTGTTCCAACACTTCAATTCACTGTGCGTAGTGTTTGGAGTGTTGCTTCACTTTCTAAATGCTGTCCTTTCAGAGAAAATCACTTTCCTTCGAAAGTGCCTTAAGCTACTTACAAGCATTCAATAGAAATTCACATGCGTTTCTCTGAAAGAGAAGCAGTCTGTTCCAACACTTCAATTCACTGTGCGAAGTGAATGGAGTGTTGCTTCACTTTCTAAATGCTGTCCTTTCAGAGAAAATCACTTTCCTTTGAAAGTGCCTTAAGCTACTTACAAGCATTCAACAGAAATTCACATGCATTTCACTGAAAGACAAGCAGTCTGTTCCAACACTTCCATTCACTGTGCGAAGTGAAAGGAGTGTTGCTTCACTTTCTAAATGCTGTCCTTTCAGAGAAAATCACTTTCCTTTGAAAGTGCCTTAAGCTACTTACACACATTCCCAGGAAACTCAAATGCGATTCTATGAAAGAGAAGCTGTCTGTTCCAACACTTCAATTCACTGTGCGAAGTGAATGGAGTGTTGCTTCACTTTCTAAATGCTGTCTTTCAGAGAAAATCACTTTCCTTTGAAACTGCCTTAAGCTACTTACAAGCATTCACAAAAAAACTCATATCTGTTTCCCTGAAAGAGAAGTAGTCTGTTCCAACACTTCAATTCACTGTGCAAAGTGAATGGAGTGTTGCTTCACTTTCTAAATGCTGTCCATTCAGAGAAAATCACTTTCCTTTGAAAATGCCTTAAGCTACTTACAAGCATTCACAAAAAACTCATATCTGTTTCGTGAAAGAGAAGTAGTCTGTTCCAACACTTCAATTCACTGTGCGAAGTGAATGGAGTGTGGTTTCACTTTCTAAATGCTGTCCTTTCAGAGAAAATCACTTTCCTTTGAAAGTGCCTTAAGCTACTTACAAGAATTCCACAGAAATTCAAATGCGTTTCTCTGAAAAAGAAGCAGTCTGTTCCAACACTTCAATTCACTGTGCGAAGTGAATGGAGTGTTGCTTCACTTTCTAAATGCTGTCCTTTCAGAGAAAATCACTTTCCTTTGAAAGTGCCTTAAGCTACTTACAAGCATTCACAAGAAACTCACATGCATTTTTCTGAAAGAGAAGCAGTCTGTTCCAACACTTCAATTCACTGTACGTAGTGAATGGAGTGTTGCTTCACTTTCTAAATGCTGTCCTTTCAGAGAAAATCACTTTCCTTTGAAAGTGCCTTAAGCTACTTACACACATTCACAGGAAACTCAAATGTTTTCTATGAAAGAGAAGCTGTCTCTTCCAACACTTCAATTCACTGTGCGAAGTCAATGGAGTGTTGCTTCACTTTCTAAATGATGTCCTTTCAGAGAAAATCACTTTCCTTTGAAAGTGCCTTAAGCTACTTACAAGCATTCACAAGAAAATCACATGCATTTTTCTGAAAGAGAAGCAGTCTGTTCCAACACTTCAATTCACTGTACGTAGTGAATGGAGTGTTGCTTCACTTTCTAAATGCTGTCCTTTCAGAGAAAATCACTTTCCTTTGAAAGTACCTTAAGCTACTTACAAGCATTCAATAGAAATTCACGCGTGTTTCTCTGAAAAAGAAGCAGTCGGTTCCAACAGTTCAATTCACTGTGCGAAGTGAATGGAGTGTTGTTTCACTTTCTAAATGCTGTCCTCTCTGAGAAAATCACTTTCCTTTGAAAGTGCCTTAAGCTACTTACAAGCATTCCACAGAAATTCACATGTGTTTCTCTGAAAGAGAAGCAGTCTGTTCCAACACTTCAATTCACTCTGCGAAGTGAATGGAGTGTTGTTTCACTTTCTAAATGCTGTCCTGTCAGAGAAAATCACTTTCCTTTGAAAGTGCCTTAAGCTACTTACACACATTCACAGGAAACTCAAATGCGTTTCTATGAAAGAGAAGCTGTCTGTTCCAACACTTCAATTCACTGTGCGAAGTGAATGGAGTGTTGCTTCACTTTCTAAATGCTGTCCTTTCAGAGAAAATCACTTTCCTTTGAGAGTGCCTTAAGCTACTTACAAGCATTCAACAGAAATTCACATGCATTTCACTGAAAGAGAAGCAGTCTGTTCCAACACTTCAATTCACTGTGCGAAGTGAATGGAGTGTTGCTTCACTTTCTAAATGCAGACCTTTCAGAGAAAATCACTTTCCTTTGAAAATGCCTTAAGCTACTTACAAGCATTCACAAGAAACTCACATGAATTTTTCTGAAAGAGAAGCAGTCTGTTCCAACACTTCAATTCACTGTGCGTAGTGAATGGAGTGTTGCTTCACTTTCTAAATGCTGTCCTTTCAGAGAAAATTACTTTCCTTTGAAAGTGCCTTAAGCTACTTACACACATTCCCAGGAAACTCAAATGCGTTTCTATGAAAGAGAAGCTGTCTGTTCCAACACTTCAATTCACTGTGCGAAGTGAATGGAGTGTTGCTTCACTTTCTAAATGCTGTCTTTCAGAGAAAATCACTTTCCTTTGAAACTGCCTTAAGCTACTTACAAGCATTCACAAAAAACTCATATCTGTTTCTCTGAAAGAGAAGTAGTCTGTTCCAACACTTCAATTCACTGTGCGAAGTGAATGGAGTGTTGTTTCACTTTCTAAATGCTGTCCTCTCAGAGAAAATCACTTTCCTTTGAAAGTGCCTTAAGCTACTTACAAGCGTTCCACAGAAATTCACATGCGTTTCTCGGAAATAGAAGCAGTCTGTTCCAACAGTTCAATTCACTGTGCGAAGTGAATGGAGTGTTGCTTCACTTTCTAAATGCTGTCCTTTCAGAGAAAATCACTTTCCTTCGAAAGTGCCTTAAGCTACTAACAAGCATTCAATAGAAATTCACATGCGTTTCTCTGAAAGAGAAGCAGTCTGTTCCAACACTTCAATTCACAGTGCGAAGTGAATGGAGTGTTGTTTCACTTTCTAAATGCTGTCCTTTCAGAGAAAATCACTTTCCTTTGAAAGTGCCTTAAGCTACTTACAAGCATTCACAAGAAACTCACATGCAATTTTCTGAAAGAGAAGCAGTCTGTTCCAACACTTCAATTCACTCTGCGTAGTGAATGGAGTGTTGCTTCACTTTCTAAATGCTGTCCTTTCAGAGAAAATCACTTTCCTTTGAAAGTGCCTTAAGCTACTTACAAGCATTCAATAGAAATTCACATGCGTTTCTCTGAAAGAGAAGCAGTCTGTTCCAACACTTCAATTCACTGTGCGAAGTGAATGGAGTGTTGCTTCACTTTCTAAATGCTGTCCATTCAGAGAAAATCACTTTGCTTTGAAAGTGCCTTAAGCTACTTACAAGCATTCACAAAAAACTCACATCCGTTTCTCTGAAAGAGAAGCAGTCTATTCCAACACTTCAATTCACTGTGCGAAGTGAATGGAGTGTTGCTTCACTTTCTAAATGCTGTCCATTCAGAGAAAATCACTTTCCTTTGAAAATGCCTTAAGCTACTTACAAGCATTCACAAAAAACTCATATCTGTTTCGTGAAAGAGAAGTAGTCTGTTCCAACACTTCAATTCACTGTGCGAAGTGAATGGAGTGTGGTTTCACTTTCGAAATGCTGTCCTTTCAGAGAAAATCACTTTCCTTTGAAAGTGCCTTAAGCTACTTACAAGAATTCCACAGAAATTCAAATGCGTTTCTCTGAAAAAGAAGCAGTCTGTTCCAACACTTCAATTCACTGTGCGAAGTGAATGGAGTGTTGCTTCACTTTCTAAATGCTGTCCTTTCAGAGAAAATCACTTTCCTTTGAAAGTGCCTTAAGCTACTTACAAGCATTCACAAGAAACTCACATGCATTTTTCTGAAAGAGAAGCAGTCTGTTCCAACACTTCAATTCACTGTACGTAGTGAATGGAGTGTTGCTTCACTTTCTAAATGCTGTCCTTTCAGAGAAAATCACTTTCCTTTCAAAGTACCTTAAGCTACTTACAAGCATTCAATAGAAATTCACATGTGTTTCTCTGAAAAAGAAGCAGTCTGTTCCAACACTTCAATTCACTGTGCGAAGTGAATGGAGTGTTGCTTCACTTTCTAAATGCTGTCTTTCAGAGAAAATCACTTTCCTTTGAAACTGCCTTAAGCTACTTACAAGCATTCACAAAAAACTCATATCTGTTTCTCTGAAAGAGAAGTAGTCTGTTCCAACACTTCAATTCACTGTGCGAAGTGAATGGAGTGTTGTTTCACTTTCTAAATGCTGTCCTCTCAGAGAAAATCACTTTCCTTTGAAAGTGCCTTAAGCTACTTACAAGCGTTCCACAGAAATTCACATGCATTTCACTGAAAGAGAAGCAGTCTGTTCCAACACTTCAATTCACTGTGCGAAGTGAATGGAGTGTTGCTTCACTTTCTAAATGCAGTCCTTTCAGAGAAAATCACTTTCCTTTGAAAATGCCTTAAGCTACTTACAAGCATTCACAAGAAACTCACATGCATTTTTCTGAAAGAGAAGCAGTCTGTTCCAACACTTCAATTCACTGTGCGTAGTGAATGGAGTGTTGCTTCACTTTCTAAATGCTGTCCTTTCAGAGAAAATTACTTTCCTTTGAAAGTGCCTTAAGCTACTTACACACATTCCCAGGAAACTCAAATGCGTTTCTATGAAAGAGAAGCTGTCTGTTCCAACACTTCAATTCACTGTGCGAAGTGAATGGAGTGTTGCTTCACTTTCTAAATGCTGTCTTTCAGAGAAAATCACTTTCCTTTGAAACTGCCTTAAGCTACTTACTAGCATTCACAAAAAACTCATATCTGTTTCTCTGAAAGAGAAGTAGTCTGTTCCAACACTTCAATTCACTGTGCGAAGTGAATGGAGTGTTGTTTCACTTTCTAAATGCTGTCCTTTCAGAGAAAATCACTTTCCTTTGAAAGTGCCTTAAGCTACTTACAAGCGTTCCACAGAAATTCACATGCGTTTCTCGGAAATAGAAGCCGTCTGTTCCAACAGTTCAATTCACTGTGCGAAGTGAATGGAGTGTTGCTTCACTTTCTAAATGCTGTCCTTTCAGAGAAAATCACTTTCCTTCGAAAGTGCCTTAAGCTACTTACAAGCATTCACAAGAAACTCACATGCATTTTTCTGAAAGAGAAGCAGTCTGTTCCAACACTTCAATTCACTGTGCGTAGTGAATGGAGTGTTGCTTCACTTTCTAAATGCTGTCCTTTCAGAGAAAATCACTTTCCTTTGAAAGTGCCTTAAGCTACTTACACACATTCACAGGAAACTCAAATGCGTTTCTATGAAAGAGAAGTAGTCTGTTCCAACACTTCAATTCACTGTGCGAAGTGAATGGAGTGTTGCTTCACTTTCTAAATGCTGTCTTTCAGAGAAAATCACTTTCCTTTGAAAGTGCCTTAAACTACTTACAAGCATTCACAAAAAACTCATATCTGTTTCTCTGAAAGAGAAGTAGTCTGTTCCAACACTTCAATTCACTGTCCGAAGTGAATGGAGTGTTGCTTCACTTTCTAAATGCTGTCCTCTCAGAGAAAATCACTTTCCTTTGAAAGTGCCTTAAGCTACTTACAAGCATTCACAAGAAACTCACATGCATTTTTCTGAAAGAGAAGCAGTCTGTTCCAACACTTCAATTCATTGTGCGAAGTGAATGGAGTGTTGCTTCACTTTCTAAATGCTGTCCTTTCAGAGAAAATCACTTTCCTTTGAAAGTGCATTAAGCTACTTACAAGCATTCACAAGAAACTCACATGCATTTTTCTGAAAGAGAAGCAGTCTGTTCCAACACTTCAATTCACTGTGCGAAGAGAATGGAGTGTTGCTTCACTTTCTAAATGCTGTCCTTTCAGAGAAAATCACTTTACTTTGAAAGTGCCTTAAGCTACATACAAGCATTCACAAGAAACTCACATGGATTTTTCTGAAAGAGAAGCAGTCTGTTCCAACACTTCAATTCACTGTGCGTAGTGTTTGGAGTGTTGCTTCACTTTCTAAATGCTGTCCTTTCAGAGAAAATCACTTTCCTTCGAAAGTGCCTTAAGCTACTTACAAGCATTCAATAGAAATTCACATGCGTTTCTCTGAAAGAGAAGCAGTCTGTTCCAACACTTCAATTCACTGTGCGAAGTGAATGGAGTGTTGCTTCACTTTCTAAATGCTGTCCTTTCAGAGAAAATCACTTTCCTTTGAAAGTGCCTTAAGCTACTTACAAGCATTCAACAGAAATTCACATGCATTTCACTGAAAGACAAGCAGTCTGTTCCAACACTTCAATTCACTGTGCGAAGTGAATGGAGTGTTGCTTCACTTTCTAAATGCAGTCCTTTCAGAGAAAATCACTTTCCTTTGAAAATGCCTTAAGCTCCTTACAAGCATTCACAAGAAACTCACATGCATTTTTCTGAAAGAGAAGCAGTCTGTTCCAACACTTCAATTCACTGTGCGTAGTGAATGGAGTGTTGCTTCACTTTCTAAATGCTGTCCTTTCAGAGAAAATCACTTTCCTTTGAAAGTGCCTTAAGCTACTTACACACATTCCCAGGAAACTCAAATGCGATTCTATGAAAGAGAAGCTGTCTGTTCCAACACTTCAATTCACTGTGCGAAGTGAATGGAGTGTTGCTTCACTTTCTAAATGCTGTCTTTCAGAGAAAATCACTTTCCTTTGAAACTGCCTTAAGCTACTTACAAGCATTCACAAAAAAACTCATATCTGTTTCTCTGAAAGAGAAGTAGTCTGTTCCAACACTTCAATTCACTGTGCGAAGTGAATGGAGTGTTGCTTCACTTTCTAAATGCTGTCCTTTCAGAGAAAATCACTTTCCTTTGAAAATGCCTTAAGCTACTTACAAGCATTCACAAAAAACTCATATCTGTTTCGTGAAAGAGAAGTAGTCTGTTCCAACACTTCAATTCACAGTGCGAAGTGAATGGAGTGTGGTTTCACTTTCTAAATGCTGTCCTTTCAGAGAAAATCACTTTCCTTTGAAAGTGCCTTAAGCTACTTACAAGAATTCCACAGAAATTCAAATGCGTT
Source organism: Myodes glareolus (assembly GCF_982192425.1). NCBI lineage: Eukaryota > Metazoa > Chordata > Mammalia > Rodentia > Cricetidae > Myodes > Myodes glareolus. The sequence continues at coordinate 688,765 of NW_028263212.1, forward strand.
TCTCTGAAAAAGAAGCAGTCTGTTCCAACACTTCAATTCACTGTGCGAAGTGAATGGAGTGTTGCTTCACTTTCTAAATGCTGTCCTTTCAGAGAAAATCACTTTCCTTTGAAAGTGCCTTAAGCTACTTACAAGCATTCACAAGAAACTCACATGCATTTTTCTGAAAGAGAAGCAGTCTGTTCCAACACTTCAATTCACTGTACGTAGTGAATGGAGTGTTGCTTCACTTTCTAAATGCTGTCCTTTCAGAGAAAATCACTTTCCTTTGAAAGTACCTTAAGCTACTTACAAGCATTCAATAGAAATTCACATGTGTTTCTCTGAAAAAGAAGCAGTCTGTTCCAACACTTCAATTCACTGTGCGAAGTCAATGGAGTGTTGCTTCACTTTCTAAATGCTGTCCTTTCAGAGAAAATCATTTTCCTTTTAAAGTGCCTTAAGCTACTTACAAGCATTCACAAGAAACTCACATGCATTTTTCTGAAAGTGAAGCAGTCTGTTCCAACACTTCAATTCACTGTGCGTAGTGAATGGAGTGTTGCTTCACTTTCTAAATGCTGTCCTTTCAGAGAAAATCACTTTCCTTTGAAAGTGCCTTAAGCTACTTACACACATTCACAGGAAACTCAAATGTTTTCTATGAAAGAGAAGCTGTCTGTTCCAACACTTCAATTCACTGTGCGAAGTCAATGGAGTGTTGCTTCACTTTCTAAATGCTGTCCTTTCAGAGAAAATCATTTTCCTTTGAAAGTGCCTTAAGCTACTTACAAGCATTCACAAGAAAATCACATGCATTTTTCTGAAAGAGAAGCAGTCTGTTCCAACACTTCAATTCACTGTACGTAGTGAATGGAGTGTTGCTTCACTTTCTAAATGCTGTCCTTTCAGAGAAAATCACTTTCCTTTGAAAGTACCTTAAGCTACTTACAAGCATTCAATAGAAATTCACGTGTGTTTCTCTGAAAAAGAAGCAGTCGGTTCCAACAGTTCAATTCACTTTGCGAAGTGAATGGTGTGTTGTTTCACTTTCTAAATGCTGTCCTCTCTGAGAAAATCACTTTCCTTTGAAAGTGCCTTAAGCTACTTACAAGCATTCCACAGAAATTCACATGCGTTTCTCTGAAAGAGAAGCAGTCTGTTCCAACACTTCAATTCACTCTGCGAAGTGAATGGAGTGTTGTTTCACTTTCTAAATGCTGTCCTTTCAGAGAAAATCACTTTCCTTCGAAAGTGCCTTAAGCTACTTACAAGCATTCACAAGAAACTCACATGCATTTTTCTGAAAGAGAAGCAGTCTGTTCCAACACTTCAATTCACTGTACGTAGTGTTTGGAGTGTTGCTTCACTTTCTAAATGCTGTCCTTTCAGAGAAAATCACTTTCCTTCGAAAGTGCCTTAAGCTACTTACAAGCATTCAATAGAAATTCACATGCGTTTCTCTGAAAGAGAAGCAGTCTGTTCCAACACTTCAATTCACTGTGCGAAGTGAATGGAGTGTTGCTTCACTTTCTAAATGCTGTCCTTTCAGAGAAAATCACTTTCCTTTGAAAGTGCCTTAAGCTACTTACAAGCATTCAACAGAAATTCACATGCATTTCACTGAAAGACAAGCAGTCTGTTCCAACACTTCAATTCACTGTGCGAAGTGAATGGAGTGTTGCTTCACTTTCTAAATGCAGTCCTTTCAGAGAAAATCACTTTCCTTTGAAAATGCCTTAAGCTACTTACAAGCATTCACAAGAAACTCACATGCATTTTTCTGAAAGAGAAGCAGTCTGTTCCAACACTTCAATTCACTGTGCGTAGTGAATGGAGTGTTGCTTCACTTTCTAAATGCTGTCCTTTCAGAGAAAATCACTTTCCTTTGAAAGTGCCTTAAGCTACTTACACACATTCCCAGGAAACTCAAATGCGATTCTATGAAAGAGAAGCTGTCTGTTCCAACACTTCAATTCACTGTGCGAAGTGAATGGAGTGTTGCTTCACTTTCTAAATGCTGTCTTTCAGAGAAAATCACTTTCCTTTGAAACTGCCTTAAGCTACTTACAAGCATTCACAAAAAAACTCATATCTGTTTCTCTGAAAGAGAAGTAGTCTGTTCCAACACTTCAATTCACTGTGCGAAGTGAATGGAGTGTTGCTTCACTTTCTAAATGCTGTCCATTCAGAGAAAATCACTTTCCTTTGAAAATGCCTTAAGCTACTTACAAGCATTCACAAAAAACTCATATCTGTTTCGTGAAAGAGAAATAGTCTGTTCCAACACTTCAATTCACTGTGCAAAGTGAATGGAGTGTGGTTTCACTTTCTAAATGCTGTCCTTTCAGAGAAAATCACTTTCCTTTGAAAGTGCCTTAAGCTACTTACAAGAATTCCACAGAAATTCAAATGCGTTTCTCTGAAAAAGAAGCAGTCTGTTCCAACACTTCAATTCACTGTGCGAAGTGAATGGTGTGTTGCTTCACTTTCTAAATGCTGTCCTTTCAGAGAAAATCACTTTCCTTTGAAAGTGCCTTAAGCTACTTACAAGCATTCACAAGAAACTCACATGCATTTTTCTGAAAGAGAAGCAGTCTGTTCCAACACTTCAATTCACTGTACGTAGTGAATGGAGTGTTGCTTCACTTTCTAAATGCTGTCCTTTCAGAGAAAATCACTTTCCTTTGAAAGTACCTTAAGCTACTTACAAGCATTCAATAGAAATTCACATGTGTTTCTCTGAAAAAGAAGCAGTCTGTTCCAACACTTCAATTCACTGTGCGAAGTCAATGGAGTGTTGCTTCACTTTCTAAATGCTGTCCTTTCAGAGAAAATCATTTTCCTTTTAAAGTGCCTTAAGCTACTTACAAGCATTCACAAGAAACTCACATGCATTTTTCTGAAAGAGAAGCAGTCTGTTCCAACACTTCAATTCACTGTGCGTAGTGAATGGAGTGTTGCTTCACTTTCTAAATGCTGTCCTTTCAGAGAAAATCACTTTCCTTTGATAGTGCCTTAAGCTACTTACACACATTCACAGGAAACTCAAATGTTTTCTATGAAAGAGAAGCTGTCTGTTCCAACACTTCAATTCACTGTGCGAAGTCAATGGAGTGTTGCTTCACTTTCTAAATGATGTCCTTTCAGAGAAAATCACTTTCCTTTGAAAGTGCCTTAAGCTACTTACAAGCATTCACAAGAAAATCACATGCATTTTTCTGAAAGAGAAGCAGTCTGTTCCAACACTTCAATTCACTGTACGTAGTGAATGGAGTGTTGCTTCACTTTCTAAATGCTGTCCTTTCAGAGAAAATCACTTTCCTTTGAAAGTACCTTAAGCTACTTACAAGCATTCAATAGAAATTCACGTGTGTTTCTCTGAAAAAGAAGCAGTCGGTTCCAACAGTTCAATTCACTGTGCGAAGTGAATGGAGTGTTGTTTCACTTTCTAAATGCTGTCCTCTCTGAGAAAATCACTTTCCTTTGAAAGTGCCTTAAGCTACTTACAAGCATTCCACAGAAATTCACATGCGTTTCTCTGAAAGAGAAGCAGTCTGTTCCAACACTTCAATTCACTCTGCGAAGTGAATGGAGTGTTGTTTCACTTTCTAAATGCTGTCCTGTCAGAGAAAATCACTTTCCTTTGAAAGTGCCTTAAGCTACTTACAAGCATTCACAAAAAACTCATATCTGTTTCTCTGAAAGAGAAGTAGTCTGTTCCAACACTTCAATTACCTGTGCGAAGTGAATGGAGTGTTGTTTCACTTTCTAAATGCTGTCCTCTCAGAAAAAATCACTTTCCTTTGAAAGTGCCTTAAGCTACTTACAAGCGTTCCACAGAAATTCACATGCGTTTCTCGGAAATAGAAGCAGTCTGTTCCAACAGTTCAATTCACTGTGCGAAGTGAATGGAGTGTTGCTTCACTTTCTAAATGCTGTCCTTTCAGAGAAAATCACTTTCCTTCGAAAGTGCCTTAAGCTACTTACAAGCATTCACAAGAAACTCACATGCATTTTTCTGAAAGAGAAGCAGTCTGTTCCAACACTTCAATTCACTGTGCGTAGTGAATGGAGTGTTGCTTCACTTTCTAAATGCTGTCCTTTCAGAGAAAATCACTTTCCTTTGAAAGTGCCTTAAGCTACTTACACACATTCCCAGGAAACTCAAATGCGATTCTATGAAAGACAAGCTGTCTGTTCCAACACTTCAATTCACTGTGCGAAGTGAATGGAGTGTTGCTTCACTTTCTAAATGCTGTCCATTCAGAGAAAATCACTTTCCTTTGAAAATGCCTTAAGCTACTTACAAGCATTCACAAAAAACTCATATCTGTTTCGTGAAAGAGAAATAGTCTGTTCCAACACTTCAATTCACTGTGCGAAGTGAATGGAGTGTGGTTTCACTTTCTAAATGCTGTCCTTTCAGAGAAAATCACTTTCCTTTGAAAGTGCCTTAAGCTACTTACAAGAATTCCACAGAAATTCAAATGCGTTTCTCTGAAAAAGAAGCAGTCTGTTCCAACACTTCAATTCACTGTGCGAAGTGAATGGTGTGTTGCTTCACTTTCTAAATGCTGTCCTTTCAGAGAAAATCACTTTCCTTTAAAAGTGCCTTAAGCTACTTACAAGCATTCACAAGAAACTCACATGCATTTTTCTGAAAGAGAAGCAGTCTGTTCCAACACTTCAATTCACTGTACGTAGTGAATGGAGTGTTGCTTCACTTTCTAAATGCTGTCCTTTCAGAGAAAATCACTTTCCTTTGAAAGTACCTTAAGCTACTTACAAGCATTCAATAGAAATTCACATGTGTTTCTCTGAAAAAGAAGCAGTCTGTTCCAACACTTCAATTCACTGTGCGAAGTCAATGGAGTGTTGCTTCACTTTCTAAATGATGTCCTTTCAGAGAAAATCACTTTCCTTTGAAAGTGCCTTAAGCTACTTACAAGCATTCACAAGAAAATCACATGCATTTTTCTGAAAGAGAAGCAGTCTGTTCCAACACTTCAATTCACTGTACGTAGTGAATGGAGTGTTGCTTCACTTTCTAAATGCTGTCCTTTCAGAGAAAATCACTTTCCTTTGAAAGTACCTTAAGCTACTTACAAGCATTCAATAGAAATTCACGTGTGTTTCTCTGAAAAAGAAGCAGTCGGTTCCAACAGTTCAATTCACTGTGCGAAGTGAATGGAGTGTTGTTTCACTTTCTAAATGCTGTCCTCTCTGAGAAAATCACTTTCCTTTGAAAGTGCCTTAAGCTACTTACAAGCATTCCACAGAAATTCACATGCGTTTCTCTGAAAGAGAAGCAGTCTGTTCCAACACTTCAATTCACTCTGCGAAGTGAATGGAGTGTTGTTTCACTTTCTAAATGCTGTCCTGTCAGAGAAAATCACTTTCCTTTGAAAGTGCCTTAAGCTACTTACAAGCATTCACAAAAAACTCATATCTGTTTCTCTGAAAGAGAAGTAGTCTGTTCCAACACTTCAATTACCTGTGCGAAGTGAATGGAGTGTTGTTTCACTTTCTAAATGCTGTCCTCTCAGAGAAAATCACTTTCCTTTGAAAGTGCCTTAAGCTACTTACAAGCGTTCCACAGAAATTCACATGCGTTTCTCGGAAATAGAAGCAGTCTGTTCCAACAGTTCAATTCACTGTGCGAAGTGAATGGAGTGTTGCTTCACTTTCTAAATGCTGTCCTTTCAGAGAAAATCACTTTCCTTCGAAAGTGCCTTAAGCTACTTACAAGCATTCACAAGAAACTCACATGCATTTTTCTGAAAGAGAAGCAGTCTGTTCCAACACTTCAATTCACTGTGCGTAGTGAATGGAGTGTTGCTTCACTTTCTAAATGCTGTCCTTTCAGAGAAAATCACTTTCCTTTGAAAGTGCCTTAAGCTACTTACACACATTCACAGGAAACTCAAATGCGTTTCTATGAAAGAGAAGTAGTCTGTTCCAACACTTCAATTCACTGTGCGAAGTGAATGGAGTGTTGCTTCACTTTCTAAATGCTGTCTTTCAGAGAAAATCACTTTCCTTTGAAAGTGCCTTAAACTACTTACAAGCATTCACAAAAAACTCATATCTGTTTCTCTGAAAGAGAAGTAGTCTGTTCCAACACTTCAATTCACTGTCCGAAGTGAATGGAGTGTTGTTTCACTTTCTAAATGCTGTCCTCTCAGAGAAAATCACTTTCCTTTGAAAGTGCCTTAAGCTACTTACAAGCATTCCACAGAAATTCACATGCGTTTCTCTGAAGGAGAAGCAGTCTGTTCCAACACTTCAATTCACTCTGAGAAGTGAATGGAGTGTTATTTCACTTTCTAAATGCTGTCCTTTCAGAGAAAATCACTTTCCTTTGAAAGTGCCTTAAGCTACTTACACACATTCACAGGAAACTCAAATGCGTTTCTATGAAAGAGAAGCTCTCTGTTCCAACACTTCAATTCACTGTGCGAAGTGAATGGAGGGTTGCTTCACTTTCTAAATGCTGTCCTTTCAGAGAAAATCACTTTCCTTTGAGAGTGCCTTAAGCTACTTACAAGCATTCAACAGAAATTCACATGCATTTCACTGAAAGAGAAGCAGTCTGTTCCAACACTTCAATTCACTGTGCGAAGTGAATGGAGTGTTGCTTCACTTTCTAAATGCTGTCCTTTCAGAGAAAATCACTTTCCTTTGAAATTGCCTTAAGCTAATTACAAGCATTCACAAGAAACTCACATGCATTTTTCTGAAAGAGAAGCAGTCTGTTCCAACACTTCAATTCACTGTGCGAAGAGAATGGAGTGTTGCTTCACTTTCTAAATGCTGTCCTTTCAGAGAAAATCACTTTCCTTTGAAAGTGCCTTAAGCTACATACAAGCATTCACAAGAAACTCACATGCATTTTTCTGAAAGAGAAGCAGTCTGTTCCAACACTTCAATTCACTGTGCGTAGTGTTTGGAGTGTTGCTTCACTTTCTAAATGCTGTCCTTTCAGAGAAAATCACTTTCCTTCGAAAGTGCCTTAAGCTACTTACAAGCATTCAATAGAAATTCACATGCGTTTCTCTGAAAGAGAAGCAGTCTGTTCCAACACTTCAATTCACTGTGCGAAGTGAATGGAGTGTTGCTTCACTTTCTAAATGCTGTCCTTTCAGAGAAAATCACTTTCCTTTGAAAGTGCCTTAAGCTACTTACAAGCATTCAACAGAAATTCACATGCATTTCACTGAAAGACAAGCAGTCTGTTCCAACACTTCAATTCACTGTGCGAAGTGAATGGAGTGTTGCTTCACTTTCTAAATGCAGTCCTTTCAGAGAAAATCACTTTCCTTTGAAAATGCCTTAAGCTACTTACAAGCATTCACAAGAAACTCACATGCATTTTTCTGAAAGAGAAGCAGTCTGTTCCAACACTTCAATTCACTGTGCGTAGTGAATGGAGTGTTGCTTCACTTTCTAAATGCTGTCCTTTCAGAGAAAATCACTTTCCTTTGAAAGTGCCTTAAGCTACTTACACACATTCCCAGGAAACTCAAATGCGATTCTATGAAAGAGAAGCTGTCTGTTCCAACACTTCAATTCACTGTGCGAAGTGAATGGAGTGTTGCTTCACTTTCTAAATGCTGTCTTTCAGAGAAAATCACTTTCCTTTGAGAGTGCCTTAAGCTACTTACAAGCATTCAACAGAAATTCACATGCATTTCACTGAAAGAGAAGCAGTCTGTTCCAACACTTCAATTCACTGTGCGAAGTGAATGGAGTGTTGCTACACTTTCTAAATGCTGTCCTCTCAGAGAAAATCACTTTCCTTTGAAAGTGCCTTAAGCTACTTACAAGCATTCACAAGAAACTCACATGCGTTTCTCGGAAATAGAAGCAGTCTGTTCCAACAGTTCAATTCACTTTGCGTAGTGAATGGAGTGTTGCTTCACTTTCTAAATGCTGTCCTTTCAGAGAAAATCACTTTCCTTTGAAAGTGCCTTAAGCTACTTACAAGCATTCACAAGAAACTCACATGCATTTTTCTGAAAGAGAAGCAGTCTGTTCCAACACTTCAATTCACTGTGCGAAGTGAACGGAGTGTTGCTTCACTTTCTAAATGCTGTCCTTTCAGAGAAAATCACTTTCCTTTGAAAGTGCCTTAAGCTACTTACAAGCATTCACAAAAAACTCATATCTGTTTCTCTGAAATAGAAGTAGTCTGTTCCAACACTTCAATTCACTGTGCGAAGTGAATGGAGTGTTGTTTCACTTTCTAAATGCTGTCCTTTCAGAGAAAATCACTTTCCTTTGAAAGTGTCTTAAGCTACTTACACACATTCACAGGAAACTCAAATGCGTTTCTATGAAAGAGAAGCTGTCTGTTCCAACACTTCAATTCACTGTGCGAAGTGAATGGAGTGTTGCTACACTTTCTAAATGCTGTCCTTTCAGAGAAAATCACTTTCCTTTGAAATTGCCTTAAGCTACTTACAAGCATTCACAAGAAACTCACATGCATTTTTCTGAAAGAGAAGCAGTCTGTTCCAACACTTCAATTCACTGTGCGAAGTGAATGGAGTGTTGCTTCACTTTCTAAATGCTGTCCTTTAAGAGAAAATCACTTTCTTTTGAAAGTGCCTTAAGCTACTTACAAGCGTTCAACAGAAATACACATGCGTTTCACTGAAAGAGAAGCTGTCTGTTCCAACACTTCAATTCACTGTGCGAAGTGAATGGAGTGTTGCTTCACTTTCTAAATGCTGTCCTTTCAGAGAAAATCACTTTCTTTTGAAAGTGCCTTAAGCTACTTACACACATTCACAGGAAACTCAAATGCGTTTCTATGAAAGAGAAGCTGTCTGTTCCAACACTTCAATTCACTGTGCGAAGTGAATGGAGTGTTGCTTCACTTTCTAAATGCTGTCTTTCAGAGAAAATCACTTTCCTTTGAAAGTGCCTTAAGCTACTTACAAGCATTCACAAAAAACTCATATCTGTTTCTCTGAAAGAGAAGTAGTCTGTTCCAACACTTCAATTCACTGTGCAAAGTGAATGGAGTGTTGTTTCACTTTCTAAATGCTGTCCTTTCAGAGAAAATCCCTTTCCTTAGAAAGTGCCTTAAGCTACTTACAAGCATTCCACAGAAATTCACATGCGTTTCTCTGAAAGAGAAGCAGTCTGTTCCAACACTTCAATTAACTCTGCGAAGTGAATGGAGTGTTGCTTCACTTTCTAAATGCTGTCCTTTCAGAGAAAATCACTTTCCTTTGAAAGTGCCTTAAGCTACTTGCACACATTCACAGGAAACTCAAATGCGTTTCTATGAAAGAGAAGCTGTCTGTTCCAACACTTCAATTCACTGTGCGAAGTGAATGGAGTGTTGCTTCACTTTCTAAATGCTGTCCTTTCAGAGAAAATCACTTTCTTTTGAAAGTGCCTTAAGCTACTTACAAGCATTCAACAGAAATTCACATGCGTTTCACTGAAAGAGAAGCTGTCTGTTCTAACACTACAATTCACTGTGCGAAGTGAATGGAGTGCTGCTTCACTTTCTAAATGCTGTCCTTTCAGAGAAAATCACTTTCCTTTGATAGTGCCTTAAGCTACTTACAAGCATTCAACAGAAATTCACATGCGTTTCACTGAAAGAGAAGCAGTCTGTTCCAACATTTCAATTCACTGTGCGAAGTGAATGGAGTGTTGCTTCACTTTCTAAATGCTGTCTTTTCAGAGAAAATCACTTTCCTTTGAAAGTGCCTTAAGCTACTTACAAGCATTCAACAGAAATTCACATGCATTTCACTGAAAGATAAGCAGTCTGTTCCAACACTTCAATTCACTGTGCGAAGTGAATGGAGTGTTGCTTCACTTTCTAAATGCTGTCCTTTCAGAGAAAATCACTTTCCTTTGAAAATGCCTTAAGCTACTTACAAGCATTCACAAAAAACTCATATCTGTTTCGTGAAAGAGAAGTAGTCTGTTCCAACACTTCAATTCACTGTGCGAAGTGAATGGAGTGTTGCTTCACTTTCTAAATGCTGTCCTTTCAGAGAAAATCACTTTCTTTTGAAAGTGCCTTAAGCTACTTACAAGCATTCAACAGAAATTCACATGCGTTTCACTGAAAGAGAAGCTGTCTGTTCCAACACTTCAATTCACTGTGCGAAGTGAATGGAGTGTTGCTTCACTTTCTAAATGCTGTCCTTTCAGAGAAAATCACTTTCCTTTGATAGTGCCTTAAGGTACTTACAAGCATTCAACAGAAATTCACATGCGTTTCACTGAAAGAGAAGCAGTCTGTTCCAACATTTCAATTCACTGTGCGAAGTGAATGGAGTGTTGCTTCACTTTCTAAATGCTGTCTTTCAGAGAAAATCACTTTCCTTTGAAAGTGCCTTAAGCTACTTACAAGCATTCCACAGAAATTCACATGCGTTTCTCTGAAAGAGAAGCAGTCTGTTCCAACACTTCAATTCACTCTGAGAAGTGAATGGAGTGTTATTTCACTTTCTAAATGCTGTCCTGTCAGAGAAAATCACTTTCCTTTGAAAGTGCCTTAAGCTACTTACACACATTCACAGGAAACTCAAATTCGTTTCTATGAAAGAGAAGCTGTCTGTTCCAACACTTCAATTCACTGTGCGAAGTGAATGGAGTGTTGCTTCACTTTCTAAATGCTGTCCTTTCAGAGAAAATCACTTTCCTTTGAAAGTGCCTTAAGCTACTTACAAGCATTCAACAGAAATTCACATGCATTTCACTGAAAGAGAAGCAGTCTGTTCCAACACTTCAATTCACTGTGCGAAGTGAATGGAGTGTTGCTTCACTTTCTAAATGCTGTCCTTTCAGAGAAAATCACTTTCCTTTGAAAATGCCTTAAGCTACTTACAAGCATTCACAAGAAACTCACATGCATTTTTCTGAAAGAGAAGCAGTCTGTTCCAACACTTCAATTCACTGTGCGTAGTGAATGGAGTGTTGCTTCACTTTCTAAATGCTGTCCTTTCAGAGAAAATCACTTTCTTTTGAAAGTGCCTTAAGCTACTTACAAGCATTCACAAAAAACTCATATCTGTTTCTCTGAAAGAGAAGTAGTCTGTTCCAACACTTCAATTCACTGTGCAAAGTGAATGGAGAGTTGTTTCACTTTCTAAATGCTGTCCTTTCAGAGAAAATCACTTTCCTTTGAAAATGCCTTAAGCTACTTACAAGCATTCACAAGAAACTCACATGCATTTTTCTGAAAGAGAAGCAGTCTGTTCCAACACTTCAATTCACTGTGCGTAGTGAATGGAGTGTTGCTTCACTTTCTAAATGCTGTCCTTTCAGAGAAAATCACTTTCTTTTGAAAGTGCCTTAAGCTACTTACACACATTCACAGGAAACTCAAATGCGTTTCTATGAAAGAGAAGCTGTCTGTTCCAACACTTCAATTCACTGTGCGAAGTGAACGGAGTGTTGCTTCACTTTCTAAATGCTGTCTTTCAGAGAAAATCACTTTCCTTTGAAAGTGCCTTAAGCTACTTACAAGCATTCACAAAAAACTCATATCTGTTTCTCTGAAAGAGAAGTAGTCTGTTCCAACACTTCAATTCACTGTGCGAAGTGAATGGAGTGTTGTTTCACTTTCTAAATGCTGTCCTTTCAGAGAAAATCACTTTCCTTTGAAAGTGCCTTAAGCTACTTACAAGCATTCCACAGAAATTCACATGCATTTCTCTGAAAGAGAAGCAGTCTGTTCCAACACTTCAATTCACTGTGCGAAGTGAATGGAGTGTTGTTTCACTTTCTAAATGCTGTCCTTTCAGAGAAAATCACTTTCCTTTGAAAGTGCCTTAAGCTACTTACACACATTCACAGGAAACTCAAATGCGTTTCTATGAAAGAGAAGCTGTCTGTTCCAACACTTCAATTCACTGTGCGAAGTGAATGGAGTGTTGCTTCACTTTCTAAATGCTGTCCTTTCAGAGAAAATCACTTTCTTTTTAAAGTGCCTTAAGCTACTTACAAGCATTCAACAGAAATTCACATGCGTTTCACTGAAAGAAAAGCTGTCTGTTCCAACACTTCAATTCACTGTGCGAAGTGAATGGAGTGTTGCTTCACTTTCTAAATGCTGTCCTTTCAGAGAAAATCACTTTCCTTTGATAGTGCCTTAAGCTACTTACAAGCATTCCACAGAAATTCACATGCGTTTCACTGAAAGAGAAGCAGTCTGTTCCAACATTTCAATTCACTGTGCGACGTGAATGGAGTGTTGCTTCACTTTCTAAATGCTGTCTTTCAGAGAAAATCACTTTCCTTTGAAAGTGCCTTAAACTACTTACAAGCATTCACAAAAAACTCATATCTGTTTCTCTGAAAGAGAAGTAGTCTGTTCCAACACTTCAATTCACTGTGTGAAGTGAATGGAGTGTTGTTTCACTTTCTAAATGCTGTCCTCTCAGAGAAAATCACTTTCCTTTGAAAGTGCCTTAAGCTACTTACAAGCATTCCACAGAAATTCACATGCGTTTCTCTGAAAGAGAAGCAGTCTGTTCCAACACTTCAATTCACTCTGAGAAGTGAATGGAGTGTTATTTCACTTTCTAAATGCTGTCCTGTCAGAGAAAATCACTTTCCTTTGAAAGTGCCTTAAGCTACTTACACACATTCACAGGAAACTCAAATGCGTTTCTTTGAAAGAGAAGCTGCCTGTTCCAACACTTCAATTCACTGTGCGAAGTGAATGGAGTGTTGCTTCACTTTCTAAATGCTGTCCTTTCAGAGAAAATCACTTTCCTTTGAAAGTGCCTTAAGCTACTTACAAGCATTCAACAGAAATTCACATGCATTTCATTGAAATAGAAGCAGTCTGTTCCAACACTTCAATTCACTGTGCGAAGTGAATGGAGTGTTGCTTCACTTTCTAAATGCTGTCCTTTCAGAGAAAATGACTTTCCTTTGATAGTGCCTTAAGCTACTTACAAGCATTCAACAGAAATTCACATGCGTTTCACTGAAAGAGAAGCAGTCTGTTCCAACATTTCAATTCACTGTGCGAAGTGAATGGAGTGTTGCTTCACTTTCTAAATGCTGTCTTTCAGAGAAAATCACTTTCCTTTGAAAGTGCCTTAAACTACTTACAAGCATTCACAAAAAACTCATATCTGTTTCTCTGAAAGAGAAGTAGTCTGTTCCAACACTTCAATTCACTGTGCGAAGTGAATGGAGTGTTGTTTCACTTTCTAAATGCTGTCCTCTCAGAGAAAATCACTTTCCTTTGAAAGTGCCTTAAGCTACTTACAAGCATTCCCAGAAATTCACATGCGTTTCTCTGAAAGAGAAGCAGTCTGTTCCAACACTTCAATTCACTCTGAGAAGTGAATGGAGTGTTATTTCACTTTCTAAATGCTGTCCTTTCAGAGAAAATCACTTTCCTTTGAAAGTGCCTTAAGCTACTTACACACATTCACAGGAAACTCAAATGCGTTTCTATGAAAGAGAAGCTGTCTGTTCCAACACTTCAATTCACTGTGCGAAGTGAATGAAGTGTTGCTTCACTTTCTAAATGCTGTCCTTTCAGAGAAAATCACTTTCCTTTGAGAGTGCCTTAAGCTACTTACAAGCATTCAACAGAAATTCACATGCATTTCACTGAAAGAGAAGCAGTCTGTTCCAACACTTCAATTCACTGTGCGAAGTGAATGGAGTGTTGCTTCACTTTCTAAATGCTGTCCTTTCAGAGAAAATCACTTTCCTTTGAAATTGCCTTAAGCTACTTACAAGCATTCACAAGAAACTCACATGCATTTTTCTGAAAGAGAAGCAGTCTGTTCCAACACTTCAATTCACTGTGCGTAGTGAATGGAGTGTTGCTTCACTTTCTAAATGCTGTCCTTTCAGAGAAAATCACTTTCTTTTGAAAGTGCCTTAAGCTACTTACACACATTCACAGGAAACTCAAATGCGTTTCTATGAAAGAGAAGCTGTCTGTTCCAACACTTCAATTCACTGTGCGAAGTGAACGGAGTGTTGCTTCACTTTCTAAATGCTGTCTTTCAGAGAAAATTACTTTCCTTTGAAAGTGCCTTAAGCTACTTACAAGCATTCACAAAAAACTCATATCTGTTTCTCTGAAAGAGAAGTAGTCTGTTCCAACACTTCAATTCACTGTGCGAAGTGAATGGAGTGTTGTTTCACTTTCTAAATGCTGTCCTTTCAGAGAAAATCACTTTCCTTTGAAAGTGCCTTAAGCTACTTACAAGCATTCCACAGAAATTCACATGCATTTCTCTGAAAGAGAAGCAGTCTGTTCCAACACTTCAATTCACTCTGCGAAGTGAATGGAGTGTTGTTTCACTTTCTAAATGCTGTCCTTTCAGAGAAAATCACTTTCCTTTGAAAGTGCCTTAAGCTACTTACACACATTCACAGGAAACTCAAATGCGTTTCTATGAAAGAGAAGCTGTCTGTTCCAACACTTCAATTCACTGTGCGAAGTGAATGGAGTGTTGCTTCACTTTCTAAATGCTGTCCTTTCAGAGAAAATCACTTTCTTTTTAAAGTGCCTTAAGCTACTTACAAGCATTCAACAGAAATTCACATGCGTTTCACTGAAAGAGAAGCTGTCTGTTCCAACACTTCAATTCACTGTGCGAAGTGAATGGAGTGTTGCTTCACTTTCTAAATGCTGTCCTTTCAGAGAATATCACTTTCCTTTGATAGTGCCTTAAGCTACTTACAAGCATTCCACAGAAATTCACATGCGTTTCACTGAAAGAGAAGCAGTCTGTTCCAACATTTCAATTCACTGTGCGAAGTGAATGGAGTGTTGCTTCACTTTCTAAATGCTGTCTTTCAGAGAAAATCACTTTCCTTTGAAAGTGCCTTAAACTACTTACAAGCATTCACAAAAAACTCATATCTGTTTCTCTGAAAGAGAAGTAGTCTGTTCCAACACTTCAATTCACTGTGTGAAGTGAATGGAGTGTTGTTTCACTTTCTAAATGCTGTCCTCTCAGAGAAAATCACTTTCCTTTGAAAGTGCCTTAAGCTACTTACAAGCATTCCACAGAAATTCACATGCGTTTCTCTGAAAGAGAAGCAGTCTGTTCCAACACTTCAATTCACTCTGAGAAGTGAATGGAGTGTTATTTCACTTTCTAAATGCTGTCCTGTCAGAGAAAATCACTTTCCTTTGAAAGTGCCTTAAGCTACTTACACACATTCACAGGAAACTCAAATGCGTTTCTTTGAAAGAGAAGCTGTCTGTTCCAACACTTCAATTCACTGTGCGAAGTGAATGGAGTGTTGCTTCACTTTCTAAATGCTCTCCTTTCAGAGAAAATCACTTTCCTTTGAAAGTGCCTTAAGCTACTTACAAGCATTCAACAGAAATTCACATGCATTTCATTGAAAGAGAAGCAGTCTGTTCCAACACTTCAATTCACTGTGCGAAGTGAATGGAGTGTTGCTTCACTTTCTAAATGCTGTCCTTTCAGAGAAAATCACTTTCCTTTGATAGTGCCTTAAGCTACTTACAAGCATTCAACAGAAATTCACATGCGTTTCACTGAAAGAGAAGCAGTCTGTTCCAACATTTCAATTCACTGTGCGAAGTGAATGGAGTGTTGCTTCACTTTCTAAATGCTGTCTTTTCAGAGAAAATCACTTTCCTTTGAAAGTGCCTTAAGCTACTTACATGCATTCAACAGAAATTCACATGCATTTCACTGAAAGATAAGCAGTCTGTTCCAACACTTCAATTCACTGTGCGAAGTGAATGGAGTGTTGCTTCACTTTCTAAATGCTGTCCTTTCAGAGAAAATCACTTTCCTTTGAAAATGCCTTAAGCTACTTACAAGCATTCACAAAAAACTCATATCTGTTTCGTGAAAGAGAAGTAGTCTGTTCCAACACTTCAATTCACTGTGCGAAGTGAATGGAGTGTTGCTTCACTTTCTAAATGGTGTCCTTTCAGAGAAAATCACTTTCTTTTGAAAGTGCCTTAAGCTACTTACAAGCATTCAACAGAAATTCACATGCGTTTCACTGAAAGAGAAGCTGTCTGTTCCAACACTTCAATTCACTGTGCGAAGTGAATGGAGTGTTGCTTCACTTTCTAAATGCTGTCCTTTCAGAGAAAATCACTTTCCTTTGATAGTGCCTTAAGGTACTTACAAGCATTCAACAGAAATTCACATGCGTTTCACTGAAAGAGAAGCAGTCTGTTCCAACATTTCAATTCACTGTGCGAAGTGAATGGAGTGTTGCTTCACTTTCTAAATGCTGTCTTTCAGAGAAAATCACTTTCCTTTGAAAGTGCCTTAAGCTACTTACAAGCATTCCACAGAAATTCACATGCGTTTCTCTGAAAGAGAAGCAGTCTGTTCCAACACTTCAATTCACTCTGAGAAGTGAATGGAGTGTTATTTCACTTTCTAAATGCTGTCCTGTCAGAGAAAATCACTTTCCTTTGAAAGTGCCTTGAGCTACTTACACACATTCACAGGAAACTCAAATGCGTTTCTATGAAAGAGAAGCTGTCTGTTCCAACACTTCAATTCACTGTGCGAAGTGAATGGAGTGTTGCTTCACTTTCTAAATGCTGTCCTTTCAGAGAAAATCACTTTCCTTTGAAAATGCCTTAAGCTACATACAAGCATTCACAAGAAACTCACATGCATTTTTCTGAAAGAGAAGCAGTCTGTTCCAACACTTCAATTCACTGTGCGTAGTGAATGGAGTGTTGCTTCACTTTCTAAATGCTGTCCTTTCCGAGAAAATCACTTTCTTTTGAAAGTGCCTTAAGCTACTTACAAGCATTCACAAAAAACTCATATCTGTTTCTCTGAAAGAGAAGTAGTCTGTTTCAACACTTCAATTCACTGTGCAAAGTGAATGGAGAGTTGTTTCACTTTCTAAATGCTGTCCTTTCAGAGAAAATCACTTTCCTTTGAAAGTGCCTTAAGCTACTTACAAGCATTCAACAGAAATTCACATGCGTTTCTCTGAAAGAGAAGCTGTCTGTTCCAACACTTCAATTAACTCTGCGAAGTGAATGGAGTGTTGCTTCACTTTCTAAATGCTGTCCTTTCAGAGAAAATCACTTTTCTTTGAAAGTGCCTTAAGCTACTTACACACATTCACAGGAAACTCAAATGCGTTTCTATGAAAGAGAAGCTGTCTGTTCCAACACTTCAATTCACTGTGCGAAGTGAATGGAGTGTTGCTTCACTTTCTAAATGCTGTCTTTCAGAGAAAATCACTTTCCTTTGAAAGTGCCTTAAACTACTTACAAGCATTCACAAAAAACTCATATCTGTTTCTCTGAAAGAGAAGTAGTCTGTTCCAACACTTCAATTCACTCTGAGAAGTGAATGGAGTGTTATTTCACTTTCTAAATGCTGTCCTTTCAGAGAAAATCACTTTCCTTTGAAAGTGCCTTAAGCTACTTACACACATTCACAGGAAACTCAAATGCGTTTCTATGAAAGAGAAGCTGTCTGTTCCAACACTTCAATTCACTGTGCGAAGTGAATGAAGTGTTGCTTCACTTTCTAAATGCTGTCCTTTCAGAGAAAATCACTTTCCTTTGAGAGTGCCTTAAGCTACTTACAAGCATTCAACAGAAATTCACATGCATTTCACTGAAAGAGAAGCAGTCTGTTCCAACACTTCAATTCACTGTGCGAAGTGAATGGAGTGTTGCTTCACTTTCTAAATGCTGTCCTTTCAGAGAAAATCACTTTCCTTTGAAATTGCCTTAAGCTACTTACAAGCATTCACAAGAAACTCACATGCATTTTTCTGAAAGAGAAGCAGTCTGTTCCAACACTTCAATTCACTGTGCGTAGTGAATGGAGTGTTGCTTCACTTTCTAAATGCTGTCCTTTCAGAGAAAATCACTTTCTTTTGAAAGTGCCTTAAGCTACTTACACACATTCACAGGAAACTCAAATGCGTTTCTATGAAAGAGAAGCTGTCTGTTCCAACACTTCAATTCACTGTGCGAAGTGAACGGAGTGTTGCTTCACTTTCTAAATGCTGTCTTTCAGAGAAAATCACTTTCCTTTGAAAGTGCCTTAAGCTACTTACAAGCATTCACAAAAAACTCATATCTGTTTCTCTGAAATAGAAGTAGTCTGTTCCAACACTTCAATTCACTGTGCGAAGTGAATGGAGTGTTGTTTCACTTTCTAAATGCTGTCCTTTCAGAGAAAATCACTTTCCTTTGAAAGTGCCTTAAGCTACTTACAAGCATTCCACAGAAATTCACATGCATTTCTCTGAAAGAGAAGCAGTCTGTTCCAACACTTCAATTCACTCTGCGAAGTGAATGGAGTGTTGTTTCACTTTCTAAATGCTGTCCTTTCAGAGAAAATCACTTTCCTTTGAAAGTGCCTTAAGCTACTTACACACATTCACAGGAAACTCAAATGCGTTTCTATGAAAGAGAAGCTGTCTGTTCCAACACTTCAATTCACTGTGCGAAGTGAATGGAGTGTTGCTTCACTTTCTAAATGCTGTCCTTTCAGAGAAAATCACTTTCTTTTTAAAGTGCCTTAAGCTACTTACAAGCATTCAACAGAAATTCACATGCGTTTCACTGAAAGAGAAGCTGTCTGTTCCAACACTTCAATTCACTGTGCGAAGTGAATGGAGTGTTGCTTCACTTTCTAAATGCTGTCCTTTCAGAGAAAATCACTTTCCTTTGATAGTGCCTTAAGCTACTTACAAGCATTCAACAGAAATTCACATGCGTTTCACTGAAAGAGAAGCAGTCTGTTCCAACATTTCAATTCACTGTGCGAAGTGAATGGAGTGTTGCTTCACTTTCTAAATGCTGTCTTTCAGAGAAAATCACTTTCCTTTGAAAGTGCCTTAAACTACTTACAAGCATTCACAAAAAACTCATATCTGTTTCTCTGAAAGAGAAGTAGTCTGTTCCAACACTTCAATTCACTGTGTGAAGTGAATGGAGTGTTGTTTCACTTTCTAAATGCTGTCATCTCAGAGAAAATCACTTTCCTTTGAAAGTGCCTTAAGCTACTTACAAGCATTCCACAGAAATTCACATGCGTTTCTCTGAAAGAGAAGCAGTCTGTTCCAACACTTCAATTCACTCTGAGAAGTGAATGGAGTGTTATTTCACTTTCTAAATGCTGTCCTGTCAGAGAAAATCACTTTCCTTTGAAAGTGCCTTAAGCTACTTACACACATTCACAGGAAACTCAAATGCGTTTCTATGAAAGAGAAGCTGTCTGTTCCAACATTTCAATTCACTGTGCGAAGTGAATGGAGTGTTGCTTCACTTTCTAAATGCTGTCTTTTCAGAGAAAATCACTTTCCTTTGAAAGTGCCTTAAGCTACTTACAAGCATTCAACAGAAATTCACATGCATTTCACTGAAAGATAAGCAGTCTGTTCCAACACTTCAATTCACTGTGCGAAGTGAATGGAGTGTTGCTTCACTTTCTAAATGCTGTCCTTTCAGAGAAAATCACTTTCCTTTGAAAATGCCTTAAGATACTTACAAGCATTCACAAAAAACTCATATCTGTTTCGTGAAAGAGTAGTAGTCTGTTCCAACACTTCAATTCACTGTGCGAAGTGAATGGAGTGTTGCTTCACTTTCTAAATGCTGTCCTTTCAGAGAAAATCACTTTCCTTTGAAAGTGCCTTAAGCTACTTACAAGCATTCCACAGAAATTCACATGCGTTTCTCTGAAAGAGAAGCAGTCTGTTCCAACACTTCAATTCACTCTGAGAAGTGAATGGAGTGTTATTTCACTTTCTAAATGCTGTCCTCTCAGAGAAAATCACTTTCCTTTGAAAGTGCCTTAAGCTACTTACACACATTCACAGGAAACTCAAATGCGTTTCTATGAAAGAGAAGCTGTCTGTTCCAACACTTCAATTCACTGTGCGAAGTGAATGGAGTGTTGCTTCACTTTCTAAATGCTCTCCTTTCAGAGAAAATCACTTTCCTTTGAAAGTGCCTTAAGCTACTAACAAGCATTCAACAGAAAATCACATGCATTTCATTGAAAGAGAAGCAGTCTGTTCCAACACTTCAATTCACTGTGCGAAGTGAATGGAGTGTTGCTTCACTTTCTAAATGCTGTCCTTTCAGAGAAAATCACTTTCCTTTGATAGTGCCTTAAGCTACTTACAAGCATTCAACAGAAATTCACATGCGTTTCACTGAAAGAGAAGCAGTCTGTTCCAACATTTCAATTCACTGTGCGAAGTGAATGGAGTGTTGCTTCACTTTCTAAATGCTGTCTTTTCAGAGAAAATCACTTTCCTTTGAAAGTGCCTTAAGCTACTTACAAGCATTCAACAGAAATTCACATGCATTTCACTGAAAGATAAGCAGTCTGTTCCAACACTTCAATTAACTCTGCGAAGTGAATGGAGTGTTGCTTCACTTTCTAAATGCTGTCCTTTCAGAGAAAATCACTTTCCTTTGAAAATGCCTTAAGATACTTACAAGCATTCACAAAAAACTCATATCTGTTTCGTGAAAGAGAAGTAGTCTGTTCCAACACTTCAATTCACTGTGTGAAGTGAATGGAGTGTTGCTTCACTTTCTAAATGCTGTCCTTTCAGAGAAAATCACTTTCTTTTGAAAGTGCCTTAAGCTACTTACAAGCATTCAACAGAAATTCACATGCGTTTCACTGAAAGAGAAGCTGTCTGTTCCAACACTTCAATTCACTGTGCGAAGTGAATGGAGTGTTGCTTCACTTTCTAAATGCTGTCTTTCAGAGAAAATCACTTTCCTTTGAAAGTGCCTTAAGCTACTTACAAGCATTCCACAGAAATTCACATGCGTTTCTCTGAAAGAGAAGCAGTCTGTTCCAACACTTCAATTCACTCTGAGAAGTGAATGGAGTGTTATTTCACTTTCTAAATGCTGTCCTGTCAGAGAAAATCACTTTCCTTTGAAAGTGCCTTAAGCTACTTACACACATTCACAGGAAACTCAAATGCGTTTCTATGAAAGAGAAGCTGTCTGTTTCAACACTTCAATTCACTGTGCGAAGTGAATGGAGTGTTGCTTCACTTTCTAAATGCTGTCCTTTCAGAGAAAATCACTTTCCTTTGAAAGTGCCTTAAGCTATTTACAAGCATTCAACAGAAATTCACATGCATTTCACTGAAAGAGAAGCAGTCTGTTCCAACACTTCAATTCACTGTGCGAAGTGAATGGAGTGTTGCTTCACTTTCTAAATGCTGTCCTTTCAGAGAAAATCACTTTCCTTTGAAAATGCCTTAAGCTACATACAAGCATTCACAAGAAACTCACATCATTTTTCTGAAAGAGAAGCAGTCTGTTCCAACACTTCAATTCACTGTGCGTAGTGAATGGAGTGTTGCTTCACTTTCTAAATGCTGTCCTTTCCGAGAAAATCACTTTCCTTTGAAAGTGCCTTAAGCTACTTACAAGCATTCACAAAAAACTCATATCTGTTTCTCTGAAAGAGAAGTAGTCTGTTTCAACACTTCAATTCACTGTGCAAAGTGAATGGAGAGTTGTTTCACTTTCTAAATGCTCTCCTTTCAGAGAAAATCACTTTCCTTTGAAAGTGCCTTAAGCTACTTACAAGCATTCCACAGAAATTCACATTCGTTTCTCTGAAAGAGAAGCTGTCTGTTCCAACACTTCAATTAACTCTGCGAAGTGAATGGAGTGTTGCTTCACTTTCTAAATGCTGTCCTTTCAGAGAAAATCACTTTTCTTTGAAAGTGCCTTAAGCTACTTACACACATTCACAGGAAAGTCAAATGCGTTTCTATGAAAGAGAAGCTGTCGGTTCCAACACTTCAGTTCACTGTGCGAAGTGAATGGAGTGTTGCTTCACTTTCTAAATGCTGTCTTTCAGAGAAAATCACTTTCCTTTGAAAGTGCCTTAAACTACTTACAAGCATTCACAAAAAACTCATATCTGTTTCTCTGAAAGAGAAGTAGTCTGTTCCAACACTTCAATTCACTGTGTGAAGTGAATGGAGTGTTGTTTCACTTTCTAAATGCTGTCATCTCAGAGAAAATCACTTTCCTTTGAAAGTGCCTTAAGCTACTTACAAGCATTCCACAGAAATTCACATGCGTTTCTCTGAAAGAGAAGCAGTCTGTTCCAACACTTCAATTCACTCTGAGAAGTGAATGGAGTGTTATTTCACTTTCTAAATGCTGTCCTGTCAGAGAAAATCACTTTCCTTTGAAAGTGCCTTAAGCTACTTACACACATTCACAGGAAACTCAAATGCGTTTCTATGAAAGAGAAGCTGTCTGTTCCAACATTTCAATTCACTGTGCGAAGTGAATGGAGTGTTGCTTCACTTTCTAAATGCTGTCTTTTCAGAGAAAATCACTTTCCTTTGAAAGTGCCTTAAGCTACTTACAAGCATTCAACAGAAATTCACATGCATTTCACTGAAAGATAAGCAGTCTGTTCCAACACTTCAATTCACTGTGCGAAGTGAATGGAGTGTTGCTTCACTTTCTAAATGCTGTCCTTTCAGAGAAAATCACTTTCCTTTGAAAATGCCTTAAGATACTTACAAGCATTCACAAAAAACTCATATCTGTTTCGTGAAAGAGTAGTATTCTGTTCCAACACTTCAATTCACTGTGCGAAGTGAATGGAGTGTTGCTTCACTTTCTAAATGCTGTCCTTTCAGAGAAAATCACTTTCCTTTGAAAGTGCCTTAAGCTACTTACAAGCATTCCACAGAAATTCACATGCGTTTCTCTGAAAGAGAAGCAGTCTGTTCCAACACTTCAATTCACTCTGAGAAGTGAATGGAGTGTTATTTCACTTTCTAAATGCTGTCCTCTCAGAGAAAATCACTTTCCTTTGAAAGTGCCTTAAGCTACTTACACACATTCACAGGAAACTCAAATGCGTTTCTATGAAAGAGAAGCTGTCTGTTCCAACACTTCAATTCACTGTGCGAAGTGAATGGAGTGTTGCTTCACTTTCTAAATGCTCTCCTTTCAGAGAAAATCACTTTCCTTTGAAAGTGCCTTAAGCTACTAACAAGCATTCAACAGAAAATCACATGCATTTCATTGAAAGAGAAGCAGTCTGTTCCAACACTTCAATTCACTGTGCGAAGTGAATGGAGTGTTGCTTCACTTTCTAAATGCTGTCCTTTCAGAGAAAATCACTTTCCTTTGATAGTGCCTTAAGCTACTTACAAGCATTCAACAGAAATTCACATGCGTTTCACTGAAAGAGAAGCAGTCTGTTCCAACATTTCAATTCACTGTGCGAAGTGAATGGAGTGTTGCTTCACTTTCTAAATGCTGTCTTTTCAGAGAAAATCACTTTCCTTTGAAAGTGCCTTAAGCTACTTACAAGCATTCAACAGAAATTCACATGCATTTCACTGAAAGATAAGCAGTCTGTTCCAACACTTCAATTAACTCTGCGAAGTGAATGGAGTGTTGCTTCACTTTCTAAATGCTGTCCTTTCAGAGAAAATCACTTTCCTTTGAAAATGCCTTAAGATACTTACAAGCATTCACAAAAAACTCATATCTGTTTCGTGAAAGAGAAGTAGTCTGTTCCAACACTTCAATTCACTGTGTGAAGTGAATGGAGTGTTGCTTCACTTTCTAAATGCTGTCCTTTCAGAGAAAATCACTTTCTTTTGAAAGTGCCTTAAGCTACTTACAAGCATTCAACAGAAATTCACATGCGTTTCACTGAAAGAGAAGCTGTCTGTTCCAACACTTCAATTCACTGTGCGAAGTGAATGGAGTGTTGCTTCACTTTCTAAATGCTGTCTTTCAGAGAAAATCACTTTCCTTTGAAAGTGCCTTAAGCTACTTACAAGCATTCCACAGAAATTCACATGCGTTTCTCTGAAAGAGAAGCAGTCTGTTCCAACACTTCAATTCACTCTGAGAAGTGAATGGAGTGTTATTTCACTTTCTAAATGCTGTCCTGTCAGAGAAAATCACTTTCCTTTGAAAGTGCCTTAAGCTACTTACACACATTCACAGGAAACTCAAATGCGTTTCTATGAAAGAGAAGCTGTCTGTTTCAACACTTCAATTCACTGTGCGAAGTGAATGGAGTGCTGCTTCACTTTCTAAATGCTGTCCTTTCAGAGAAAATCACTTTCCTTTGAAAGTGCCTTAAGCTATTTACAAGCATTCAACAGAAATTCACATGCATTTCACTGAAAGAGAAGCAGTCTGTTCCAACACTTCAATTCACTGTGCGAAGTGAATGGAGTGTTGCTTCACTTTCTAAATGCTGTCCTTTCAGAGAAAATCACTTTCCTTTGAAAATGCCTTAAGCTACATACAAGCATTCACAAGAAACTCACATCATTTTTCTGAAAGAGAAGCAGTCTGTTCCAACACTTCAATTCACTGTGCGTAGTGAATGGAGTGTTGCTTCACTTTCTAAATGCTGTCCTTTCCGAGAAAATCACTTTCCTTTGAAAGTGCCTTAAGCTACTTACAAGCATTCACAAAAAACTCATATCTGTTTCTCTGAAAGAGAAGTAGTCTGTTTCAACACTTCAATTCACTGTGCAAAGTGAATGGAGAGTTGTTTCACTTTCTAAATGCTCTCCTTTCAGAGAAAATCACTTTCCTTTGAAAGTGCCTTAAGCTACTTACAAGCATTCCACAGAAATTCACATTCGTTTCTCTGAAAGAGAAGCTGTCTGTTCCAACACTTCAATTAACTCTGCGAAGTGAATGGAGTGTTGCTTCACTTTCTAAATGCTGTCCTTTCAGAGAAAATCACTTTTCTTTGAAAGTGCCTTAAGCTACTTACACACATTCACAGGAAAGTCAAATGCGTTTCTATGAAAGAGAAGCTGTCGGTTCCAACACTTCAGTTCACTGTGCGAAGTGAATGGAGTGTTGCTTCACTTTCTAAATGCTGTCTTTCAGAGAAAATCACTTTCCTTTGAAAGTGCCTTAAACTACTTACAAGCATTCACAAAAAACTCATATCTGTTTCTCTGAAAGAGAAGTAGTCTGTTCCAACACTTCAATTCACTCTGCGAAGTGAATGGAGTGTTGCTTCACTTTCTAAATGCTGTCCTTTCAGAGAAAATCACTTTCCTTTGAAAGTGCCTTAAGCTACTTACACACATTCACAGGAAACTCAAATGCGTTTCTATGAAAGAGAAGCTGTCTGTTCCAACACTTCAATTCACTGTGCGAAGTGAATGAAGTGTTGCTTCACTTTCTAAATGCTGTCCTTTCAGAGAAAATCACTTTCCTTTGAGAGTGCCTTAAGCTACTTACAAGCATTCAACAGAAATTCACATGCATTTCACTGAAAGAGAAGCAGTCTGTTCCAACACTTCAATTCACTGTGCGAAGTGAATGGAGTGTTGCTTCACTTTCTAAATGCTGTCCTTTCAGAGAAAATCACTTTCCTTTGAAATTGCCTTAAGCTACTTACAAGCATTCACAAGAAACTCACATGCATTTTTCTGAAAGAGAAGCAGTCTGTTCCAACACTTCAATTCACTGTGCGTAGTGAATGGAGTGTTGCTTCACTTTCTAAATGCTGTCCTTTCAGAGAAAATCACTTTCTTTTGAAAGTGCCTTAAGCTACTTACACACATTCACAGGAAACTCAAATGCGTTTCTATGAAAGAGAAGCTGTCTGTTCCAACACTTCAATTCATTGTGCGAAGTGAACGGAGTGTTGCTTCACTTTCTAAATGCTGTCTTTCAGAGAAAATCACTTTCCTTTGAAAGTGCCTTAAGCTACTTACAAGCATTCACAAAAAACTCATATCTGTTTCTCTGAAAGGGAAGTCGTCTGTTCCAACACTTCAATTCACTGTGCGAAGTGAATGGAGTGTTGTTTCATTTTCTAAATGCTGTCCTTTCAGAGAAAATCACTTTCCTTTGAAAGTGCCTTAAGCTACTTACAAGCATTCCACAGAAATTCACATGCATTTCTCTGAAAGAGAAGCAGTCTGTTCCAACACTTCAATTCACTCTGCGAAGTGAATGGAGTGTTGTTTCACTTTCTAAATGCTGTCCTTTCAGAGAAAATCACTTTCCTTTGAAAGTGCCTTAAGCTACTTACACACATTCACAGGAAACTCAAATGCGTTTCTATGAAAGAGAAGCAGTCTGTTCCAACACTTCAATTCACTGTGCGAAGTGAATGGAGTGTTGCTTCACTTTCTAAATGCTGTCCTTTCAGAGAAAATCACTTTCTTTTGAAAGTGCCTTAAGCTACTTACAAGCATTCAACAGAAATTCACATGCGTTTCACTGAAAGAGAAGCTGTCTGTTCCAACACTTCAATTCACTGTGCGAAGTGAATGGAGTGTTGCTTCACTTTCTAAATGCTGTCCTTTCCGAGAAAATCACTTTCTTTTGAAAGTGCCTTAAGCTACTTACAAGCATTCACAAAAAACTCATATCTGTTTCTCTGAAAGAGAAGTAGTCTGTTTCAACACTTCAATTCACTGTGCAAAGTGAATGGAGAGTTGTTTCACTTTCTAAATGCTCTCCTTTCAGAGAAAATCACTTTCCTTTGAAAGTGCCTTAAGCTACTTACAAGCATTCCACAGAAATTCACATGCGTTTCTCTGAAAGAGAAGCTGTCTGTTCCAACACTTCAATTAACTCTGCGAAGTGAATGGAGTGTTGCTTCACTTTCTAAATGCTGTCCTTTCAGAGAAAATCACTTTTCTTTGAAAGTGCCTTAAGCTACTTACACACATTCACAGGAAAGTCAAATGCGTTTCTATGAAAGAGAAGCTGTCTGTTCCAACACTTCAGTTCACTGTGCGAAGTGAATGGAGTGTTGGTTCACTTTCTAAATGCTGTCTTTCAGAGAAAATCACTTTCCTTTGAAAGTGCCTTAAACTACTTACAAGCATTCACAAAAAACTCATATCTGTTTCTCTGAAAGAGAAGTAGTCTGTTCCAACACTTCAATTCACTCTGAGAAGTGAATGGAGTGTTATTTCACTTTCTAAATGCTGTCCTTTCAGAGAAAATCACTTTCCTTTGAAAGTGCCTTAAGCTACTTACACACATTCACAGGAAACTCAAATGCGTTTCTATGAAAGAGAAGCTGTCTGTTCCAACACTTCAATTCACTGTGCGAAGTGAATGAAGTGTTGCTTCACTTTCTAAATGCTGTCCTTTCAGAGAAAATCACTTTCCTTTGAGAGTGCCTTAAGCTACTTACAAGCATTCAACAGAAATTCACATGCATTTCACTGAAAGAGAAGCAGTCTGTTCCAACACTTCAATTCACTGTGCGAAGTGAATGGAGTGTTGCTTCACTTTCTAAATGCTGTCCTTTCAGAGAAAATCACTTTCCTTTGAAATTGCCTTAAGCTACTTACAAGCATTCACAAGAAACTCACATGCATTTTTCTGAAAGAGAAGCAGTCTGTTCCAACACTTCAATTCACTGTGCGTAGTGAATGGAGTGTTGCTTCACTTTCTAAATGCTGTCCTTTCAGAGAAAATCACTTTCTTTTGAAAGTGCCTTAAGCTACTTACACACATTCACAGGAAACTCAAATGCGTTTCTATGAAAGAGAAGCTGTCTGTTCCAACACTTCAATTCATTGTGCGAAGTGAACGGAGTGTTGCTTCACTTTCTAAATGCTGTCTTTCAGAGAAAATCACTTTCCTTTGAAAGTGCCTTAAGCTACTTACAAGCATTCACAAAAAACTCATATCTCTTTCTCTGAAAGAGAAGTCGTCTGTTCCAACACTTCAATTCACTGTGCGAAGTGAATGGAGTGTTGTTTCATTTTCTAAATGCTGTCCTTTCAGAGAAAATCACTTTCCTTTGAAAGTGCCTTAAGCTACTTACAAGCATTCCACAGAAATTCACATGCATTTCTCTGAAAGAGAAGCAGTCTGTTCCAACACTTCAATTCACTCTGCGAAGTGAATGGAGTGTTGTTTCACTTTCTAAATGCTGTCCTTTCAGAGAAAATCACTTTCCTTTGAAAGTGCCTTTAGCTACTTACACAGATTCACAGGAAACTCAAATGCGTTTCTATGAAAGAGAAGCTGTCTGTTCCAACACTTCAATTCACTGTGCGAAGTGAATGGAGTGTTGCTTCACTTTCTAAATGCTGTCCTTTCAGAGAAAATCACTTTCTTTTGAAAGTGCCTTAAGCTACTTACAAGCATTCAACAGAAATTCACATGCGTTTCACTGAAAGAGAAGCTGTCTGTTCCAACACTTCAATTCACTGTGCGAAGTGAATGGAGTATTGCTTCACTTTCTAAATGCTGTCCTTTCAGAGAAAATCACTTTCCTTTGATAGTGCCTTAAGCTACTTACAAGCATTCAACAGAAATTCACATGCGTTTCACTGAAAGAGAAGCAGTCTGTTCCAACATTTCAATTCACTGTGCGAAGTGAATGGAGTGTTGCTTCACTTTCTAAATGCTGTCTTTCAGAGAAAATCACTTTCCTTTGAAAGTGCCTTAAACTACTTACAAGCATTCACAAAAAACTCATATCTGTTTCTCTGAAAGAGAAGTAGTCTGTTCCAACACTTCAATTCACTGTGCGAAGTGAATGGAGTGTTGTTTCACTTTCTAAATGCTGTCCTCTCAGAGAAAATCACTTTCCTTTGAAAGTGCCTTAAGCTACTTACAAGCATTCCACAGAAATTCACATGCGTTTCTCTGAAAGAGAAGCAGTCTGTTCCAACACTTCAATTCACTCTGAGAAGTGAATGGAGTGTTATTTCACTTTCTAAATGCTGTCCTGTCAGAGAAAATCACTTTCCTTTGAAAGTGCCTTAAGCTACTTACACACATTCGCAGGAAACTCAAATGCGTTTCTATGAAAGAGAAGATGTCTGTTCCAACACTTCAATTCACTGTGCGAAGTGAATGGAGTGTTGCTTCACTTTCTAAATGCTGTCCTTTCAGAGAAAATCACTTTCCTTTGAAAGTGCCTTAAGCTACTTACAAGCATTCAACAGAAATTCACATGCATTTCACTGAAAGAGAAGCAGTCTGTTCCAACACTTCAATTCACTGTGCGAAGTGAATGGAGTGTTGCTTCACTTTCTAAATGCTGTCCTTTCAGAGAAAATCACTTTCCTTTGAAAATGCCTTAAGCTACTTACAAGCATTCACAAGAAACTCACATGCATTTTTCTGAAAGAGAAGCAGTCTGTTCCAACACTTCAATTCACTGTGCGTAGTGAATGGAGTGTTGCTTCACTTTCTAAATGCTGTCCTTTCAGAGAAAATCACTTTCTTTTGAAAGTGCCTTAAGCTACTTACACACATTCACAGGAAACTCAAATGCGTTTCTATGAAAGAGAAGCTGTCTGTTCCAACACTTCAATTCACTGTGCGAAGTGAATGGAGTGTTGCTTCACTTTCTAAATGCTGTCTTTCAGAGAAAATCACTTTCCTTTGAAAGTGCCTTAAGCTACTTACAAGCATTCACAAAAAATTCATATCTGTTTCTCTGAAAGAGAAGTAGTCTGTTCCAACACTTCAATTCACTGTGCAAAGTGAATGGAGTGTTGTTTCACTTTCTAAATGCTGTCCTTTCAGAGAAAATCACTTTCCTTAGAAAGTGCCTTAAGCTACTTACAAGCATTCCACAGAAATTCACATGCGTTTCTCTGAAAGAGAAGCAGTCTGTTCCAACACTTCAATTAACTCTGCGAAGTGAATGGAGTGTTGCTTCACTTTCTAAATGCTGTCCTTTCAGAGAAAATCACTTTCCTTTGAAAGTGCCTTAAGCTACTTACAAGCATTCAACAGAAATTCACATGCATTTCACTGAAAAAGCAGTCTGTTCCAACACTTCAATTCACTGTGCGAAGTGAATGGAGTGTTGCTT
The DNA here is from genome assembly GCF_982192425.1 of Myodes glareolus. NCBI lineage: Eukaryota > Metazoa > Chordata > Mammalia > Rodentia > Cricetidae > Myodes > Myodes glareolus. Next base: position 718,554 of record NW_028263212.1, read on the forward strand.
CACTTTCTAAATGCTGTCCTTTCAGAGAAAATCACTTTCCTTTGAAAATGCCTTTAGCTACTTACAAGCATTCACAAGAAACTCACATGCATTTTTCTGAAAGAGAAGCAGTCTGTTCCAACACTTCAATTCACTGTGCGTAGTGAATGGAGTGTTGCTTCACTTTCTAAATGCTGTCCTTTCAGAGAAAATCACTTTCTTTTGAAAGTGCCTTAAGCTACTTACACACATTCACAGGAAACTCAAATGCGTTTCACTGAAAGAGAAGCTGTCTGTTCCAACACTTCAATTCACTGTGCGAAGTGAACGGAGTGTTGCTTCACTTTCTAAATGCTGTCTTTCAGAGAAAATCACTTTCCTTTGAAAGTGCCTTAAGCTACTTACAAGCATTCACAAAAAACTCATATCTGTTTCTCTGAAAGAGAAGTAGTCTGTTCCAACACTTCAATTCACTGTGCGAAGTGAATGGAGTGTTGTTTCACTTTCTAAATGCTGTCCTTTCAGAGAAAATCACTTTCCTTTGAAAGTGCCTTAAGCTACTTACAAGCATTCCACAGAAATTCACATGCATTTCTCTGAAAGAGAAGCAGTCTGTTCCAACACTTCAATTCACTCTGCGAAGTGAATGGAGTGTTGTTTCACTTTCTAAATGCTGTCCTTTCAGAGAAAATCACTTTCCTTTGAAAGTGCCTTAAGCTACTTACACACATTCACAGGAAACTCAAATGCGTTTCTATGAAAGAGAAGCTGTCTGTTCCAACACTTCAATTCACTGTGCGAAGTGAATGGAGTGTTGCTTCACGTTCTAATTGCTGTCCTTTCAGAGAAAATCACTTTCTTTTTAAAGTGCCTTAAGCTACTTACAAGCATTCAACAGAAATTCACATGCGTTTCACTGAAAGAGAAGCTGTCTGTTCCAACACTTCAATTCACTGTGCGAAGTGAATGGAGTGTTGCTTCACTTTCTAAATGCTGTCCTTTCAGAGAAAATCACTTTCCTTTGATAGTGCCTTAAGCTACTTACAAGCATTCAACAGAAATTCACATGCGTTTCACTGAAAGAGAAGCAGTCTGTTCCAACATTTCAATTCACTGTGCGAAGTGAATGGAGTGTTGCTTCACTTTCTAAATGCTGTCTTTCAGAGAAAATCACTTTCCTTTGAAAGTGCCTTAAACTACTTACAAGCATTCACAAAAAACTCATATCTGTTTCTCTGAAAGAGAAGTAGTCTGTTCCAACACTTCAATTCACTGTGCGAAGTGAATGGAGTGTTGTTTCACTTTCTAAATGCTGTCCTCTCAGAGAAAATCACTTTCCTTTGAAAGTGCCTTAAGCTACTTACAAGCATTCCACAGAAATTCACATGCGTTTCTCTGAAAGAGAAGCAGTCTGTTCCAACACTTCAATTCACTCTGAGAAGTGAATGGAGTGTTATTTCACTTTCTAAATGCTGTCCTGTCAGAGAAAATCACTTTCCTTTGAAAGTGCCTTAAGCTACTTACACACATTCACAGGAAACTCAAATGCGTTTCTATGAAAGAGAAGATGTCTGTTCCAACACTTCAATTCACTGTGCGAAGTGAATGGAGTGTTGCTTCACTTTCTAAATGCTGTCCTTTCAGAGAAAATCACTTTCCTTTGAAAGTGCCTTAAGCTACTTACAAGCATTCAACAGAAATTCACATGCATTTCACTGAAAGAGAAGCAGTCTGTTCCAACACTTCAATTCACTGTGCGAAGTGAATGGAGTGTTGCTTCACTTTCTAAATGCTGTCCTTTCAGAGAAAATCACTTTCCTTTGAAAATGCCTTAAGCTACTTACAAGCATTCACAAGAAACTCACATGCATTTTTCTGAAAGAGAAGCAGTCTGTTCCAACACTTCAATTCACTGTACGTAGTGAATGGAGTGTTGCTTCACTTTCTAAATGCTGTCCTTTCAGAGAAAATCACTTTCTTTTGAAAGTGCCTTAAGCTACTTACACACATTCACAGGAAACTCAAATGCGTTTCTATGAAAGAGAAGCTGTCTGTTCCAACACTTCAATTCACTGTGCGAAGTGAATGGAGTGTTGCTTCACTTTCTAAATGCTGTCTTTCAGAGAAAATCACTTTCCTTTGAAAGTGCCTTAAGCTACTTACAAGCATTCACAAAAAATTCATATCTGTTTCTCTGAAAGAGAAGTAGTCTGTTCCAACACTTCAATTCACTGTGCAAAGTGAATGGAGTGTTGTTTCACTTTCTAAATGCTGTCCTTTCAGAGAAAATCACTTTCCTTAGAAAGTGCCTTAAGCTACTTACAAGCATTCCACAGAAATTCACATGCGTTTCTCTGAAAGAGAAGCAGTCTGTTCCAACACTTCAATTAACTCTGCGAAGTGAATGGAGTGTTGCTTCACTTTCTAAATGCTGTCCTTTCAGAGAAAATCACTTTCCTTTGAAAGTGCCTTAAGCTACTTACAAGCATTCAACAGAAATTCACATGCATTTCACTGAAAAAGCAGTCTGTTCCAACACTTCAATTCACTGTGCGAAGTGAATGGAGTGTTGCTTCACTTTCTAAATGCTGTCCTTTCAGAGAAAATCACTTTCCTTTGAAAATGCCTTTAGCTACTTACAAGCATTCACAAGAAACTCACATGCATTTTTCTGAAAGAGAAGCAGTCTGTTCCAACACTTCAATTCACTGTGCGTAGTGAATGGAGTGTTGCTTCACTTTCTAAATGCTGTCCTTTCAGAGAAAATCACTTTTCTTTGAAAGTGCCTTAAGCTACTTACACACATTCACAGGAAAGTCAAATGCGTTTCTATGAAAGAGAAGCTGTCTGTTCCAACACTTCAGTTCACTGTGCGAAGTGAATGGAGTGTTGGTTCACTTTCTAAATGCTGTCTTTCAGAGAAAATCACTTTCCTTTGAAAGTGCCTTAAACTACTTACAAGCATTCACAAAAAACTCATATCTGTTTCTCTGAAAGAGAAGTAGTCTGTTCCAACACTTCAATTCACTCTGAGAAGTGAATGGAGTGTTATTTCACTTTCTAAATGCTGTCCTTTCAGAGAAAATCACTTTCCTTTGAAAGTGCCTTAAGCTACTTACACACATTCACAGGAAACTCAAATGCGTTTCTATGAAAGAGAAGCTGTCTGTTCCAACACTTCAATTCACTGTGCGAAGTGAATGAAGTGTTGCTTCACTTTCTAAATGCTGTCCTTTCAGAGAAAATCACTTTCCTTTGAGAGTGCCTTAAGCTACTTACAAGCATTCAACAGAAATTCACATGCATTTCACTGAAAGAGAAGCAGTCTGTTCCAACACTTCAATTCACTGTGCGAAGTGAATGGAGTGTTGCTTCACTTTCTAAATGCTGTCCTTTCAGAGAAAATCACTTTCCTTTGAAATTGCCTTAAGCTACTTACAAGCATTCACAAGAAACTCACATGCATTTTTCTGAAAGAGAAGCAGTCTGTTCCAACACTTCAATTCACTGTGCGTAGTGAATGGAGTGTTGCTTCACTTTCTAAATGCTGTCCTTTCAGAGAAAATCACTTTCTTTTGAAAGTGCCTTAAGCTACTTACACACATTCACAGGAAACTCAAATGCGTTTCTATGAAAGAGAAGCTGTCTGTTCCAACACTTCAATTCATTGTGCGAAGTGAACGGAGTGTTGCTTCACTTTCTAAATGCTGTCTTTCAGAGAAAATCACTTTCCTTTGAAAGTGCCTTAAGCTACTTACAAGCATTCACAAAAAACTCATATCTGTTTCTCTGAAAGAGAAGTCGTCTGTTCCAACACTTCAATTCTCTGTGCGAAGTGAATGGAGTGTTGTTTCATTTTCTAAATGCTGTCCTTTCAGAGAAAATCACTTTCCTTTGAAAGTGCCTTAAGCTACTTACAAGCATTCCACAGAAATTCACATGCATTTCTCTGAAAGAGAAGCAGTCTGTTCCAACACTTCAATTCACTCTGCGAAGTGAATGGAGTGTTGTTTCACTTTCTAAATGCTGTCCTTTCAGAGAAAATCACTTTCCTTTGAAAGTGCCTTAAGCTACTTACACAGATTCACAGGAAACTCAAATGCGTTTCTATGAAAGAGAAGCTGTCTGTTCCAACACTTCAATTCACTGTGCGAAGTGAATGGAGTGTTGCTTCACTTTCTAAATGCTGTCCTTTCAGAGAAAATCACTTTCTTTTGAAAGTGCCTTAAGCTACTTACAAGCATTCAACAGAAATTCACATGCGTTTCACTGAAAGAGAAGCTGTCTGTTCCAACACTTCAATTCACTGTGCGAAGTGAATGGAGTGTTGCTTCACTTTCTAAATGCTGTCCTTTCAGAGAAAATCACTTTCCTTTGATAGTGCCTTAAGCTACTTACAAGCATTCAACAGAAATTCACATGCGTTTCACTGAAAGAGAAGCAGTCTGTTCCAACATTTCAATTCACTGTGCGAAGTGAATGGAGTGTTGCTTCACTTTCTAAATGCTGTCTTTCAGAGAAAATCACTTTCCTTTGAAAGTGCCTTAAACTACTTACAAGCATTCACAAAAAACTCATATCTGTTTCTCTGAAAGAGAAGTAGTCTGTTCCAACACTTCAATTCACTGTGCGAAGTGAATGGAGTGTTGTTTCACTTTCTAAATGCTGTCCTCTCAGAGAAAATCACTTTCCTTTGAAAGTGCCTTAAGCTACTTACAAGCATTCCACAGAAATTCACATGCGTTTCTCTGAAAGAGAAGCAGTCTGTTCCAACACTTCAATTCACTCTGAGAAGTGAATGGAGTGTTATTTCACTTTCTAAATGCTGTCCTGTCAGAGAAAATCACTTTCCTTTGAAAGTGCCTTAAGCTACTTACACACATTCGCAGGAAACTCAAATGCGTTTCTATGAAAGAGAAGATGTCTGTTCCAACACTTCAATTCACTGTGCGAAGTGAATGGAGTGTTGCTTCACTTTCTAAATGCTGTCCTTTCAGAGAAAATCACTTTCCTTTGAAAGTGCCTTAAGCTACTTACAAGCATTCAACAGAAATTCACATGCATTTCACTGAAAGAGAAGCAGTCTGTTCCAACACTTCAATTCACTGTGCGAAGTGAATGGAGTGTTGCTTCACTTTCTAAATGCTGTCCTTTCAGAGAAAATCACTTTCCTTTGAAAATGCCTTAAGCTACTTACAAGCATTCACAAGAAACTCACATGCATTTTTCTGAAAGAGAAGCAGTCTGTTCCAACACTTCAATTCACTGTGCGTAGTGAATGGAGTGTTGCTTCACTTTCTAAATGCTGTCCTTTCAGAGAAAATCACTTTCTTTTGAAAGTGCCTTAAGCTACTTACACACATTCACAGGAAACTCAAATGCGTTTCTATGAAAGAGAAGCTGTCTGTTCCAACACTTCAATTCACTGTGCGAAGTGAATGGAGTGTTGCTTCACTTTCTAAATGCTGTCTTTCAGAGAAAATCACTTTCCTTTGAAAGTGCCTTAAGCTACTTACAAGCATTCACAAAAAATTCATATCTGTTTCTCTGAAAGAGAAGTAGTCTGTTCCAACACTTCAATTCACTGTGCAAAGTGAATGGAGTGTTGTTTCACTTTCTAAATGCTGTCCTTTCAGAGAAAATCACTTTCCTTAGAAAGTGCCTTAAGCTACTTACAAGCATTCCACAGAAATTCACATGCGTTTCTCTGAAAGAGAAGCAGTCTGTTCCAACACTTCAATTAACTCTGCGAAGTGAATGGAGTGTTGCTTCACTTTCTAAATGCTGTCCTTTCAGAGAAAATCACTTTCCTTTGAAAGTGCCTTAAGCTACTTACAAGCATTCAACAGAAATTCACATGCATTTCACTGAAAAAGCAGTCTGTTCCAACACTTCAATTCACTGTGCGAAGTGAATGGAGTGTTGCTTCACTTTCTAAATGCTGTCCTTTCAGAGAAAATCACTTTCCTTTGAAAATGCCTTTAGCTACTTACAATCATTCACAAGAAACTCACATGCATTTTTCTGAAAGAGAAGCAGTCTGTTCCAACACTTCAATTCACTGTGCGTAGTGAATGGAGTGTTGCTTCACTTTCTAAATGCTGTCCTTTCAGAGAAAATCACTTTCTTTTGAAAGTGCCTTAAGCTACTTACACACATTCACAGGAAACTCAAATGCGTTTCACTGAAAGAGAAGCTGTCTGTTCCAACACTTCAATTCACTGTGCGAAGTGAACGGAGTGTTGCTTCACTTTCTAAATGCTGTCTTTCAGAGAAAATCACTTTCCTTTGAAAGTGCCTTAAGCTACTTACAAGCATTCACAAAAAACTCATATCTGTTTCTCTGAAAGAGAAGTAGTCTGTTCCAACACTTCAATTCACTGTGCGAAGTGAATGGAGTGTTGTTTCACTTTCTAAATGCTGTCCTTTCAGAGAAAATCACTTTCCTTTGAAAGTGCCTTAAGCTACTTACAAGCATTCCACAGAAATTCACATGCATTTCTCTGAAAGAGAAGCAGTCTGTTCCAACACTTCAATTCACTCTGCGAAGTGAATGGAGTGTTGTTTCACTTTCTAAATGCTGTCCTTTCAGAGAAAATCACTTTCCTTTGAAAGTGCCTTAAGCTACTTACACACATTCACAGGAAACTCAAATGCGTTTCTATGAAAGAGAAGCTGTCTGTTCCAACACTTCAATTCACTGTGCGAAGTGAATGGAGTGTTGCTTCACGTTCTAAATGCTGTCCTTTCAGAGAAAATCACTTTCTTTTTAAAGTGCCTTAAGCTACTTACAAGCATTCAACAGAAATTCACACGCGTTTCACTGAAAGAGAAGCTGTCTGTTCCAACACTTCAATTCACTGTGCGAAGTGAATGGAGTGTTGCTTCACTTTCTAAATGCTGTCCTTTCAGAGAAAATCACTTTCCTTTGATAGTGCCTTAAGCTACTTACAAGCATTCAACAGAAATTCACATGCGTTTCACTGAAAGAGAAGCAGTCTGTTCCAACATTTCAATTCACTGTGCGAAGTGAATGGAGTGTTGCTTCACTTTCTAAATGCTGTCTTTCAGAGAAAATCACTTTCCTTTGAAAGTGCCTTAAACTACTTACAAGCATTCACAAAAAACTCATATCTGTTTCTCTGAAAGAGAAGTAGTCTGTTCCAACACTTCAATTCACTGTGCGAAGTGAATGGAGTGTTGTTTCACTTTCTAAATGCTGTCCTCTCAGAGAAAATCACTTTCCTTTGAAAGTGCCTTAAGCTACTTACAAGCATTCCACAGAAATTCACATGCGTTTCTCTGAAAGAGAAGCAGTCTGTTCCAACACTTCAATTCACTCTGAGAAGTGAATGGAGTGTTATTTCACTTTCTAAATGCTGTCCTGTCAGAGAAAATCACTTTCCTTTGAAAGTGCCTTAAGCTACTTACACACATTCACAGGAAACTCAAATGCGTTTCTATGAAAGAGAAGATGTCTGTTCCAACACTTCAATTCACTGTGCGAAGTGAATGGAGTGTTGCTTCACTTTCTAAATGCTGTCCTTTCAGAGAAAATCACTTTCCTTTGAAAGTGCCTTAAGCTACTTACAAGCATTCAACAGAAATTCACATGCATTTCACTGAAAGAGAAGCAGTCTGTTCCAACACTTCAATTCACTGTGCGAAGTGAATGGAGTGTTGCTTCACTTTCTAAATGCTGTCCTTTCAGAGAAAATCACTTTCCTTTGAAAATGCCTTAAGCTACTTACAAGCATTCACAAGAAACTCACATGCATTTTTCTGAAAGAGAAGCAGTCTGTTCCAACACTTCAATTCACTGTGCGTAGTGAATGGAGTGTTGCTTCACTTTCTAAATGCTGTCGTTTCAGAGAAAATCACTTTCTTTTGAAAGTGCCTTAAGCTACTTACACACATTCACAGGATACTCAAATGCGTTTCTATGAAAGAGAAGATGTCTGTTCCAACACTTCAATTCACTGTGCGAAGTGAATGGAGTGTTGCTTCACTTTCTAAATGCTGTCCTTTCAGAGAAAATCACTTTCCTTTGAAAGTGCCTTAAGCTACTTACAAGCATTCAACAGAAATTCACATGCATTTCACTGAAAGAGAAGCAGTCTGTTCCAACACTTCAATTCACTGTGCGAAGTGAATGGAGTGTTGCTTCACTTTCTAAATGCTGTCCTTTCAGAGAAAATCACTTTCCTTTGAAAATGCCTTAAGCTACTTACAAGCATTCACAAGAAACTCACATGCATTTTTCTGAAAGAGAAGCAGTCTGTTCCAACACTTCAATTCACTGTGCGTAGTGAATGGAGTGTTGCTTCACTTTCTAAATGCTGTCCTTTCAGAGAAAATCACTTTCTTTTGAAAGTGCCTTAAGCTACTTACACACATTCACAGGAAACTCAAATGCGTTTCTATGAAAGAGAAGCTGTCTGTTCCAACACTTCAATTCACTGTGCGAAGTGAATGGAGTGTTGCTTCACTTTCTAAATGCTGTCTTTCAGAGAAAATCACTTTCCTTTGAAAGTGCCTTAAGCTACTTACAAGCATTCACAAAAAATTCATATCTGTTTCTCTGAAAGAGAAGTAGTCTGTTCCAACACTTCAATTCACTGTGCAAAGTGAATGGAGTGTTGTTTCACTTTCTAAATGCTGTCCTTTCAGAGAAAATCACTTTCCTTAGAAAGTGCCTTAAGCTACTTACAAGCATTCCACAGAAATTCACATGCGTTTCTCTGAAAGAGAAGCAGTCTGTTCCAACACTTCAATTAACTCTGCGAAGTGAATGGAGTGTTGCTTCACTTTCTAAATGCTGTCCTTTCAGAGAAAATCACTTTCCTTTGAAAGTGCCTTAAGCTACTTACAAGCATTCAACAGAAATTCACATGCATTTCACTGAAAAAGCAGTCTGTTCCAACACTTCAATTCACTGTGCGAAGTGAATGGAGTGTTGCTTCACTTTCTAAATGCTGTCCTTTCAGAGAAAATCACTTTCCTTTGAAAATGCCTTTAGCTACTTACAAGCATTCACAAGAAACTCACATGCATTTTTCTGAAAGAGAAGCAGTCTGTTCCAACACTTCAATTCACTGTGCGTAGTGAATGGAGTGTTGCTTCACTTTCTAAATGCTGTCCTTTCAGAGAAAATCACTTTCTTTTGAAAGTGCCTTAAGCTACTTACACACATTCACAGGAAACTCAAATGCGTTTCACTGAAAGAGAAGCTGTCTGTTCCAACACTTCAATTCACTGTGCGAAGTGAACGGAGTGTTGCTTCACTTTCTAAATGCTGTCTTTCAGAGAAAATCACTTTCCTTTGAAAGTGCCTTAAGCTACTTACAAGCATTCACAAAAAACTCATATCTGTTTCTCTGAAAGAGAAGTAGTCTGTTCCAACACTTCAATTCACTGTGCGAAGTGAATGGAGTGTTGTTTCACTTTCTAAATGCTGTCCTTTCAGAGAAAATCACTTTCCTTTGAAAGTGCCTTAAGCTACTTACAAGCATTCCACAGAAATTCACATGCATTTCTCTGAAAGAGAAGCAGTCTGTTCCAACACTTCAATTCACTCTGCGAAGTGAATGGAGTGTTGTTTCACTTTCTAAATGCTGTCCTTTCAGAGAAAATTACTTTCCTTTGAAAGTGCCTTAAGCTACTTACACACATTCACAGGAAACTCAAATGCGTTTCTATGAAAGAGAAGCTGTCTGTTCCAACACTTCAATTCACTGTGCGAAGTGAATGGAGTGTTGCTTCACGTTCTAAATGCTGTCCTTTCAGAGAAAATCACTTTCTTTTTAAAGTGCCTTAAGCTACTTACAAGCATTCAACAGAAATTCACATGCGTTTCACTGAAAGAGAAGCTGTCTGTTCCAACACTTCAATTCACTGTGCGAAGTGAATGGAGTGTTGCTTCACTTTCTAAATGCTGTCCTTTCAGAGAAAATCACTTTCCTTTGATAGTGCCTTAAGCTACTTACAAGCATTCAACAGAAATTCACATGCGTTTCACTGAAAGTGAAGCAGTCTGTTCCAACATTTCAATTCACTGTGCGAAGTGAATGGAGTGTTGCTTCACTTTCTAAATGCTGTCTTTCAGAGAAAATCACTTTCCTTTGAAAGTGCCTTAAACTACTTACAAGCATTCACAAAAAACTCATATCTGTTTCTCTGAAAGAGAAGTAGTCTGTTCCAACACTTCAATTCACTGTGCGAAGTGAATGGAGTGTTGTTTCACTTTCTAAATGCTGTCCTCTCAGAGAAAATCACTTTCCTTTGAAAGTGCCTTAAGCTACTTACAAGCATTCCACAGAAATTCACATGCGTTTCTCTGAAAGAGAAGCAGTCTGTTCCAACACTTCAATTCACTCTGAGAAGTGAATGGAGTGTTATTTCACTTTCTAAATGCTGTCCTGTCAGAGAAAATCACTTTCCTTTGAAAGTGCCTTAAGCTACTTACACACATTCACAGGAAACTCAAATGCGTTTCTATGAAAGAGAAGATGTCTGTTCCAACACTTCAATTCACTGTGCGAAGTGAATGGAGTGTTGCTTCACTTTCTAAATGCTGTCCTTTCAGAGAAAATCACTTTCCTTTGAAAGTGCCTTAAGCTACTTACAAGCATTCAACAGAAATTCACATGCATTTCACTGAAAGAGAAGCAGTCTGTTCCAACACTTCAATTCACTGTGCGAAGTGAATGGAGTGTTGCTTCACTTTCTAAATGCTGTCCTTTCAGAGAAAATCACTTTCCTTTGAAAATGCCTTAAGCTACTTACAAGCATTCACAAGAAACTCACATGCATTTTTCTGAAAGAGAAGCAGTCTGTTCCAACACTTCAATTCACTGTGCGTAGTGAATGGAGTGTTGCTTCACTTTCTAAATGCTGTCCTTTCAGAGAAAATCACTTTCTTTTGAAAGTGCCTTAAGCTACTTACACACATTCACAGGAAACTCAAATGCGTTTCTATGAAAGAGAAGCTGTCTGTTCCAACACTTCAATTCACTGTGCGAAGTGAATGGAGTGTTGCTTCACTTTCTAAATGCTGTCTTTCAGAGAAAATCACTTTCCTTTGAAAGTGCCTTAAGCTACTTACAAGCATTCACAAAAAATTCATATCTGTTTCTCTGAAAGAGAAGTAGTCTGTTCCAACACTTCAATTCACTGTGCAAAGTGAATGGAGTGTTGTTTCACTTTCTAAATGCTGTCCTTTCAGAGAAAATCACTTTCCTTAGAAAGTGCCTTAAGCTACTTACAAGCATTCCACAGAAATTCACATGCGTTTCTCTGAAAGAGAAGCAGTCTGTTCCAACACTTCAATTAACTCTGCGAAGTGAATGGAGTGTTGCTTCACTTTCTAAATGCTGTCCTTTCAGAGAAAATCACTTTCCTTTGAAAGTGCCTTAAGCTACTTACAAGCATTCAACAGAAATTCACATGCATTTCACTGAAAAAGCAGTCTGTTCCAACACTTCAATTCACTGTGCGAAGTGAATGGAGTGTTGCTTCACTTTCTAAATGCTGTCCTTTCAGAGAAAATCACTTTCCTTTGAAAATGCCTTTAGCTACTTACAAGCATTCACAAGAAACTCACATGCATTTTTCTGAAAGAGAAGCAGTCTGTTCCAACACTTCAATTCACTGTGCGTAGTGAATGGAGTGTTGCTTCACTTTCTAAATGCTGTCCTTTCAGAGAAAATCACTTTCTTTTGAAAGTGCCTTAAGCTACTTACACACATTCACAGGAAACTCAAATGCGTTTCACTGAAAGAGAAGCTGTCTGTTCCAACACTTCAATTCACTGTGCGAAGTGAACGGAGTGTTGCTTCACTTTCTAAATGCTGTCTTTCAGAGAAAATCACTTTCCTTTGAAAGTGCCTTAAGCTACTTACAAGCATTCACAAAAAACTCATATCTGTTTCTCTGAAAGAGAAGTAGTCTGTTCCAACACTTCAATTCACTGTGCGAAGTGAATGGAGTGTTGTTTCACTTTCTAAATGCTGTCCTTTCAGAGAAAATCACTTTCCTTTGAAAGTGCCTTAAGCTACTTACAAGCATTCCACAGAAATTCACATGCATTTCTCTGAAAGAGAAGCAGTCTGTTCCAACACTTCAATTCACTGTGCGAAGTGAATGGAGTGTTGTTTCACTTTCTAAATGCTGTCCTTTCAGAGAAAATCACTTTCCTTTGAAAGTGCCTTAAGCTACTTACACACATTCACAGGAAACTCAAATGCGTTTCTATGAAAGAGAAGCTGTCTGTTCCAACACTTCAATTCACTGTGCGAAGTGAATGGAGTGTTGCTTCACGTTCTAAATGCTGTCCTTTCAGAGAAAATCACTTTCTTTTTAAAGTGCCTTAAGCTACTTACAAGCATTCAACAGAAATTCACATGCGTTTCACTGAAAGAGAAGCTGTCTGTTCCAACACTTCAATTCACTGTGCGAAGTGAATGGAGTGTTGCTTCACTTTCTAAATGCTGTCCTTTCAGAGAAAATCACTTTCTTTTGAAAGTGCCTTAAGCTACTTACAAGCATTCAACAGAAATTCACATGTGTTTCACTGAAAGAGAAGCTGTCTGTTCCAACACTTCAATTCACTGTGCGAAGTGAATGGAGTGTTGCTTCACTTTCTAAATGCTGTCCTTTCAGAGAAAATCACTTTCCTTTGATAGTGCCTTAAGCTACTTACAAGCATTCAACAGAAATTCACATGCGTTTCACTGAAAGAGAAGCAGTCTGTTCCAACATTTCAATTCACTGTGCGAAGTGAATGGAGTGTTGCTTCACTTTCTAAATGCTGTCTTTCAGAGAAAATCACTTTCCTTTGAAAGTGCCTTAAACTACTTACAAGCATTCACAAAAAACTCATATCTGTTTCTCTGAAAGAGAAGTAGTCTGTTCCAACACTTCAATTCACTGTGCGAAGTGAATGGAGTGTTGTTTCACTTTCTAAATGCTGTCCTCTCAGAGAAAATCACTTTCCTTTGAAAGTGCCTTAAGCTACTTACAAGCATTCCACAGAAATTCACATGCGTTTCTCTGAAAGAGAAGCAGTCTGTTCCAACACTTCAATTCACTCTGAGAAGTGAATGGAGTGTTATTTCACTTTCTAAATGCTGTCCTTTAAGAGAAAATCACTTTCCTTTGAAAGTGCCTTAAGCTACTTACACACATTCACAGGAAACTCAAATGCGTTTCTATGAAAGAGAAGCTGTCTGTTCCAACACTTCAATTCACTGTGCGAAGTGAATGAAGTGTTGCTTCACTTTCTAAATGCTGTCCTTTCAGAGAAAATCACTTTCCTTTGAGAGTGCCTTAAGCTACTTACAAGCATTCAACAGAAATTCACATGCATTTCACTGAAAGAGAAGCAGTCTGTTCCAACACTTCAATTCACTGTGCGAAGTGAATGGAGTGTTGCTTCACTTTCTAAATGCTGTCCTTTCAGAGAAAATCACTTTCCTTTGAAATTGCCTTAAGCTACTTACAAGCATTCACAAGAAACTCACATGCATTTTTCTGAAAGAGAAGCAGTCTGTTCCAACACTTCAATTCACTGTGCGTAGTGAATGGAGTGTTGCTTCACTTTCTAAATGCTGTCCTTTCAGAGAAAATCACTTTCTTTGAAAGTGCCTTAAGCTACTTACACACATTCACAGGAAACTCAAATGCGTTTCTATGAAAGAGAAGCTGTCTGTTCCAACACTTCAATTCACTGTGCGAAGTGAACGGAGTGTTGCTTCACTTTCTAAATGCTGTCTTTCAGAGAAAATCACTTTCCTTTGAAAGTGCCTTAAGCTACTTACAAGCATTCACAAAAAACTCATATCTGTTTCTCTGAAAGAGAAGTCGTCTGTTCCAACACTTCAATTCACTGTGTGAAGTGAATGGAGTGTTGTTTCACTTTCTAAATGCTGTCCTTTCAGAGAAAATCACTTTCCTTAGAAAGTGCCTTAAGCTACTTACAAGCATTCCACAGAAATTCACATGCATTTCACTGAAAGTGAAGCAGTCTGTTCCAACACTTCAATTCACTCTGCGAAGTGAATGGAGTGTTGTTTCACTTTCTAAATGCTGTCCTTTCAGAGAAAATCACTTTCCTTTGAAAGTGCCTTAAGCTACTTACACACATTCACAGGAAACTCAAATGCGTTTCTATGAAAGAGAAGCTGTCTGTTCCAACACTTCAATTCACTGTGCGAAGTGAATGGAGTGTTGCTTCACTTTCTAAATGCTGTCCTTTCAGAGAAAATCACTTTCTTTTGAAAGTGCCTTAAGCTACTTACAAGCATTCAACAGAAATTCACATGCGTTTCACTGAAAGAGAAGCAGTCTGTTCCAACATTTCAATTCACTGTGCGAAGTGAATGGAGTGTTGCTTCACTTTCTAAATGCTGTCTTTCAGAGAAAATCACTTTCCTTTGAAAGTGCCTTAAACTACTTACAAGCATTCACAAAAAACTCATATCTGTTTCTTTGAAAGAGAAGTAGTCTGTTCCAACACTTCAATTCACTGTGCGAAGTGAATGGAGTGTTGTTTCACTTTCTAAATGCTGTCCTCTCAGAGAAAATCACTTTCCTTTGAAAGTGCCTTAAGCTACTTACAAGCATTCCACAGAAATTCACATGCGTTTCTCTGAAAGAGAAGCAGTCTGTTCCAACACTTCAATTCACTCTGAGAAGTGAATGGAGTGTTATTTCACTTTCTAAATGCTGTCCTGTCAGAGAAAATCACTTTCCTTTGAAAGTGCCTTAAGCTACTTACACACATTCACAGGAAACTCAAATGCGTTTCTATGAAAGAGAAGCTGTCTGTTCCAACACTTCAATTCACTGTGCGAAGTGAATGGAGTGTTGCTTCACTTTCTAAATGCTGTCCATTCAGAGAAAATCACTTTCCTTTGAAAGTGCCTTAAGCTACTTACAAGCATTCAACAGAAATTCACATGCATTTCACTGAAAGAGAAGCAGTCTGTTCCAACACTTCAATTCACTGTGCGAAGTGAATGGAGTGTTGCTTCACTTTCTAAATGCTGTCCTTTCAGAGAAAATCACTTTCCTTTGAAAATGCCTTAAGCTACTTACAAGCATTCACAAGAAACTCACATGCATTTTTCTGAAAGAGAAGCAGTCTGTTCCAACACTTCAATTCACTGTGCGTAGTGAATGGAGTGTTGCTTCACTTTCTAAATGCTGTCCTTTCAGAGAAAATCACTTTCTTTTGAAAGTGCCTTAAGCTACTTACACACATTCACAGGAAACTCAAATGCGTTTCTATGAAAGAGAAGCTGTCTGTTCCAACACTTCAATTCACTGTGCGAAGTGAATGGAGTGTTGCTACACTTTCTAAATGCTGTCTTTCAGAGGAAATCACTTTCCTTTGAAAGTGCCTTAAGCTACTTACAAGCATTCACAAAAAACTCATATCTGTTTCTCTGAAAGAGAAGTAGTCTGTTCCAACACTTCAATTCACTGTGCAAAGTGAATGGAGTGTTGTTTCACTTTCTAAATGCTGTCCTTTCAGAGAAAATCACTTTCCTTAGAAAGTGCCTTAAGCTACTTACAAGCATTCCACAGAAATTCACATGCGTTTCTCTGAAAGAGAAGCAGTCTGTTCCAACACTTCAATTAACTCTGCGAAGTGAATGGAGTGTTGCTTCACTTTCTAAATGCTGTCCTTTCAGAGAAAATCACTTTCCTTTGAAAGTGCCTTAAGCTACTTACACATTCACAGGAAACTCAAATGCGTTTCTATGAAAGAGAAACTGTCTGTTCCAACACTTCAATTCACTGTGCGAAGTGAATGGAGTGTTGCTTCACTTTCTAAATGCTGTCCTTTCAGAGAAAATCACTTTCTTTTGAAAGTGCCTTAAGCTACTTACAAGCATTCAACAGAAATTCACATGCGTTTCACTGAAAGAGAAGCTGTCTGTTACAACACTTCAATTCACTGTGCGAAGTGAATGGAGTGTTCCTTCACTTTCTAAATGCTGTCCTTTCAGAGAAAATCACTTTCCTTTGATAGTGCCTTAAGCTACTTACAAGCATTCAACAGAAATTCACATGCGTTTCACTGAAAGAGAAGCAGTCTGTTCCAACATTTCAATTCACTGTGCGAAGAGAATGGAGTGTTGCTTCACTTTCTAAATGCTGTCTTTTCAGAGAAAATCACTTTCCTTTGAAAGTGCCTTAAGCTACTTACAAGCATTCAACAGAAATTCACATGCATTTCACTGAAAGAGAAGCAGTCTGTTCCAACACTTCAATTCACTGTGCGAAGTGAATGGAGTGTTGCTTCACTTTCTAAATGCTGTCCTTTCAGAGAAAATCACTTTCCTTTGAAAATGCCTTAAGCTACTTACAAGCATTCACAAGAAACTCACATGCATTTTTCTGAAAGAGAAGCAGTCTGTTCCAACACTTCAATTCACTGTGCGTAGTGAATGGAGTGTTGCTTCACTTTCTAAATGCTGTCCTTTCAGAGAAAATCACTTTCTTTTGAAAGTGCCTTAAGCTACTTACAAGCATTCACAAAAAACTCATATCTGTTTCTCTGAAAGAGAAGTAGTCTGTTCCAACACTTCAATTCACTGTGCAAAGTGAATGGAGAGTTGTTTCACTTTCTAAATGCTGTCCTTTCAGAGAAAATCACTTTCCTTTGAAAGTGCCTTAAGCTACTTACGAGCATTCCACAGAAATTCACATGCGTTTCTCTGAAAGAGAAGCTGTCTGTTCCAACACTTCAATTAACTCTGCGAAGTGAATGGAGTGTTGCTTCACTTTCTAAATGCTGTCCTTTCAGAGAAAATCACTTTTCTTTGAAAGTGCCTTAAGCTACTTACACACATTCACAGGAAAGTCAAATGCGTTTCTATGAAAGAGAAGCTGTCTGTTCCAACACTTCAATTCACTGTGCGAAGTGAATGGAGTGTTGCTTCACTTTCTAAATGCTGTCTTTCAGAGAAAATCACTTTCCTTTGAAAGTGCCTTAAACTACTTACAAGCATTCACAAAAAACTCATATCTGTTTCTCTGAAAGATAAGTAGTCTGTTCCAACACTTCAATTCACTCTGAGAAGTGAATGGAGTGTTATTTCACTTTCTAAATGCTGTCCTTTCAGAGAAAATCACTTTCCTTTGAAAGTGCCTTAAGATACTTACACACATTCACAGGAAACTCAAATGCGTTTCTATGAAAGAGAAGCTGTCTGTTCCAACACTTCAATTCACTGTGCGAAGTAAATGAAGTGTTGCTTCACTTTCTAAATGCTGTCCTTTCAGAGAAAATCACTTTCCTTTGAGAGTGCCTTAAGCTACTTACAAGCATTCAACAGAAATTCACATGCATTTCACTGAAAGAGAAGCAGTCTGTTCCAACACTTCAATTTACTGTGCGAAGTGAATGGAGTGTTGCTTCACTTTCTAAATGCTGTCCTTTCAGAGAAAATCACTTTCCTTTGAAATTGCCTTAAGCTACTTACAAGCATTCACAAGAAACTCACATGCATTTTTCTGAAAGAGAAGCAGTCTGTTCCAACACTTCAATTCACTGTGCGTAGTGAATGGAGTGTTTCTTCACTTTCTAAATGCTGTCATTTCAGAGAAAATCACTTTCTTTTGAAAGTGCCTTAAGCTACTTACACACATTCACAGGAAACTCAAATGCGTTTCTATGAAAGAGAAGCTGTCTGTTCCAACACTTCAATTCACTGTGCGAAGTGAACAGAGTGTTGCTTCACTTTCTAAATGCTGTCTTTCAGAGAAAATCACTTTCCTTTGAAAGTGCCTTAAGCTACTTACAAGCATTCACAAAAAACTCATATCTGTTTCTCTGAAAGAGAAGTCGTCTGTTCCAACACTTCAATTCACTGTGCGAAGTGAATGGAGTGTTGTTTCACTTTCTAAATGCTGTCCTTTCAGAGAAAATCACTTTCCTTTGAAAGTGCCTTAAGATACTTACAAGCATTCCACCGAAATTCACATGCATTTCTCTGAAAGAGAAGCAGTCTGTTCCAACACTTCAATTCACTCTGCGAAGTGAATGGAGTGTTGTTTCACTTTCTAAATGCTGTCCTTTCAGAGAAAATCACTTTCCTTTGAAAGTTCCTTAAGCTACTTACACACATTCACAGGAAACTCAAATGCGTTTCTATGAAAGAGAAGCTGTCTGTTCCAACACTTCAATTCACTGTGTGAAGTGAATGGAGTGTTGCTTCACTTTCTAAATGCTGTCCTTTCAGAGAAAATCACTTTCTTTTGAAAGTGCCTTAAGCTACATACAAGCATTCAACAGAAATTCAAATGCGTTTCACTGAAAGAGAAGCTGTCTGTTCCAACACTTCAATTCACTGTGCGAAGTGAATGGAGTGTTGCTTCACTTTCTAAATGCTGTCCTTTCAGAGAAAATCACTTTCCTTTGATAGTGCCTTAAAATAATTACAAGCATTCAACAGAAATTCACATGCGTTTCACTGAAAGAGAAGCAGTCTGTTCCAACATTTCAATTCACTGTGCGAAGTGAATGGAGTGTTGCTTCACTTTCTAAATGCTGTCTTTCAGAGAAAATCACTTTCCTTTGAAAGTGCCTTAAGCTACTTACAAGCATTCCACAGAAATTCACATGCGTTTCCCTGAAAGAGAAGCAGTCTGTTCCAACACTTCAATTCACTCTGAGAAGTGAATGGAGTGTTATTTCACTTTCTAAATGCTGTCCTGTCAGAGAAAATCACTTTCCTTTGAAAGTGCCTTAAGCTACTTACACACATTCACAGGAAACTCAAATGCGTTTCTATGAAAGAGAAGCTGTCTGTTCCAACACTTCAATTCACTGTGCGAAGTGAATGGAGTGTTGCTTCACTTTCTAAATGCTGTCCTTTCAGAGAAAATCACTTTCCTTTGAAAGTGCCTTAAGCTACTTACAAGCATTCAACAGAAATTCACATGCATTTCACTGAAAGAGAAGCAGTCTGTTCCAACACTTCAATTCACTGTGCGAAGTGAATGGAGTGTTGCTTCACTTTCTAAATGCTGTCCTTTCAGAGAAAATCACTTTCCTTTGAAAATGCCTTAAGCTACTTACAAGCATTCACAAGAAACTCACATGCATTTTTCTGAAAGAGAAGCAGTCTGTTCCAACACTTCAATTCACAGTGCGTAGTGAATGGAGTGTTGCTTCACTTTCTAAATGCTGTCCTTTCAGAGAAAATCACTTTCTTTTGAAAGTGCCTTAAGCTACTTACACACATTCACAGGAAACTCAAATGCGTTTCTATGAAAGAGAAGCTGTCTGTTCCAACACTTCAATTCACTGTGCGAAGTGAATGGAGTGTTGCTTCACTTTCTAAATGCTGTCTTTCAGAGAAAATCACTTTCCTTTGAAAGTTCCTTAAGCTACTTACAAGCATTCACTAAAAACTCATATCTGTTTCTCTGAAAGAGAAGTAGTCTGTTCCAACACTTCAATTCACTGTGCAAAGTGAATGGAGAGTTGTTTCACTTTCTAAATGCTGTCCTTTCAGAGAAAATCACTTTCCTTTGAAAGTGCCTTAAGCTACTTACAAGCATTCCACAGAAATTCACATGCGTTTCTCTGAAAGAGAAGCTGTCTGTTCCAACACTTCAATTAACTCTGCGAAGTGAATGGAGTGTTGCTTCACTTTCTAAATGCTGTCCTTTCAGAGAAAATCACTTTTCTTTGAAAGTGCCTTAAGCTACTTACACACATTCACAGGAAAGTCAAATGCGTTTCTATGAAAGAGAAGCTGTCTGTTCCAACACTTCAATTCACTGTGCGAAGTGAATGGAGTGTTGCTTCACTTTCTAAATGTTGTCCTTTCAGAGAAAATCACTTTCTTTTGAAAGTGCCTTAAGCTACCTACCAGCATTCAACAGAAATTCACATGCGTTTCACTGAAAGAGAAGCTGTCTGTTCCAACACTTCAATTCACTGTGCGAAGTGAATGGAGTGTTGCTTCACTTTCTAAATGCTGTCCTTTCAGAGAAAATCACTTTCCTTTGATAGTGCCTTAAGGTACTTACAAGCATTCAACAGAAATTCACATGCGTTTCACTGAAAGAGAAGCAGTCTGTTCCAACATTTCAATTCACTGTGCGAAGTGAATGGAGTGTTGCTTCACTTTCTAAATGCTGTCTTTCAGAGAAAATCACTTTCCTTTGAAAGTGCCTTAAGCTACTTACAAGCATTCCACAGAAATTCACATGCGTTTCTCTGAAAGAGAAGCAGTCTGTTCCAACACTTCAATTCACTCTGAGAAGTGAATGGAGTGTTATTTCACTTTCTAAATGCTGTCCTGTCAGAGAAAATCACTTTCCTTTGAAAGTGCCTTAAGCTACTTACACACATTCACAGGAAACTCAAATGCGTTTCAATGAAAGAGAAGCTGTCTGTTCCAACACTTCAATTCACTGTGCGAAGTCAATGGAGTGTTGCTTCACTTTCTAAATGCTGTCCTTTCAGAGAAAATCACTTTCCTTTGAAAGTGCCTTAAGCTACTTACAAGCATTCAACAGAAATTCACATGCATTTCACTGAAAGAGAAGCAGTCTGTTCCAACACTTCAATTCACTGTGCAAAGTGAATGGAGTGTTGCTTCACTTTCTAAATGCTGTCCTTTCAGAGAAAATCACTTTCCTTTGAAAGTGCCTTAAGCTACTTACAAGCATTCAACAGAAATTCACATGCATTTCACTGAAAGAGAAGCAGTCTGTTCCAACACTTCAATTCACTGTGCGAAGTGAATGGAGTGTTGCTTCACTTTCTAAATGCTGTCCTTTCAGAGAAAATCACTTTCCTTTGAAAATGCCTTAAGCTACTTACAAGCATTCACAAGAAACTCACATGCATTTTTCTGAAAGAGAAGCAGTCTGTTCCAACACTTCAATTCACTGTGCGAAGTGAATGGAGTGTTGCTTCACTTTCTAAATGCTGTCCTTTCAGAGAAAATCACTTTTCTTTGAAAGTGCCTTAAGCTACTTACACACATTCACAGGAAAGTCAAATGCGTTTCTATGAAAGAGAAGCTGTCTGTTCCAACACTTCAATTCACTGTGCGAAGTGAATGGAGTGTTGCTTCACTTTCTAAATGCTGTCTTTCAGAGAAAATCACTTTCCTTTGAAAGTGCCTTAAACTACTTACAAGCATTCACAAAAAACTCATATCTGTTTCTCTGAAAGAGAAGTAGTCTGTTCCAACACTTCAATTCACTCTGAGAAGTGAATGGAGTGTTATTTCACTTTCTAAATGCTGTCCTTTCAGAGAAAATCACTTTCCTTTGAAAGTGCCTTAAGATACTTACACACATTCACAGGAAACTCAAATGCGTTTCTATGAAAGAGAAGCTGTCTGTTCCAACACTTCAATTCACTGTGCGAAGTAAATGAAGTGTTGCTTCACTTTCTAAATGCTGTCCTTTCAGAGAAAATCACTTTCCTTTGAGAGTGCCTTAAGCTACTTACAAGCATTCAACAGAAATTCACATGCATTTCACTGAAAGAGAAGCAGTCTGTTCCAACACTTCAATTCACTGTGCGAAGTGAATGGAGTGTTGCTTCACTTTCTAAATGCTGTCCTTTCAGAGAAAATCACTTTCCTTTGAAATTGCCTTAAGCTACTTACAAGCATTCACAAGAAACTCACATGCATTTTTCTGAAAGAGAAGCAGTCTGTTCCAACACTTCAATTCACTGTGCGTAGTGAATGGAGTGTTTCTTCACTTTCTAAATGCTGTCATTTCAGAGAAAATCACTTTCTTTTGAAAGTGCCTTAAGCTACTTACACACATTCACAGGAAACTCAAATGCGTTTCTATGAAAGAGAAGCTGTCTGTTCCAACACTTCAATTCACTGTGCGAAGTGAACAGAGTGTTGCTTCACTTTCTAAATGCTGTCTTTCAGAGAAAATCACTTTCCTTTGAAAGTGCCTTAAGCTACTTACAAGCATTCACAAAAAACTCATATCTGTTTCTCTGAAAGAGAAGTCGTCTGTTCCAACACTTCAATTCACTGTGCGAAGTGAATGGAGTGTTGTTTCACTTTCTAAATGCTGTCCTTTCAGAGAAAATCACTTTCCTTTGAAAGTGCCTTAAGATACTTACAAGCATTCCACCGAAATTCACATGCATTTCTCTGAAAGAGAAGCAGTCTGTTCCAACACTTCAATTCACTCTGCGAAGTGAATGGAGTGTTGTTTCACTTTCTAAATGCTGTCCTTTCAGAGAAAATCACTTTCCTTTGAAAGTTCCTTAAGCTACTTACACACATTCACAGGAAACTCAAATGCGTTTCTATGAAAGAGAAGCTGTCTGTTCCAACACTTCAATTCACTGTGTGAAGTGAATGGAGTGTTGCTTCACTTTCTAAATGCTGTCCTTTCAGAGAAAATCACTTTCTTTTGAAAGTGCCTTAAGCTACATACAAGCATTCAACAGAAATTCAAATGCGTTTCACTGAAAGAGAAGCTGTCTGTTCCAACACTTCAATTCACTGTGCGAAGTGAATGGAGTGTTGCTTCACTTTCTAAATGCTGTCCTTTCAGAGAAAATCACTTTCCTTTGATAGTGCCTTAAAATACTTACAAGCATTCAACAGAAATTCACATGCGTTTCACTGAAAGAGAAGCAGTCTGTTCCAACATTTCAATTCACTGTGCGAAGTGAATGGAGTGTTGCTTCACTTTCTAAATGCTGTCTTTCAGAGAAAATCACTTTCCTTTGAAAGTGCCTTAAGCTACTTACAAGCATTCCACAGAAATTCACATGCGTTTCCCTGAAAGAGAAGCAGTCTGTTCCAACACTTCAATTCACTCTGAGAAGTGAATGGAGTGTTATTTCACTTTCTAAATGCTGTCCTGTCAGAGAAAATCACTTTCCTTTGAAAGTGCCTTAAGCTACTTACACACATTCACAGGAAACTCAAATGCGTTTCTATGAAAGAGAAGCTGTCTGTTCCAACACTTCAATTCACTGTGCGAAGTGAATGGAGTGTTGCTTCACTTTCTAAATGCTGTCCTTTCAGAGAAAATCACTTTCCTTTGAAAGTGCCTTAAGCTACTTACAAGCATTCAACAGAAATTCACATGCATTTCACTGAAAGAGAAGCAGTCTGTTCCAACACTTCAATTCACTGTGCGAAGTGAATGGAGTGTTGCTTCACTTTCTAAATGCTGTCCTTTCAGAGAAAATCACTTTCCTTTGAAAATGCCTTAAGCTACTTACAAGCATTCACAAGAAACTCACATGCATTTTTCTGAAAGAGAAGCAGTCTGTTCCAACACTTCAATTCACAGTGCGTAGTGAATGGAGTGTTGCTTCACTTTCTAAATGCTGTCCTTTCAGAGAAAATCACTTTCTTTTGAAAGTGCCTTAAGCTTTTTACACACATTCACAGGAAACTCAAATGCGTTTCTATGAAAGAGAAGCTGTCTGTTCCAACACTTCAATTCACTGTGCGAAGTGAATGGAGTGTTGCTTCACTTTCTAAATGCTGTCTTTCAGAGAAAATCACTTTCCTTTGAAAGTTCCTTAAGCTACTTACAAGCATTCACTAAAAACTCATATCTGTTTCTCTGAAAGAGAAGTAGTCTGTTCCAACACTTCAATTCACTGTGCAAAGTGAATGGAGAGTTGTTTCACTTTCTAAATGCTGTCCTTTCAGAGAAAATCACTTTCCTTTGAAAGTGCCTTAAGCTACTTACAAGCATTCCACAGAAATTCACATGCGTTTCTCTGAAAGAGAAGCTGTCTGTTCCAACACTTCAATTAACTCTGCGAAGTGAATGGAGTGTTGCTTCACTTTCTAAATGCTGTCCTTTCAGAGAAAATCACTTTTCTTTGAAAGTGCCTTAAGCTACTTACACACATTCACAGGAAAGTCAAATGCGTTTCTATGAAAGAGAAGCTGTCTGTTCCAACACTTCAATTCACTGTGCGAAGTGAATGGAGTGTTGCTTCACTTTCTAAATGTTGTCCTTTCAGAGAAAATCACTTTCTTTTGAAAGTGCCTTAAGCTACCTACCAGCATTCAACAGAAATTCACATGCGTTTCACTGAAAGAGAAGCTGTCTGTTCCAACACTTCAATTCACTGTGCGAAGTGAATGGAGTGTTGCTTCACTTTCTAAATGCTGTCCTTTCAGAGAAAATCACTTTCCTTTGATAGTGCCTTAAGGTACTTACAAGCATTCAACAGAAATTCACATGCGTTTCACTGAAAGAGAAGCAGTCTGTTCCAACATTTCAATTCACTGTGCGAAGTGAATGGAGTGTTGCTTCACTTTCTAAATGCTGTCTTTCAGAGAAAATCACTTTCCTTTGAAAGTGCCTTAAGCTACTTACAAGCATTCCACAGAAATTCACATGCGTTTCTCTGAAAGAGAAGCAGTCTGTTCCAACACTTCAATTCACTCTGAGAAGTGAATGGAGTGTTATTTCACTTTCTAAATGCTGTCCTGTCAGAGAAAATCACTTTCCTTTGAAAGTGCCTTAAGCTATTTACACACATTCACAGGAAACTCAAATGCGTTTCAATGAAAGAGAAGCTGTCTGTTCCAACACTTCAATTCACTGTGCGAAGTCAATGGAGTGTTGCTTCACTTTCTAAATGCTGTCCTTTCAGAGAAAATCACTTTCCTTTGAAAGTGCCTTAAGCTACTTACAAGCATTCAACAGAAATTCACATGCATTTCACTGAAAGAGAAGCAGTCTGTTCCAACACTTCAATTCACTGTGCAAAGTGAATGGAGTGTTGCTTCACTTTCTAAATGCTGTCCTTTCAGAGAAAATCACTTTCCTTTGAAAATGCCTTAAGCTACTTAAAAGCATTCACAAGAAACTCACATGCATTTTTCTGAAAGAGAAGCAGTCTGTTCCAACACTTCAATTCACTGTGCGTAGTGAATGGAGTGTTGCTTCACTTTCTAAATGCTGTCCTTTCAGAGAAAATCACTTTCTTTTGAAAGTGCCTTAAGCTACTTAGACACATTCACAGGAAACTCAAATGCGTTTCTGTGAAAGAGAAGCTGTCTGTTCCAACACTTCAATTCACTGTGCGAAGTGAATGGAGTGTTGCTTCACTTTCTAAATGCTGTCTTTCAGAGAAAATCACTTTCCTTTGAAAGTTCCTTAAGCTACTTACAAGCATTCAACAGAAATTCACATGCGTTTCACTGAAAGAGAAGCTGTCTGTTCCAACACTTCAATTCACTGTGCGAAGTGAATGGAGTGTTGCTTCACTTTCTAAATGTTGTCCTTTCAGAGAAAATCACTTTCCTTTGATAGTGCCTTAAGCTACTTACAAGCATTCAACAGAAATTCACATGCGTTTCACTGAAAGAGAAGCAGTCTGTTCCAACACTTCAATTCACTGCGCGTAGTGAATGGAGTGTTGCTTCACTTTCTAAATGCTGTCCTTTCAGAGAAAATCACTTTCCTTTGAAAGTGCCTTAAGCTACTTACAAGCATTCAACAGAAATTCACATGCATTTCACTGAAAGATAAGCAGTCTGTTCCAACACTTCAATTCACTGTGCGAAGTGAATGGAGTGTTGCTTCACTTTCTAAATGCTGTCCTTTCAGAGAAAATCACTTTCCTTTGAAAATGCCTTAAGCTACTTACAAGCATTCACAAAAAACTCATATCTGTTTCGTGAAAGAGAAGTAGTCTGTTCCAACACTTCAATTCATTGTGCGAAGTGAGGGGAGTGTTGCTTCACTTTCTAAATGCTGTCCTTTCAGAGAAAATCACTTTCCTTTGAAAGTACCTTAAGCTACTTACAAGCATTCAATAGAAATTCACATGTGTTTCTCTGAAAAAGAAGCAGTCTGTTCCAACACTTCAATTCACTGTGCGAAGTCAATGGAGTGTTGCTTCACTTTCTAAATGCTGTCCTTTCAGAGAAAATCACTTTCCTTTGAAAGTGCCTTAAGCTACTTACAAGCATTCACAAGAAACTCACATGCATTTTTCTGAAAGAGAAGCAGTCTGTTCCAACACTTCAATTCACTGTGCGCAGTGAATGGAGTGTTGCTTCACTTTCTAAATGCTGTCCTTTCAGAGAAAATCACTTTCCTTTGAAAGTGCCTTAAGCTACTTACACACATTCACAGGAAACTCAAATGAGTTTCTATGAAAGAGAAGCTGTCTGTTCCAACACTTCAATTCACTGTGCGAAGTGAATGGAGTGTTGCCTCACTTTCTAAATGCTGTCCTTTCAGAGAAAATCACCTTCCTTTGATAGTGCCTTAAGGTACTTACAAGCATTCAACAGAAATTCATATGCGATTCACTGAAAGAGAAGCAGTCTGTTCCAACATTTCAATTCACTGTGCGAAGTGAATGGAGTGTTGCTTCACTTTCTAAATGCTGTCTTTCAGAGAAAATCACTTTCCTTTGAAAGTGCCTTAAGCTACTTACAAGCATTCCACAGAAATTCACATGCGTTTCTCTGAAAGAGAAGCAGTCTGTTCCAACACTTCAATTCACTCTGAGAAGTGAATGGAGTGTTATTTCACTTTCTAAATGCTGTCCTGTCAGAGAAAATCACTTTCCTTTGAAAGTGCCTTAAGCTACTTACACACATTCACAGGAAACTCAAATGCGTTTCTATGAAAGAGAAGCTGTCTGTTCCAACACTTCAATTCACTGTGCGAAGTGAATGGAGTGTTGCTTCCCTTTCTAAATGCTGTCCTTTCAGAGAAAATCACTTTCTTTTGAAAGTGCCTTAAGCTACTTACAAGCATTCTACAGAAATTCACATGCGTTTCACTGAAAGAGAAGCTGTCTGTTCCAACACTTCAATTCACTGTGCGAAGTGAATGGAGTGTTGCTTCACTTTCTAAATGTTATCCTTTCAGAGAAAATCACTTTCCTTTGATAGTGCCTTAAGCTACTTACAAGCATTCAACAGAAATTCACATGCGTTTCACTGAAAGAGAAGCAGTCTGTTCCAACATTTCAATTCACTGTGCGAAGTGAATGGAGTGTTGCTTCACTTTCTAAATGCTATCCTTTCAGAGAAAATCACTTTCCTTTGAAAGTGCCTTAAGCTACTTACAAGCATTCAACAGAAATTCACATGCATTTCACTGAAAGATAAGCAGTCTGTTCCAACACTTCAATTCACTGTGCGAAGTGAATGGAGTGTTGCTTCACTTTCTAAATGCTGTCCTTTCAGAGAAAATCACTTTCCTTTGAAAATGCCTTAAGCTACTTACAAGCATTCACAAAAAACTCATATCTGTTTCGTGAAAGAGAAGTAGTCTGTTACAACACTTCAATTCACTGTGCGAAGTGAATGGAGTGTTGTATCACTTTCTAAATGCTGTCCTCTCAGAGAAAATCACTTTCCTTTAAAAGTGCCTTAAGCTACTTACAAGCATTCCACAGAAATTCACATGTGTTTCTCTGAAAGAGAAGCAGTCTGTTCCAACACTTCAATTCACTCTGCGAAGTGAATGGAGTGTTGTTTCACGTTCTAAATGCTGTCCTGTCAGAGAAAATCACTTTCCTTTGAAAGTGCCTTAAGCTACTTACAAGCCTTCACAAAAAACTCATATCTGTTTCTCTGAAAGAGAAGTAGTCTGTTCCAACACTTCAATTCACTGTGCGAAGTGAATGGAGTGTTGTTTCACATTCTAAATGCTGTCCTTTCAGAGAAAATCACTTTCCTTTGAAAGTGCCTTAAGCTACTTACAAGCATTCCACAGAAATTCACATGCGTTTCTCTGAAAGAGAAGCAGTCTGTTCCAACACTTCAATTCACTCTGCGAAGTGAATGGAGTGTTGTTTCACTTTCTAAATGCTGTCCTTTCAGAGAAAATCACTTTCCTTTGAAAGTGCCTTAAGCTACATACAAGCATTCAACAGAAATTCACATGCATTTCACTGAAAGATAAGCAGTCTGTTCCAACACTTCAATTCACTGCGCGTAGTGAATGGAGTGTTGCTTCACTTTCTAAATGCTGTCCTTTCGGAGAAAATCACTTTCCTTTGAAAATGCCTTAAGCTACATACAAGCATTCAACAGAAATTCACATGCATTTCACTGAAAGATAAGCAGTCTGTTCCAACACTTCAATTCACTGTGCGAAGTGAATGGAGTGTTGCTTCACTTTCTAAATGCTGTCCTTTCAGAGAAAATCACTTTCCTTTGAAAGTGCCTTAAGCTACTTACAAGCATTCCACAGAAATTCACATGCGTTTCTCTGTAAAAGAAGCAATCTGTTCCAACACTTCAATTCACTGTGTGAAGTGAATGGACTGTTGCTTCACTTTCTAAATGCTGTCCTTTCAGAGAAAATCACTTTCCTTTGAAAGTGCCTTAAGCTACTTACAAGCATTCACAAGAAACTCACATGCATTTTTCTTAAAGAGAAGCAGTCTGTTCCAACACTTTAATTCACTGTGCGTAGTGAATGGAGTGTTGCTTCACTTTCTAAATGCTGTCCTTTCAGAGAAAATCACTTTCCTTTGAAAGTACCTTAAGCTACTTACAAGCATTCAATAGAAATTCACATGTGTTTCTCTGAAAAAGAAGCAGTCTGTTCCAACAGTTCAATTCATTGTCCGAAGTGAATGGAGTGTTGCTTCCCTTTCTAAATGCTGTTTTTTCAGAGAAAATCACTTTCCTTTGAAAGTGCCTTAAGCTACTTACACACATTCACAGGAAACTCAAATGCGTTTCTATGAAAGAGAAGCAGTCTGTTCCAACATTTCAATTCACTGTGCGAAGTGAATGGAGTGTTGCTTCACTTTCTAAATGCTGTCTTTCAGAGAAAATCACTTTCCTTTGAAAGTGCCTTAAGCTACTTACAAGCATTCACAAAAAACTCATATCTGTTTCTCTGAAAGAGAAGTAGTCTGTTCCAACACTTCAATTCACTGTGCGAAGTGAATGGAGTGTTGTTTCACTTTCTAAATGCTGTCCTCTCAGAGAAAATCACTTTCCTTTGAAAGTGCCTTAAGCTACTTACAAGCGTTCCACAGAAATTCACATGCGTTTCTCTGAAAGAGAAGCAGTCTGTTCCAACACTTCAATTCACTGTGCGAAGTGAATGGAGTGTGGTTTCACTTTCTAAATACTGTCCTTTCAGAGAAAATCACTTTCCTTTGAAAGTGCCTTAAGCTACTTACACACAATCACAGGAAACTCAAATGCGTTTCTATGAAAGAGAAGCTCTCTGTTCCAACACTTCAATTCACTGTGCGAAGTGAATGGAGTGTTGCTTCACTTTCTAAATTCTGTCCTCTCAGAGAAAATCACTTTCCTTTGAAAGTGCCTTAAGCTCCTTACAAGGATTCACAAGAAACTCACATGCATTTTTCTGAAAGAGAAGCAGTCTGTTCCAACACTTCAATTCACTGTGCGTAGTGAATGGAGTGTTGCTTCACTTTCTAAAAGATGTCCTTTCAGAGAAAATCACTTTCCTTTGAAAGTACCTTAAGCTACTTACAAGCATTCTATAGAAATTCATATGTGTTTCTCTGAAAAAGAAGCAGTCTGTTCCAACACTTCAATTCACTGTGCGAAGTGAATGGAGTGTTGTTTCACTTTCTAAATGCTGTCCTTTCAGAGAAAATCACTTTCCTTTGAAAGTGCCTTAAGCTACTTACAAGCATTCACAAGAAACTCACATGCAATTTTCTGAAAGAGAAGCAGTCTGTTCCAACACTTCAATTCACTGTGCGTAGTGAATGGAGTGTTGCTTCACTTTCTAAATGCTGTCCTTTCAGAGAAAATCACTTTCCTTTGAAAGTGCCTTAAGCTACT
Organism: Myodes glareolus; assembly: GCF_982192425.1. Classification (NCBI taxonomy): domain Eukaryota; kingdom Metazoa; phylum Chordata; class Mammalia; order Rodentia; family Cricetidae; genus Myodes; species Myodes glareolus. The sequence continues at coordinate 748,328 of NW_028263212.1, forward strand.
TACAAGCATTCAATAGAAATTCACATGTGTTTCTCTGAAAGAGAAGCAGTCTGTTCCAACACTTCAATTCACTGTGCGAAGTGAATGGAGTGTTGCTTCACTTTCTAAATGCTGTCCATTCAGAGAAAATCACTTTACTTTGAAAGTGCCTTAAGCTACTTACAAGCATTCACAAAAAACTCACATCCGTTTCTCTGAAAGAGAAGCAGTCTGTTCCAACACTTCAATTCACTGTGCGAAGTGAATGGAGTGTTGCTTCACTTTCTAAATGCTGTCCATTCAGAGAAAATCACTTTCCTTTAAAAATGCCTTTAGCTACTTACAAGCATTCACAAAAAACTCATATGTGTTTCGTGAAAGAGAAGTAGTCTGTTCCAACACTTCAATTCACTGTGCGAAGTGAATGAAGTGTGGTTTCACTTTCTAAATGCTGTCCTTTCAGAGAAAATCACTTTCCTTCGAAAGTGCCTTAAGCTACTTACAAGCATTCCACAGAAATTCACATGCGTTTCTCTGAAAAAGAAGCAGTCTGTTCCAACACTTCAATTCACTGTGCGAAGTGAATGGAGTGTTGCTTCACTTTCTAAATGCTGTCCTTTCAGAGAAAATCACTTTCCTTTGAAAGTGCCTTAAGCTACTTACAAGCATTCACAAGAAACTCACATGCATTTTTCTGAAAGAGAAGCTGTCTGTTCCAACACTTCAATTCACTGTACGTAGTGAATGGAGTGTTGCTTCACTTTCTAAATGCTGTCCTTTCAGAGAAAATCACTTTCCTTTGAAAGTACCTTAAGCTACTTACAAGCATTCAATAGAAATTCACATGTGTTTCTCTGAAAAAGAAGCAGTCTGTTCCAACACTTCAATTCACTGTGCGAAGTGAATGGAGTGTTGCTTCACTTTCTAAATGCTGTCCTTTCAGAGAAAATCACTTTCCTTTGAAAGTGCCTTAAGCTACTTACACACATTCACAGGAAACTCAAATGTTTTCTATGAAAGAGAAGCTGTCTGTTCCAACACTTCAATTCACTGTGCGAAGTCAATGGAGTGTTGCTTCACTTTCTAAATGCTGTCCTTTCAGAGAAAATCACTTTCCTTTGAAAGTGCCTTAAGCTACTTACAAGCATTCACAAGAAAATCACATGCATTTTTCTGAAAGAGAAGCAGTCTGTTCCAACACTTCAATTCACTGTGCGAAGTGAATGGAGTGTTGCTTCACTTTCTAAATGCAGTCCTTTCAGAGAAAATCACTTTCCTTTGTAAATGCCTTAAGCTACTTACAAGCATTCACAAAAAACTCATATCTGTTTCGTGAAAGAGAAGTAGTCTGTTCCAACACTTCAATTCACTGTGCGAAGTGAATGGAGTGTGGTTTCACTTTCTAAATGCTGTCCTTTCAGAGAAAATCACTTTCCTTTGAAAGTGCCTTAAGCTACTTACACACATTCCCAGGAAACTCAAATGCGTTTCTATGAAAGAGAAGCTGTCTGTTCCAACACTTCAATTCACTGTGCGAAGTGAATGGAGTGTTGCTTCACTTTCTAAATGCTGTCTTTCAGAGAAAATTACTTTCCTTTGAAACTGCCTTAAGCTACTTACAAGCATTCAACAGAAATTCACATGCGTTTCACTGAAAGAGAAGCAGTCTGTTCCAACACTTCAATTCACTGTGTGAAGTGAATGGAGTGTTGCTTCACTTTCTAAATGCTGTCCTTTCAGAGAAAATCACTTTCCTTTGAAAGTGCCTTAAGCTACTTACAAGCATTCAATAGAAATTCACATGCGTTTCACTGAAAGAGAAGCAGTCAGTTCCAACACTTCAATTCACTGTGCGAAGTGAATGGAGTGTTGCTTCACTTTCTAAATGCTGTCCTTTCAGAGAAAATCACTTTCCTTTGAAAGTGCCTTAAGCTACTTACAAGCATTCAATAGGAATTCACATGCGTTTCACTGAAAGAGAAGCAGTCAGTTCCAACACTTCAATTCACTGTGCGAAGTGAATGGAGTGTTGCTTCACTTTCTAAATGCTGTCCTTTCAGAGAAAATCACTTTCCTTTGAAAATGCCTTAAGCTACTTACAAGCATTCACAAAAAACTCATATCTGTTTCGTGAAAGAGAAGTAGTCTGTTCCAACACTTCAATTCACTGTGCGAAGTGAATGGAGTGTGGTTTCACTTTCTAAATGCTGTCAATTCAGAGAAAATCACTTTCCTTTGAAAGTGCCTTAAGCTACTTACAAGCATTACACAGAAATTCACATGCGTTTCTCTGAAAAAGAAGCAGTCTGTTCCAACACTTCAATTCACTGTGCGAAGTGAATGGAGTGTTGCTTCACTTTCTAAATGCTGTCCTTTCAGAGAAAATCACTTTCCTTTGAAAGTGCCTTAAGCTACTTACAAGCATTCACAAGAAACTCACATGCATTTTTCTGAAAGAGAAGCAGTCTGTTTCAACACTTCAATTCACTGTACGTAGTGAAGGGAGTGTTGCTTCACTTTCTAAATGCTGTCCTTTCAGAGAAAATCACTTTCCTTTGAAAGTACCTTAAGCTACTTACAAGCATTCAATAGAAATTCACATGTGTTTCTCTGAAAAAGAAGCAGTCTGTTCCAACACTTCAATTCACTGTGCGAAGTCAATGGAGTGTTGCTTCACTTTCCAAATGTTGTCCTTTCAGAGAAAATCACTTTCCTTTGAAAGTGCCTTAAGCTACTTACTAGCATTCACAAGAAACTCACATGCATTTTTCTGAAAGAGAAGCAGTCTGTTCCAACACTTCAATTCACTGTGCGCAGTGAACGGGGTGTTGCTTCACTTTCTAAATGCTGTCCTTTCAAAGAAAATCACTTTCCTTTGAAAGTGCCTTAAGCTACTTACACACATTCACAGGAAACTCAAATGCGTTTCTATGAAAGAGAAGCTGTTTGTTCCAACACTTCAATTCACTGTGCGAAGTGAATGGAGTGTTGCTTCACTTTCTAAATGCTGTCTTTCAGAGAAAATCACTTTCCTTTGAAAGTGCCTTAAGCTACTTACAATCATTCACAAAAAACTCATATCTGTTTTTCTGAAAGAGAAGTAGTCTGTTACAACACTTCAATTCACTGTGCAAAGTGAATGGAGTGTTGTTTCACTTTCTAAATGCTGTCCTTTCAGAGAAAATCACTTTCCTTCGAAAGTGCCTTAAGCTACTTACAAGCATTCCACAGAAATTCACATGCGTTTCTCTGAAAGAGAAGCAGTCTGTTCCAACACTTCAATTCACTCTGCGAAGTGAATGGAGTGTTGTTTCACTTTCTAAATGCTGTCATTTCAGAGAAAATCACTTTCCTTTGAAAGTGCCTTAAGCTACATACAAGCATTCAACAGAAATTCACATGCATTTCACTGAAAGATAAGCAGTCTGTTCCAACACTTCAATTCACTGTGCGTAGTGAATGGAGTGTTGCTTCACTTTCTAAATGCTGTCCTTTCAGAGAAAATCACTTTCCTTTGAAAATGCCTTAAGCTACATACAAGCATTCAACAGAAAATCACATGCATTTCACTGAAAGATAAGTAGTCTGTTCCAACACTTCAATTCACTGTGCGAAGTGAATGGAGTGTTGCTTCACTTTCTAAATGCTGTCCTTTCAGAGAAAATCACTTTCCTTTGAAAGTGCCTTAAGCTACTTACAAGCATTCATTAGAAATTCACATGCGTTTCTCTGTAAAAGAAGCAATCTGTTCCAACACTTCAATTCACTGTGTGAAGTGAATGGAGTGTTGCTTCACTTTCTAAATGCTGTCCTTTCAGAGAAAATCACTTTCCTTTGAAAGTGCCTTAAGCTACTTCCAAGCATTCACAAGAAACTCACATGCATTTTTCTTAAAGAGAAGCAGTCTGTTCCAACACTTTAATTCACTGTGCGTAGTGAATGGAGTGTTGCTTCACTTTCTAAATGCTGTCCTTTCAGAGAAAATCACTTTCCTTTGAAAGTACCTTAAGCTACTTACAAGCATTCAATAGAAATTCACATGTGTTTCTCTGAAAAAGAAGCAGTCTCTTCCAACAGTTCAATTCACTGTCCGAAGTGAATGGAGTGTTGCTTCCCTTTCTAAATGCTGTCCTTTCAGAGAAAATCACTTTCCTTTGAAAGTGCCTTAAGCTACTTACACACATTCACAGGAAACTCAAATGCGTTTCTATGAAAGAGAAGCAGTCTGTTCCAACAATTCAACTCACTGTGCGAAGTGAATGGAGTGTTGCTTCACTTTCTAAATGCTGTCTTTCAGAGAAAATCACTTTCCTTTGAAAGTGCCTTAAGCTACTTACAAGCATTCACAAAAAACTCATATCTGTTTCTCTGAAAGAGAAGTAGTCTGTTCCAACACTTCAATTCAATGTGCGAAGTGAATGGAGTGTTGTTTCACTTTCTAAATGCTGTCCTCTCAGAGAAAATCACTTTCCTTTGAAAGTGCCTTAAGCTACTTACAAGCGTTCCACAGAAATTCACATGCGTTTCTCTGAAAGAGAAGCAGTCTGTTCCAACACTTCAATTCACTCTGCGAAGTGAATGGAGTGTTGTTTCACTTTCTAAATACTGTCCTTTCAGAGAAAATCACTTTCCTTTGAAAGTGCCTTAAGCTACTTACACACATTCACAGGAAACTCAAATGCGTTTCTATGAAAGAGAAGCTTTCTATTCCAACACTTCAATTCACTGTGCGAAGTGAATGGAGTGTTGCTTCACTTTCTAAATTCTGTCCTCTCAGAGAAAATCACTTTCCTTTGAAAGTGCCTTAAGCTCCTTACAAGGATTCACAAGAAATTCACATGCATTTTTCTGAAAGAGAAGCAGTCTGTTCCAACACTTCAATTCACTGTGCGTAGGGAATGGAGTGTTGCTTCACTTTCTAAATGCTGTCCTTTCAGAGAAAATCACTTTCCTTTGAAAGTACCTTAAGCTACTTACAAGCATTCTATAGAAATTCATATGTGTTTCTCTGAAAAAGAAGCAGTCAGTTCCAACACTTCAATTCACTGTGCGAAGTGAATGGAGTGTTGCTTCACTTTCTAAATGCTGTCCTTTCAGAGAAAATCACTTTCCTTTGAAAATGCCTTAAGCTACTTACAAGCATTCACAAAAAACTCATATCTGTTTCGTGAAAGAGAAGTAGTCTGTTCCAACACTTCAATTCACTGTGCGAAGTGAATGGAGTGTGGTTTCACTTTCTAAATGCTGTCAATTCAGAGAAAATCACTTTCCTTTGAAAGTGCCTTAAGCTACTTACAAGCATTACACAGAAATTCACATGCGTTTCTCTGAAAAAGAAGCAGTCTGTTCCAACACTTCAATTCACTGTGCGAAGTGAATGGAGTGTTGCTTCACTTTCTAAATGCTGTCCTTTCAGAGAAAATCACTTTCCTTTGAAAGTGCCTTAAGCTACTTACAAGCATTCACAAGAAACTCACATGCATTTTTCTGAAAGAGAAGCAGTCTGTTTCAACACTTCAATTCACTGTACGTAGTGAAGGGAGTGTTGCTTCACTTTCTAAATGCTGTCCTTTCAGAGAAAATCACTTTCCTTTGAAAGTACCTTAAGCTACTTACAAGCATTCAATAGAAATTCACATGTGTTTCTCTGAAAAAGAAGCAGTCTGTTCCAACACTTCAATTCACTGTGCGAAGTCAATGGAGTGTTGCTTCACTTTCCAAATGTTGTCCTTTCAGAGAAAATCACTTTCCTTTGAAAGTGCCTTAAGCTACTTACTAGCATTCACAAGAAACTCACATGCATTTTTCTGAAAGAGAAGCAGTCTGTTCCAACACTTCAATTCACTGTGCGCAGTGAACGGGGTGTTGCTTCACTTTCTAAATGCTGTCCTTTCAAAGAAAATCACTTTCCTTTGAAAGTGCCTTAAGCTACTTACACACATTCACAGGAAACTCAAATGCGTTTCTATGAAAGAGAAGCTGTTTGTTCCAACACTTCAATTCACTGTGCGAAGTGAATGGAGTGTTGCTTCACTTTCTAAATGCTGTCTTTCAGAGAAAATCACTTTCCTTTGAAAGTGCCTTAAGCTACTTACAATCATTCACAAAAAACTCATATCTGTTTTTCTGAAAGAGAAGTAGTCTGTTACAACACTTCAATTCACTGTGCAAAGTGAATGGAGTGTTGTTTCACTTTCTAAATGCTGTCCTTTCAGAGAAAATCACTTTCCTTCGAAAGTGCCTTAAGCTACTTACAAGCATTCCACAGAAATTCACATGCGTTTCTCTGAAAGAGAAGCAGTCTGTTCCAACACTTCAATTCACTCTGCGAAGTGAATGGAGTGTTGTTTCACTTTCTAAATGCTGTCATTTCAGAGAAAATCACTTTCCTTTGAAAGTGCCTTAAGCTACATACAAGCATTCAACAGAAATTCACATGCATTTCACTGAAAGATAAGCAGTCTGTTCCAACACTTCAATTCACTGTGCGTAGTGAATGGAGTGTTGCTTCACTTTCTAAATGCTGTCCTTTCAGAGAAAATCACTTTCCTTTGAAAATGCCTTAAGCTACATACAAGCATTCAACAGAAAATCACATGCATTTCACTGAAAGATAAGTAGTCTGTTCCAACACTTCAATTCACTGTGCGAAGTGAATGGAGTGTTGCTTCACTTTCTAAATGCTGTCCTTTCAGAGAAAATCACTTTCCTTTGAAAGTGCCTTAAGCTACTTACAAGCATTCATTAGAAATTCACATGCGTTTCTCTGTAAAAGAAGCAATCTGTTCCAACACTTCAATTCACTGTGTGAAGTGAATGGAGTGTTGCTTCACTTTCTAAATGCTGTCCTTTCAGAGAAAATCACTTTCCTTTGAAAGTGCCTTAAGCTACTTCCAAGCATTCACAAGAAACTCACATGCATTTTTCTTAAAGAGAAGCAGTCTGTTCCAACACTTTAATTCACTGTGCGTAGTGAATGGAGTGTTGCTTCACTTTCTAAATGCTGTCCTTTCAGAGAAAATCACTTTCCTTTGAAAGTACCTTAAGCTACTTACAAGCATTCAATAGAAATTCACATGTGTTTCTCTGAAAAAGAAGCAGTCTCTTCCAACAGTTCAATTCACTGTCCGAAGTGAATGGAGTGTTGCTTCCCTTTCTAAATGCTGTCCTTTCAGAGAAAATCACTTTCCTTTGAAAGTGCCTTAAGCTACTTACACACATTCACAGGAAACTCAAATGCGTTTCTATGAAAGAGAAGCAGTCTGTTCCAACAATTCAACTCACTGTGCGAAGTGAATGGAGTGTTGCTTCACTTTCTAAATGCTGTCTTTCAGAGAAAATCACTTTCCTTTGAAAGTGCCTTAAGCTACTTACAAGCATTCACAAAAAACTCATATCTGTTTCTCTGAAAGAGAAGTAGTCTGTTCCAACACTTCAATTCAATGTGCGAAGTGAATGGAGTGTTGTTTCACTTTCTAAATGCTGTCCTCTCAGAGAAAATCACTTTCCTTTGAAAGTGCCTTAAGCTACTTACAAGCGTTCCACAGAAATTCACATGCGTTTCTCTGAAAGAGAAGCAGTCTGTTCCAACACTTCAATTCACTCTGCGAAGTGAATGGAGTGTTGTTTCACTTTCTAAATACTGTCCTTTCAGAGAAAATCACTTTCCTTTGAAAGTGCCTTAAGCTACTTACACACATTCACAGGAAACTCAAATGCGTTTCTATGAAAGAGAAGCTTTCTATTCCAGCACTTCAATTCACTGTGCGAAGTGAATGGAGTGTTGCTTCACTTTCTAAATTCTGTCCTCTCAGAGAAAATCACTTTCCTTTGAAAGTGCCTTAAGCTCCTTACAAGGATTCACAAGAAATTCACATGCATTTTTCTGAAAGAGAAGCAGTCTGTTCCAACACTTCAATTCACTGTGCGTAGGGAATGGAGTGTTGCTTCACTTTCTAAATGCTGTCCTTTCAGAGAAAATCACTTTCCTTTGAAAGTACCTTAAGCTACTTACAAGCATTCTATAGAAATTCATATGTGTTTCTCTGAAAAAGAAGCAGTCTGTTCCAACACTTCAATTCACTGTGCGAAGTGAATGGAGTGTTGTTTCACTTTCTAAATGCTGTCCTTTCAGAGAAAATCACTTTACTTTGAAAGTGCCTTAAGCTACTTACAAGCATTCACAAGAAACTCACATGCAATTTTCTGAAAGAGAAGCAGTCTGTTCCAACACTTCAATTCACTGTGCGTAGTGAATGGAGTGTTGCTTCACTTTCTAAATGCTGTCCTTTCAGAGAAAATCACTTTCCTTTGAAAGGGCCTTAAGCTACTTACAAGCATTCAATAGAAATTCACATGCGTTTCTCTGAAAGAGAAGCAGTCTGTTCCAACACTTCAATTCACTGTGCGAAGTGAATGGAGTGTTGCTTCACTTTCTAAATGCTGTCCATTCAGAGAAAATCACTTTGCTTTGAAAGTGCCTTAAGCTACTTACAAGCATTCACAAAAAACTCACATCCGTTTCTCTGAAAGAGAAGCAGTCTGTTCCAACACTTCAATTCACTGTGCGAAGTGAATGGAGTGTTGCTTCACTTTCTAAATGCTGTCCATTCAGAGAAAATCACTTTCCTTTAAAAATGCCTTTAGCTACTTACAAGCATTCACAAAAAACTCATATCTGTTTCGTGAAAGAGAAGTAGTCTGTTCCAACACTTCAATTCACTGTGCAAAGTGAATGAAGTGTGGTTTCACTTTCTAAATGCTGTCCTTTCAGAGAAAATCACTTTCCTTTGAAAGTGCCTTAAGCTACTTACAAGCATTCCACAGAAATTCACATGCGTTTCTCTGAAAAAGAAGCAGTCTGTTCCAACACTTCAATTCACTGTGCGAAGTGAATGGAGTGTTGCTTCACTTTCTAAATGCTGTCCTTTCAGAGAAAATCACTTTCCTTTGAAAGTGCCTTAAGCTACTTACAAGCATTCACAAGAAACTCACATGCATTTTTCTGAAAGAGAAGCAGTCTGTTCCAACACTTCAATTCACTGTGCGAAGTGAATGGAGTGTTGCTTCACTTTCTAAATGCTGTCCTTTCAGAGAAAATCACTTTCCTTTGAAAGTGCCTTAAGCTACTTGCAAGCATTCACAAGAAACACTAATGCGTTTCTATGAAAGAGAAGCTGTCTGTTCCAACACTTCAATTCACTGTGCGAAGTGAATGGAGTGTTGCTTCACTTTCTAAATGCTGTCTTTCAGAGAAAATCACTTTCCTTTGAAACTGCCTTAAGCTACTTACAAGCATTCAACAGAAATTCACATGCGTTTCACTGAAAGAGAAGCAGTCTGTTCCAACACTTCAATTCACTGTGCGAAGTGAATGGAGTGTTGCTTCACTTTCTAAATGCTGTCCTTTCAGAGAAAATCACTTTCCTTTGAAAGTGCCTTAAGCTACTTACAAGCATTCAATAGAAATTCACATGCGTTTCACTGAAAGAGAAGCAGTCAGTTCCAACACTTCAATTCACTGTGCGAAGTGAATGGAATGTTGCTTCACTTTCTAAATGCTGTCCTTTCAGAGAAAATCACTTTTCTTTGAAAGTGCCTTAAGCTACTTACAAGCATTCACAAGAAACACACACGTATTTTTCTGAAATAGAAGCAGTTTGTTCAAACACTTCAATTCACTGTGCGAAGTGAATGGAGTGTTGCTTCACTTTCTATATGCTCTCCTTTTAGAGAAAATCACTCTCTTTTGAAACTGCCTTAAGCTATTTACAAGCATTCACAAGAAACCCACATCTGTTTCTCTGAAAGAGAAGCAGTCTGTTCCAACACTTCAATTCACTGTGCGAAATGAATGGAGTGTTGTTTCACTTTCTAAATGATGTCCTTTCAGAGAAAATCACTTTCCTTTGAAAGTGCCTTAAGCTACTTACAAGCATTCACAAAAAACTCATATCTGTTTCTCTGAAAGAGAAGTAGTCTGTTCCAACACTTCAATTCACTGTGCGAAGTGAATAGAGTGTTGTTTCACTTTCTAAATGTTGTCCTCTCAGAGAAAATCTCTTTCCTTTGAAAGTGCCTTAAGCTACTTACAAGCGTTCCACAGAAATTCACATGCGTTTCTCTGAAAGAGAAGCAGTCTGTTCCAACACTTCAATTCACTCTGCGAAGTGAATGGAGGGTTGTTTCACTTTCTAAATGCTGTCCTTTCAGAGAAAATCACTTTCCTTTGAAAGTGCCTTAAGCTACATACACACATTCACAGGAAACTCAAATGCGTTTCTATGAAAGAGAAGCTGTCTGTTCCAACACTTCAATTCACTGTGCGAAGTGAATGGAGTGTTGCTTCACTTTCTAAATGATGTCCTTTCAGAGAAAATCACTTTCCTTTGAAAATGCCTTAAGCTACTTACAAGCATTCACAAAAAACTCATATCTGTTTCGTGAAAGAGAAGTAGTCTGTTCCAACACTTCAATTCACTGTGCGAAGTGAATGGAGTGTGGTTTCACTTTCTAAATGCTGTCCTTTCAGAGAAAATCACTTTCCTTTGAAAGTGCCTTAAGCTACTTACAAGCATTACACAGAAATTCACATGCGTTTCTCTGAAAAAGAAGCAGTCTGTTCCAACACTTCAATTCACTGTGCGAAGTGAATGGAGTGTTGCTTCACTTTCTAAATGCTGTCCTTTCAGAGAAAATCACTTTCCTTTGAAAGTGCCTTAAGCTACTTACAAGCATTCACAAGAAACTCACATGCATTTTTCTGAAAGAGAAGCAGTCTGTTTCAACACTTCAATTCACTGTACGTAGTGAAGGGAGTGTTGCTTCACTTTCTAAATGCTGTCCTTTCAGAGAAAATCACTTTCCTTTGAAAGTACCTTAAGCTACTTACAAGCATTCAATAGAAATTCACATGTGTTTCTCTGAAAAAGAAGCAGTCTGTTCCAACACTTCAATTCACTGTGCGAAGTCAATGGAGTGTTGCTTCACTTTCCAAATGTTGTCCTTTCAGAGAAAATCACTTTCCTTTGAAAGTGCCTTAAGCTACTTACAAGCATTCACAAGAAACTCACATGCATTTTTCTGAAAGAGAAGCAGTCTGTTCCAACACTTCAATTCACTGTGCGCAGTGAATGGAGTGTTGCTTCACTTTCTAAATGCTGTCCTTTCAGAGAAAATCACTTTCCTTTGAAAGTGCCTTAAGCTACTTACACACATTCACAGGAAACTCAAATGCGTTTCTATGAAAGAGAAGCTGTCTGTTCCAACACTTCAATTCACTGTGCGAAGTGAATGGAGTGTTGCTTCACTTTCTAAATGCTGTCTTTCAGAGAAAATCACTTTCCTTTGAAAGTGCCTTAAGCTACTTACAAGCATTCACAAAAAACTCATATCTGTTTCTCTGAAAGAGAAGTAGTCTGTTGCAACACTTCAATTCACTGTGCAATGTGAATGGAGTGTTGTTTCACTTTCTAAATGCTGTCCTTTCAGAGAAAATCACTTTCCTTAGAAAGTGCCTTAAGCTACTTAAAAGCATTCCACAGAAATTCACATGCGTTTCTCTGAAAGAGAAGCAGTCTGTTCCAACACTTCAATTAACTCTGCGAAGTGAATGGAGTGTTGCTTCACTTTCTAAATGCTGTCCTTTCAGAGAAAATCACTTTCCTTTGAAAGTGCCTTAAGCTACTTACAAGCATTCAACAGAAATTCACATGCATTTCACTGAAAGAGAAGCAGTCTGTTCCAACACTTCAATTCACTGTGCGAAGTGAATCGAGTGTTGCTTCACTTTCTAAATGCTGTCCTTTCAGAGAAAATCACTTTCCTTTGAAAATGCCTTTAGCTACTTACAAGCATTCACAAGAAACTCACATGCATTTTTCTGAAAGAGAAGCAGTCTGTTCCAACACTTCAATTCACTGTGCGTAGTGAATGGAGTGTTGCTTCACTTTCTAAATGCTGTCCTTTCAGAGAAAATCACTTTCTTTTGAAAGTGCCTTAAGCTACTTACACACATTCACAGGAAACTCAAATGCGTTTCTATGAAAGAGAAGCTGTCTGTTCCAACACTTCAATTCACTGTGCGAAGTGAACGGAGTGTTGCTTCACTTTCTAAATGCTGTCTTTCAGAGAAAATCACTTTCCTTTGAAAGTGCCTTAAGCTACTTACAAGCATTCACAAAAAACTCATATCTGTTTCTCTGAAAGAGAAGTAGTCTGTTCCAACACTTCAATTCACTCTGCGAAGTGAATGGAGTGTTGTTTCACTTTCTAAATGCTGTCTTTCAGAGAAAATCACTTTCCTTTGAAAGTGCCTTAAGCTCCTTACAAGGATTCACAAGAAACTCACATGCATTTTTCTGAAAGAGAAGCAGTCTGTTCCAACACTTCAATTCACTGTGCGTAGTGAATGGAGTGTTGCTTCACTTTCTAAAAGCTGTCCTTTCAGAGAAAATCACTTTCCTTTGAAAGTACCTTAAGCTACTTACAAGCATTCTATAGAAATTCATATGTGTTTCTCTGAAAAAGAAGCAGTCTGTTCCAACACTTCAATTCACTGTGCGAAGTGAATGGAGTGTTGTTTCACTTTCTAAATACTGTCCTTTCAGAGAAAATCACTTTCCTTTGAAAGTGCCTTAAGCTACTTACAAGCATTCACAAGAAACTCACATGCAATTTTCTGAAAGAGAAGCAGTCTGTTCCAACACTTCAATTCACTGTGCGTAGTGAATGGAGTGTTGCTTCACTTTCTAAATTATGTCCTTTCAGAGAAAATAACTTTCCTTTGAAAGTGCCTTAAGCTACTTACAAGCATTCACAAGAAACTCACATGCATTTTTCTGAAAGAGAAGCAGTCTGTTTCAACACTTCAATTCACTGTACGTAGTGAAGGGAGTGTTGCTTCACTTTCTAAATGCTGTCCTTTCAGAGAAAATCACTTTCCTTTGAAAGTACCTTAAGCTACTTACAAGCATTCAATAGAAATTCACATGTGTTTCTCTGAAAAAGAAGCAGTCTGTTCCAACACTTCAATTCACTGTGCGAAGTCAATGGAGTGTTGCTTCACTTTCCAAATGTTGTCCTTTCAGAGAAAATCACTTTCCTTTGAAAGTGCCTTAAGCTACTTACAAGCATTCACAAGAAACTCACATGCATTTTTCTGAAAGAGAAGCAGTCTGTTCCAACACTTCAATTCACTGTGCGCAGTGAATGGAGTGTTGCTTCACTTTCTAAATGCTGTCCTTTCAGAGAAAATCACTTTCCTTTGAAAGTGCCTTAAGCTACTTACACACATTCACAGGAAACTCAAATGCGTTTCTATGAAAGAGAAGCAGTCTGTTCCAACACTTCAATTAACTCTGCGAAGTGAATGGAGTGTTGCTTCACTTTCTAAATGCTGTCCTTTCAGAGAAAATCACTTTCCTTTGAAAGTGCCTTAAGCTACTTACAAGCATTCAACAGAAATTCACATGCATTTCACTGAAAGAGAAGCAGTCTGTTCCAACACTTCAATTCACTGTGCGAAGTGAATGGAGTGTTGCTTCACTTTCTAAATGCTGTCCTTTCAGAGAAAATCACTTTCCTTTGAAAATGCCTTTAGCTACTTACAAGCATTCACAAGAAACTCACATGCATTTTTCTGAAAGAGAAGCAGTCTGTTCCAACACTTCAATTCACTGTGCGTAGTGAATGGAGTGTTGCTTCACTTTCTAAATGCTGTCCTTTCAGAGAAAATCACTTTCTTTTGAAAGTGCCTTAAGCTACTTACACACATTCACAGGAAACTCAAATGCGTTTCTATGAAAGAGAAGCTGTCTGTTCCAACACTTCAATTCACTGTGCGAAGTGAACGGAGTGTTGCTTCACTTTCTAAATGCTGTCTTTCAGAGAAAATCACTTTCCTTTGAAAGTGCCTTAAGCTACTTACAAGCATTCACAAAAAACTCATATCTGTTTCTCTGAAAGAGAAGTAGTCTGTTCCAACACTTCAATTCACTGTGCGAAGTGAATGGAGTGTTGTTTCACTTTCTAAATGCTGTCCTTTCAGAGAAAATCACTTTCCTTTGAAAGTGCCTTAAGCTACTTACAAGCATTCCACAGAAATTCACATGCATTTCTCTGAAAGAGAAGCAGTCTGTTCCAACACTTCAATTCACTCTGCGAAGTGAATGGAGTGTTGCATCACTTTCTAAATGCTGTCCTTTCAGAGAAAATCACTTTCTTTTGAAAGTGCCTTAAGCTACTTACAAGCATTCAACAGAAATTCACATGCGTTTCACTGAAAGAGAAGCTGTCTGTTCCAACACTTCAATTCACTGTCCGAAGTGAATGGAGTGTTGCTTCACTTTCTAAATGCTGTCCTTTCAGAGAAAATCACTTTCCTTTGATAGTGCCTTAAGCTACTTACAAGCATTCAACAGAAATTCACATGCGTTTCACTGAAAGAGAAGCAGTCTGTTCCAACATTTCAATTCACTGTGCGAAGTGAATGGAGTGTTGCTTCACTTTCTAAATGCTGTCTTTCAGAGAAAATCACTTTCCTTTGAAAGTGCCTTAAACTACTTACAAGCATTCACAAAAAACTCATATCTGTTTCTCTGAAAGAGAAGTAGTCTGTTCCAACACTTCAATTCACTGTGCGAAGTGAATGGAGTGTTGTTTCACTTTCTAAATGCTGTCCTCTCAGAGAAAATCACTTTCCTTTGAAAGTGCCTTAAGCTACTTACAAGCATTCCACAGAAATTCACATGCGTTTCTCTGAAAGAGAAGCAGTCTGTTCCAACACTTCAATTCACTCTGAGAAGTGAATGGAGTGTTATTTCACTTTCTAAATGCTGTCCTGTCAGAGAAAATCACTTTCCTTTGAAAGTGCCTTAAGCTACTTACACACATTCACAGGAAACTCAAATGCGTTTCTATGAAAGAGAAGCTGTCTGTTCCAACAATTCAATTCACTGTGCGAAGTGAATGGAGTGTTGCTTCACTTTCTAAATGCTGTCCTTTCAGAGAAAATCACTTTCCTTTGAAAGTGCCTTAAGCTACTTACAAGCATTCAACAGAAATTCACATGCATTTCACTGAAAGAGAAGCAGTCTGTTCCAACACTTCAATTCACTGTGCGAAGTGAATGGAGTGTTGCTTCACTTTCTAAATGCTGTCCTTTCAGAGAAAATCACTTTCCTTTGAAAATGCCTTAAGCTACTTACAAGCATTCACAAGAAACTCACATGCATTTTTCTGAAAGAGAAGCAGTCTGTTCCAACACTTCAATTCACTGTGCGTAGTGAATGGAGTGTTGCTTCACTTTCTAAATGCTGTCCTTTCAGAGAAAATCACTTTCTTTTGAAAGTGCCTTAAGCTACTTACACACATTCACAGGAAACTCAAATGCGTTTCTATGAAAGAGAAGCTGTCTGTTCCAACACTTCAATTCACTGTGCGAAGTGAATGGAGTGTTGCTTCACTTTCTAAATGCTGTCTTTCAGAGAAAATCACTTTCCTTTGAAAGTGCCTTAAGCTACTTACAAGCATTCACAAAAAACTCATATCTGTTTCTCTGAAAGAGAAGTAGTCTGTTCCAACACTTCAATTCACTGTGCAAAGTGAATGGAGTGTTGTTTCACTTTCTAAATGCTGTCCTTTCAGAGAAAATCACTTTCCTTAGAAAGTGCCTTAAGCTACTTACAAGCATTCCACAGAAATTCACATGCTTTTCTCTGAAAGAGAAGCAGTCTGTTCCAACACTTCAATTAACTCTGCGAAGTGAATGGAGTGTTGCTTCACTTTCTAAATGCTGTCCTTTCAGAGAAAATCACTTTCCTTTGAAAGTGCCTTAAGCTACTTACAAGCATTCAACAGAAATTCACATGCATTTCACTGAAAGAGAAGCAGTCTGTTCCAACACTTCAATTCACTGTGCGAAGTGAACGGAGTGTTGCTTCACTTTCTAAATGCTGTCCTTTCACAGAAAATCACTTTCCTTTGAAAATGCCTTTAGCTACTTACAAGCATTCACAAGAAACTCACATGCATTTTTCTGAAAGAGAAGCAGTCTGTTCCAACACTTCAATTCACTGTGCGTAGTGAATGGAGTGTTGCTTCACTTTCTAAATGCTGTCCTTTCAGAGAAAATCACTTTCTTTTGAAAGTGCCTTAAGCTACTTACACACATTCACAGGAAACTCAAATGCGTTTCTATGAAAGAGAAGCTGTCTGTTCCAACACTTCAATTCACTGTGCGAAGTGAACGGAGTGTTGCTTCACTTTCTAAATGCTGTCTTTCAGAGAAAATCACTTTCCTTTGAAAGTGCCTTAAGCTACTTACAAGCATTCACAAAAAACTCATATCTGTTTCTCTGAAAGAGAAGTAGTCTGTTCCAACACTTCAATTCACTGTGCGAAGTGAATGGAGTGTTGTTTCACTTTCTAAATGCTGTCCTTTCAGAGAAAATCACTTTCCTTTGAAAGTGCCTTAAGCTACTTACAAGCATTCCACAGAAATTCACATGCATTTCTCTGAAAGAGAAGCAGTCTGTTCCAACACTTCAATTCACTCTGCGAAGTGAATGGAGTGTTGTTTCACTTTCTAAATGCTGTCCTTTCAGAGAAAATCACTTTCCTTTGAAAGTGCCTTAAGCTACTTACACACATTCACAGGAAACTCAAATGCGTTTCTATGAAAGAGAAGCTGTCTGTTCCAACACTTCAATTCACTGTGCGAAGTGAATGGAGTGTTGCTTCACTTTCTAAATGCTGTCCTTTCAGAGAAAATCACTTTCTTTTGAAAGTGCCTTAAGCTACTTACAAGCATTCAACAGAAATTCACATGCGTTTCACTGAAAGAGAAGCTGTCTGTTCCAACACTTCAATTCACTGTGCGAAGTGAATGGAGTGTTGCTTCACTTTCTAAATGCTGTCCTTTCAGAGAAAATCACTTTCCTTTGATAGTGCCTTAAGCTACTTACAAGCATTCAACAGAAATTCACATGCGTTTCACTGAAAGAGAAGCAGTCTGTTCCAACATTTCAATTCACAGTGCGAAGTGAATGGAGTGTTGCTTCACTTTCTAAATGCTGTCTTTCAGAGAAAATCACTTTCCTTTGAAAGTGCCTTAAACTACTTACAAGCATTCACAAAAAACTCATATCTGTTTCTCTGAAAGAGAAGTAGTCTGTTCCAACACTTCAATTCACTGTGCGAAGTGAATGGAGTGTTGTTTCACTTTCTAAATGCTGTCCTCTCAGAGAAAATCACTTTCCTTTGAAAGTGCCTTAAGCTACTTACAAGCATTCCACAGAAATTCACATGCGTTTCTCTGAAAGAGAAGCAGTCTGTTCCAACACTTCAATTCACTCTGAGAAGTGAATGGAGTGTTATTTCACTTTCTAAATGCTGTCCTGTCAGAGAAAATCACTTTCCTTTGAAAGTGCCTTAAGCTACTTACACACATTCACAGGAAACTCAAATGCGTTTCTATGAAAGAGAAGCTGTCTGTTCCAACAATTCAATTCACTGTGCGAAGTGAATGGAGTGTTGCTTCACTTTCTAAATGCTGTCCTTTCAGAGAAAATCACTTTCCTTTGAAAGTGCCTTAAGCTACTTACAAGCATTCAACAGAAATTCACATGCAATTCACTGAAAGAGAAGCAGTCTGTTCCAACACTTCAATTCACTGTGCGAAGTGAATGGAGTGTTGCTTCACTTTCTAAATGCTGTCCTTTCAGAGAAAATCACTTTCCTTTGAAAATGCCTTAAGCTACTTACAAGCATTCACAAGAAACTCACATGCATTTTTCTGAAAGAGAAGCAGTCTGTTCCAACACTTCAATTCACTGTGCGTAGTGAATGGAGTGTTGCTTCACTTTCTAAATGCTGTCCTTTCAGAGAAAATCACTTTCTTTTGAAAGTGCCTTAAGCTACTTACACACATTCACAGGAAACTCAAATGCGTTTCTATGAAAGAGAAGCTGTCTGTTCCAACACTTCAATTCACTGTGCGAAGTGAATGGAGTGTTGCTTCACTTTCTAAATGCTGTCTTTCAGAGAAAATCACTTTCCTTTGAAAGTGCCTTAAGCTACTTACAAGCATTCACAAAAAACTCATATCTGTTTCTCTGAAAGAGAAGTAGTCTGTTCCAACACTTCAATTCACTGTGCAAAGTGAATGGAGTGTTGTTTCACTTTCTAAATGCTGTCCTTTCAGAGAAAATCACTTTCCTTAGAAAGTGCCTTAAGCTACTTACAAGCATTCCACAGAAATTCACATGCGTTTCTCTGAAAGAGAAGCAGTCTGTTCCAACACTTCAATTAACTCTGCGAAGTGAATGGAGTGTTGCTTCACTTTCTAAATGCTGTCCTTTCAGAGAAAATCACTTTCCTTTGAAAGTGCCTTAAGCTACTTACAAGCATTCAACAGAAATTCACATGCATTTCACTGAAAGAGAAGCAGTCTGTTCCAACACTTCAATTCACTGTGCGAAGTGAATGGAGTGTTGCTTCACTTTCTAAATGCTGTCCTTTCAGAGAAAATCACTTTCCTTTGAAAATGCCTTTAGAGACTTACAAGCATTCACAAGAAACTCACATGCATTTTTCTGAAAGAGAAGCAGTCTGTTCCAACACTTCAATTCACTGTGCGTAGTGAATGGAGTGTTGCTTCACTTTCTAAATGCTGTCCTTTCAGAGAAAATCACTTTCTTTTGAAAGTGCCTTAAGGTACTTACACACATTCACAGGAAACTCAAATGCGTTTCTATGAAAGAGAAGCTGTCTGTTCCAACACTTCAATTCACTGTGCGAAGTGAACGGAGTGTTGCTTCACTTTCTAAATGCTGTCTTTCAGAGAAAATCACTTTCCTTTGAAAGTGCCTTAAGCTACTTACAAGCATTCACAAAAAACTCATATCTGTTTCTCTGAAAGAGAAGTCGTCTGTTCCAACACTTCAATTCACTGTGCGAAGTGAATGGAGTGTTGTTTCACTTTCTAAATGCTGTCCTTTCAGAGAAAATCACTTTCCTTTGAAAGTGCCTTAAGCTACTTACAAGCATTCCACAGAAATTCACATGCATTTCTCTGAAAGAGAAGCAGTCTATTCCAACACTTCAATTCATCTGCGAAGTGAATGGAGTGTTGTTTCACTTTCTAAATGCTGTCCTTTCAGAGAAAATCACTTTCCTTTGAAAGTGCCTTAAGCTACTTACACACATTCACAGGAAACTCAAATGCGTTTCTATGAAAGAGAAGCTGTCTGTTCCAACACTTCAATTCACTGTGCGAAGTGAATGGAGTGTTGCTTCACTTTCTAAATGCTGTCCTTTCAGAGAAAATCACTTTCTTTTGAAAGTGCCTTAAGCTACTTACAAGCATTCAACAGAAATTCACATGCGTTTCACTGAAAGAGAAGCTGTCTGTTCCAACACTTCAATTCACTGTGCGAAGTGAATGGAGTGTTGCTTCACTTTCTAAATGCTGTCCTTTCAGAGAAAATCACTTTCCTTTGATAGTGCCTTAAGCTACTTAGAAGCATTCCACAGAAATTCACATGCGTTTCACTGAAAGAGAAGCAGTCTGTTCCAACATTTCAATTCACTGTGCGAAGTGAATGGAGTGTTGCTTCACTTTCTAAATGCTGTCTTTCAGAGAAAATCACTTTCCTTTAAAAGTGCCTTAAACTACTTACAAGCATTCACAAAAAACTCATATCTGTTTCTCTGAAAGAGAAGTAGTCTGTTCCAACACTTCAATTCACTGTGCGAAGTGAATGGAGTGTTGTTTCACTTTCTAAATGCTGTCCTCTCAGAGAAAATCACTTTCCTTTGAAAGTGCCTTAAGCTACTTACAAGCATTCCACAGAAATTCACATGCGTTTCTCTGAAAGAGAAGCAGTCTGTTCCAACACTTCAATTCACTCTGAGAAGTGAATGGAGTGTTATTTCACTTTCTAAATGCTGTCCTGTCAGAGAAAATCACTTTCCTTTGAAAGTGCCTTAAGCTACTTACACACATTCACAGGAAACTCAAATGCGTTTCTATGAAAGAGAAGCTGTCTGTTCCAACACTTCAATTCACTGTGCGAAGTGAATGGAGTGTTGCTTCACTTTCTAAATGCTGTCTTTCAGAGAAAATCACTTTCCTTTGAAAGTGCCTTAAGCTACTTACAAGCATTCACAAAAAACTCATATCTGTTTCTCTGAAAGAGAAGTAGTCTGTTCCAACACTTCAATTCACTGTGCAAAGTGAATGGAGTGTTGTTTCACTTTCTAAATGCTGTCCTTTCAGAGAAAATCACTTTCCTTAGAAAGTGCCTTAAGCTACTTAAAAGCATTCCACAGAAATTCACATGCGTTTCTCTGAAAGAGAAGCAGTCTGTTCCAACACTTCAATTAACTCTGCGAAGTGAATGGAGTGTTGCTTCACTTTCTAAATGCTGTCCTTTCAGAGAAAATCACTTTCCTTTGAGAGTGCCTTAAGCTACTTACAAGCATTCAACAGAAATTCACATGCATTTCACTGAAAGAGAAGCAGTCTGTTCCAACACTTCAATTCACTGTGCGAAGTGAATGGAGTGTTGCTTCACTTTCTAAATGCTGTCCTTTCAGAGAAAATCACTTTCCTTTGAAAATGCCTTTAGCTACTTACAAGCATTCACAAGAAACTCACATGCATTTTTCTGAAAGAGAAGCAGTCTGTTCCAACACTTCAATTCACTGTGCGTAGTGAATGGAGTGTTGCTTCACTTTCTAAATGCTGTCCTTTCAGAGAAAATCACTTTCTTTTGAAAGTGCCTTAAGCTACTTACACACATTCACAGGAAACTCAAATGCGTTTCTATGAAAGAGAAGCTGTCTGTTCCAACACTTCAATTCACTGTGCGAAGTGAACGGAGTGTTGCTTCACTTTCTAAATGCTGTCTTTCAGAGAAAATCACTTTCCTTTGAAAGTGCCTTAAGCTACTTACAAGCATTCACAAAAAACTCATATCTGTTTCTCTGAAAGAGAAGTAGTCTGTTCCAACACTTCAATTCACTGTGCGAAGTGAATGGAGTGTTGTTTCACTTTCTAAATGCTGTCCTTTCAGAGAAAATCACTTTCCTTTGAAAGTGCCTTAAGCTACTTACAAGCATTCCACAGAAATTCACATGCATTTCTCTGAAAGAGAAGCAGTCTGTTCCAACACTTCAATTCACTCTGCGAAGTGAATGGAGTGTTGTTTCACTTTCTAAATGCTGTCCTTTCAGAGAAAATCACTTTCCTTTGAAAGTGCCTTAAACTACTTACAAGCATTCACAAAAAACTCATATCTGTTTCTCTGAAAGAGAAGTAGTCTGTTCCAACACTTCAATTCACTGTGCGAAGTGAATGGAGTGTTGTTTCACTTTCTAAATGCTGTCCTCTCAGAGAAAATCACTTTCCTTTGAAAGTGCCTTAAGCTACTTACAAGCATTCCACAGAAATTCACATGCGTTTCTCTGAAAGAGAAGCAGTCTGTTCCAACACTTCAATTCACTCTGAGAAGTGAATGGAGTGTTATTTCACTTTCTAAATGCTGTCCTGTCAGAGAAAATCACTTTCCTTTGAAAGTGCCTTAAGCTACTTACACACATTCACAGGAAACTCAAATGCGTTTCTATGAAAGAGAAGCTGTCTGTTCCAACACTTCAATTCACTGTGCGAAGTGAATGGAGTGTTGCTTCACTTTCTAAATGCTGTCTTTCAGAGAAAATCACTTTCCTTTGAAAGTGCCTTAAGCTACTTACAAGCATTCACAAAAAACTCATATCTGTTTCTCTGAAAGAGAAGTAGTCTGTTCCAACACTTCAATTCACTGTGCAAAGTGAATGGAGTGTTGTTTCACTTTCTAAATGCTGTCCTTTCAGAGAAAATCACTTTCCTTAGAAAGTGCCTTAAGCTACTTAAAAGCATTCCACAGAAATTCACATGCGTTTCTCTGAAAGAGAAGCAGTCTGTTCCAACACTTCAATTAACTCTGCGAAGTGAATGGAGTGTTGCTTCACTTTCTAAATGCTGTCCTTTCAGAGAAAATCACTTTCCTTTGAGAGTGCCTTAAGCTACTTACAAGCATTCAACAGAAATTCACATGCATTTCACTGAAAGAGAAGCAGTCTGTTCCAACACTTCAATTCACTGTGCGAAGTGAATGGAGTGTTGCTTCACTTTCTAAATGCTGTCCTTTCAGAGAAAATCACTTTCCTTTGAAAATGCCTTTAGCTACTTACAAGCATTCACAAGAAACTCACATGCATTTTTCTGAAAGAGAAGCAGTCTGTTCCAACACTTCAATTCACTGTGCGTAGTGAATGGAGTGTTGCTTCACTTTCTAAATGCTGTCCTTTCAGAGAAAATCACTTTCTTTTGAAAGTGCCTTAAGCTACTTACACACATTCACAGGAAACTCAAATGCGTTTCTATGAAAGAGAAGCTGTCTGTTCCAACACTTCAATTCACTGTGCGAAGTGAACGGAGTGTTGCTTCACTTTCTAAATGCTGTCTTTCAGAGAAAATCACTTTCCTTTGAAAGTGCCTTAAGCTACTTACAAGCATTCACAAAAAACTCATATCTGTTTCTCTGAAAGAGAAGTAGTCTGTTCCAACACTTCAATTCACTGTGCGAAGTGAATGGAGTGTTGTTTCACTTTCTAAATGCTGTCCTTTCAGAGAAAATCACTTTCCTTTGAAAGTGCCTTAAGCTACTTACAAGCATTCCACAGAAATTCACATGCATTTCTCTGAAAGAGAAGCAGTCTGTTCCAACACTTCAATTCACTCTGCGAAGTGAATGGAGTGTTGCATCACTTTCTAAATGCTGTCCTTTCAGAGAAAATCACTTTCTTTTGAAAGTGCCTTAAGCTACTTACAAGCATTCAACAGAAATTCACATGCGTTTCACTGAAAGAGAAGCTGTCTGTTCCAACACTTCAATTCACTGTCCGAAGTGAATGGAGTGTTGCTTCACTTTCTAAATGCTGTCCTTTCAGAGAAAATCACTTTCCTTTGATAGTGCCTTAAGCTACTTACAAGCATTCAACAGAAATTCACATGCGTTTCACTGAAAGAGAAGCAGTCTGTTCCAACATTTCAATTCACTGTGCGAAGTGAATGGAGTGTTGCTTCACTTTCTAAATGCTGTCTTTCAGAGAAAATCACTTTCCTTTGAAAGTGCCTTAAACTACTTACAAGCATTCACAAAAAACTCATATCTGTTTCTCTGAAAGAGAAGTAGTCTGTTCCAACACTTCAATTCACTGTGCGAAGTGAATGGAGTGTTGTTTCACTTTCTAAATGCTGTCCTCTCAGAGAAAATCACTTTCCTTTGAAAGTGCCTTAAGCTACTTACAAGCATTCCACAGAAATTCACATGCGTTTCTCTGAAAGAGAAGCAGTCTGTTCCAACACTTCAATTCACTCTGAGAAGTGAATGGAGTGTTATTTCACTTTCTAAATGCTGTCCTGTCAGAGAAAATCACTTTCCTTTGAAAGTGCCTTAAGCTACTTACACACATTCACAGGAAACTCAAATGCGTTTCTATGAAAGAGAAGCTGTCTGTTCCAACAATTCAATTCACTGTGCGAAGTGAATGGAGTGTTGCTTCACTTTCTAAATGCTGTCCTTTCAGAGAAAATCACTTTCCTTTGAAAGTGCCTTAAGCTACTTACAAGCATTCAACAGAAATTCACATGCATTTCACTGAAAGAGAAGCAGTCTGTTCCAACACTTCAATTCACTGTGCGAAGTGAATGGAGTGTTGCTTCACTTTCTAAATGCTGTCCTTTCAGAGAAAATCACTTTCCTTTGAAAATGCCTTAAGCTACTTACAAGCATTCACAAGAAACTCACATGCATTTTTCTGAAAGAGAAGCAGTCTGTTCCAACACTTCAATTCACTGTGCGTAGTGAATGGAGTGTTGCTTCACTTTCTAAATGCTGTCCTTTCAGAGAAAATCACTTTCTTTTGAAAGTGCCTTAAGCTACTTACACACATTCACAGGAAACTCAAATGCGTTTCTATGAAAGAGAAGCTGTCTGTTCCAACACTTCAATTCACTGTGCGAAGTGAATGGAGTGTTGCTTCACTTTCTAAATGCTGTCTTTCAGAGAAAATCACTTTCCTTTGAAAGTGCCTTAAGCTACTTACAAGCATTCACAAAAAACTCATATCTGTTTCTCTGAAAGAGAAGTAGTCTGTTCCAACACTTCAATTCACTGTGCAAAGTGAATGGAGTGTTGTTTCACTTTCTAAATGCTGTCCTTTCAGAGAAAATCACTTTCCTTAGAAAGTGCCTTAAGCTACTTACAAGCATTCCACAGAAATTCACATGCTTTTCTCTGAAAGAGAAGCAGTCTGTTCCAACACTTCAATTAACTCTGCGAAGTGAATGGAGTGTTGCTTCACTTTCTAAATGCTGTCCTTTCAGAGAAAATCACTTTCCTTTGAAAGTGCCTTAAGCTACTTACAAGCATTCAACAGAAATTCACATGCATTTCACTGAAAGAGAAGCAGTCTGTTCCAACACTTCAATTCACTGTGCGAAGTGAACGGAGTGTTGCTTCACTTTCTAAATGCTGTCCTTTCACAGAAAATCACTTTCCTTTGAAAATGCCTTTAGCTACTTACAAGCATTCACAAGAAACTCACATGCATTTTTCTGAAAGAGAAGCAGTCTGTTCCAACACTTCAATTCACTGTGCGTAGTGAATGGAGTGTTGCTTCACTTTCTAAATGCTGTCCTTTCAGAGAAAATCACTTTCTTTTGAAAGTGCCTTAAGCTACTTACACACATTCACAGGAAACTCAAATGCGTTTCTATGAAAGAGAAGCTGTCTGTTCCAACACTTCAATTCACTGTGCGAAGTGAACGGAGTGTTGCTTCACTTTCTAAATGCTGTCTCTCAGAGAAAATCACTTTCCTTTGAAAGTGCCTTAAGCTACTTACAAGCATTCACAAAAAACTCATATCTGTTTCTCTGAAAGAGAAGTAGTCTGTTCCAACACTTCAATTCACTGTGCGAAGTGAATGGAGTGTTGTTTCACTTTCTAAATGCTGTCCTTTCAGAGAAAATCACTTTCCTTTGAAAGTGCCTTAAGCTACTTACAAGCATTCCACAGAAATTCACATGCATTTCTCTGAAAGAGAAGCAGTCTGTTCCAACACTTCAATTCACTCTGCGAAGTGAATGGAGTGTTGTTTCACTTTCTAAATGCTGTCCTTTCAGAGAAAATCACTTTCCTTTGAAAGTGCCTTAAGCTACTTACACACATTCACAGGAAACTCAAATGCGTTTCTATGAAAGAGAAGCTGTCTGTTCCAACACTTCAATTCACTGTGCGAAGTGAATGGAGTGTTGCTTCACTTTCTAAATGCTGTCCTTTCAGAGAAAATCACTTTCTTTTGAAAGTGCCTTAAGCTACTTACAAGCATTCAACAGAAATTCACATGCGTTTCACTGAAAGAGAAGCTGTCTGTTCCAACACTTCAATTCACTGTGCGAAGTGAATGGAGTGTTGCTTCACTTTCTAAATGCTGTCCTTTCAGAGAAAATCACTTTCCTTTGATAGTGCCTTAAGCTACTTACAAGCATTCAACAGAAATTCACATGCGTTTCACTGAAAGAGAAGCAGTCTGTTCCAACATTTCAATTCACAGTGCGAAGTGAATGGAGTGTTGCTTCACTTTCTAAATGCTGTCTTTCAGAGAAAATCACTTTCCTTTGAAAGTGCCTTAAACTACTTACAAGCATTCACAAAAAACTCATATCTGTTTCTCTGAAAGAGAAGTAGTCTGTTCCAACACTTCAATTCACTGTGCGAAGTGAATGGAGTGTTGTTTCACTTTCTAAATGCTGTCCTCTCAGAGAAAATCACTTTCCTTTGAAAGTGCCTTAAGCTACTTACAAGCATTCCACAGAAATTCACATGCGTTTCTCTGAAAGAGAAGCAGTCTGTTCCAACACTTCAATTCACTCTGAGAAGTGAATGGAGTGTTATTTCACTTTCTAAATGCTGTCCTGTCAGAGAAAATCACTTTCCTTTGAAAGTGCCTTAAGCTACTTACACACATTCACAGGAAACTCAAATGCGTTTCTATGAAAGAGAAGCTGTCTGTTCCAACAATTCAATTCACTGTGCGAAGTGAATGGAGTGTTGCTTCACTTTCTAAATGCTGTCCTTTCAGAGAAAATCACTTTCCTTTGAAAGTGCCTTAAGCTACTTACAAGCATTCAACAGAAATTCACATGCAATTCACTGAAAGAGAAGCAGTCTGTTCCAACACTTCAATTCACTGTGCGAAGTGAATGGAGTGTTGCTTCACTTTCTAAATGCTGTCCTTTCAGAGAAAATCACTTTCCTTTGAAAATGCCTTAAGCTACTTACAAGCATTCACAAGAAACTCACATGCATTTTTCTGAAAGAGAAGCAGTCTGTTCCAACACTTCAATTCACTGTGCGTAGTGAATGGAGTGTTGCTTCACTTTCTAAATGCTGTCCTTTCAGAGAAAATCACTTTCTTTTGAAAGTGCCTTAAGCTACTTACACACATTCACAGGAAACTCAAATGCGTTTCTATGAAAGAGAAGCTGTCTGTTCCAACACTTCAATTCACTGTGCGAAGTGAATGGAGTGTTGCTTCACTTTCTAAATGCTGTCTTTCAGAGAAAATCACTTTCCTTTGAAAGTGCCTTAAGCTACTTACAAGCATTCACAAAAAACTCATATCTGTTTCTCTGAAAGAGAAGTAGTCTGTTCCAACACTTCAATTCACTGTGCAAAGTGAATGGAGTGTTGTTTCACTTTCTAAATGCTGTCCTTTCAGAGAAAATCACTTTCCTTAGAAAGTGCCTTAAGCTACTTACAAGCATTCCACAGAAATTCACATGCGTTTCTCTGAAAGAGAAGCAGTCTGTTCCAACACTTCAATTAACTCTGCGAAGTGAATGGAGTGTTGCTTCACTTTCTAAATGCTGTCCTTTCAGAGAAAATCACTTTCCTTTGAAAGTGCCTTAAGCTACTTACAAGCATTCAACAGAAATTCACATGCATTTCACTGAAAGAGAAGCAGTCTGTTCCAACACTTCAATTCACTGTGCGAAGTGAATGGAGTGTTGCTTCACTTTCTAAATGCTGTCCTTTCAGAGAAAATCACTTTCCTTTGAAAATGCCTTTAGAGACTTACAAGCATTCACAAGAAACTCACATGCATTTTTCTGAAAGAGAAGCAGTCTGTTCCAACACTTCAATTCACTGTGCGTAGTGAATGGAGTGTTGCTTCACTTTCTAAATGCTGTCCTTTCAGAGAAAATCACTTTCTTTTGAAAGTGCCTTAAGGTACTTACACACATTCACAGGAAACTCAAATGCGTTTCTATGAAAGAGAAGCTGTCTGTTCCAACACTTCAATTCACTGTGCGAAGTGAACGGAGTGTTGCTTCACTTTCTAAATGCTGTCTTTCAGAGAAAATCACTTTCCTTTGAAAGTGCCTTAAGCTACTTACAAGCATTCACAAAAAACTCATATCTGTTTCTCTGAAAGAGAAGTAGTCTGTTCCAACACTTCAATTCACTGTGCGAAGTGAATGGAGTGTTGTTTCACTTTCTAAATGCTGTCCTTTCAGAGAAAATCACTTTCCTTTGAAAGTGCCTTAAGCTACTTACAAGCATTCCACAGAAATTCACATGCATTTCTCTGAAAGAGAAGCAGTCTATTCCAACACTTCAATTCATCTGCGAAGTGAATGGAGTGTTGTTTCACTTTCTAAATGCTGTCCTTTCAGAGAAAATCACTTTCCTTTGAAAGTGCCTTAAGCTACTTACACACATTCACAGGAAACTCAAATGCGTTTCTATGAAAGAGAAGCTGTCTGTTCCAACACTTCAATTCACTGTGCGAAGTGAATGGAGTGTTGCTTCACTTTCTAAATGCTGTCCTTTCAGAGAAAATCACTTTCTTTTGAAAGTGCCTTAAGCTACTTACAAGCATTCAACAGAAATTCACATGCGTTTCACTGAAAGAGAAGCTGTCTGTTCCAACACTTCAATTCACTGTGCGAAGTGAATGGAGTGTTGCTTCACTTTCTAAATGCTGTCCTTTCAGAGAAAATCACTTTCCTTTGATAGTGCCTTAAGCTACTTAGAAGCATTCCACAGAAATTCACATGCGTTTCACTGAAAGAGAAGCAGTCTGTTCCAACATTTCAATTCACTGTGCGAAGTGAATGGAGTGTTGCTTCACTTTCTAAATGCTGTCTTTCAGAGAAAATCACTTTCCTTTAAAAGTGCCTTAAACTACTTACAAGCATTCACAAAAAACTCATATCTGTTTCTCTGAAAGAGAAGTAGTCTGTTCCAACACTTCAATTCACTGTGCGAAGTGAATGGAGTGTTGTTTCACTTTCTAAATGCTGTCCTCTCAGAGAAAATCACTTTCCTTTGAAAGTGCCTTAAGCTACTTACAAGCATTCCACAGAAATTCACATGCGTTTCTCTGAAAGAGAAGCAGTCTGTTCCAACACTTCAATTCACTCTGAGAAGTGAATGGAGTGTTATTTCACTTTCTAAATGCTGTCCTGTCAGAGAAAATCACTTTCCTTTGAAAGTGCCTTAAGCTACTTACACACATTCACAGGAAACTCAAATGCGTTTCTATGAAAGAGAAGCTGTCTGTTCCAACACTTCAATTCACTGTGCGAAGTGAATGGAGTGTTGCTTCACTTTCTAAATGCTGTCTTTCAGAGAAAATCACTTTCCTTTGAAAGTGCCTTAAGCTACTTACAAGCATTCACAAAAAACTCATATCTGTTTCTCTGAAAGAGAAGTAGTCTGTTCCAACACTTCAATTCACTGTGCAAAGTGAATGGAGTGTTGTTTCACTTTCTAAATGCTGTCCTTTCAGAGAAAATCACTTTCCTTAGAAAGTGCCTTAAGCTACTTAAAAGCATTCCACAGAAATTCACATGCGTTTCTCTGAAAGAGAAGCAGTCTGTTCCAACACTTCAATTAACTCTGCGAAGTGAATGGAGTGTTGCTTCACTTTCTAAATGCTGTCCTTTCAGAGAAAATCACTTTCCTTTGAGAGTGCCTTAAGCTACTTACAAGCATTCAACAGAAATTCACATGCATTTCACTGAAAGAGAAGCAGTCTGTTCCAACACTTCAATTCACTGTGCGAAGTGAATGGAGTGTTGCTTCACTTTCTAAATGCTGTCCTTTCAGAGAAAATCACTTTCCTTTGAAAATGCCTTTAGCTACTTACAAGCATTCACAAGAAACTCACATGCATTTTTCTGAAAGAGAAGCAGTCTGTTCCAACACTTCAATTCACTGTGCGTAGTGAATGGAGTGTTGCTTCACTTTCTAAATGCTGTCCTTTCAGAGAAAATCACTTTCTTTTGAAAGTGCCTTAAGCTACTTACACACATTCACAGGAAACTCAAATGCGTTTCTATGAAAGAGAAGCTGTCTGTTCCAACACTTCAATTCACTGTGCGAAGTGAACGGAGTGTTGCTTCACTTTCTAAATGCTGTCTTTCAGAGAAAATCACTTTCCTTTGAAAGTGCCTTAAGCTACTTACAAGCATTCACAAAAAACTCATATCTGTTTCTCTGAAAGAGAAGTAGTCTGTTCCAACACTTCAATTCACTGTGCGAAGTGAATGGAGTGTTGTTTCACTTTCTAAATGCTGTCCTTTCAGAGAAAATCACTTTCCTTTGAAAGTGCCTTAAGCTACTTACAAGCATTCCACAGAAATTCACATGCATTTCTCTGAAAGAGAAGCAGTCTGTTCCAACACTTCAATTCACTCTGCGAAGTGAATGGAGTGTTGTTTCACTTTCTAAATGCTGTCCTTTCAGAGAAAATCACTTTCCTTTGAAAGTGCCTTAAACTACTTACAAGCATTCACAAAAAACTCATATCTGTTTCTCTGAAAGAGAAGTAGTCTGTTCCAACACTTCAATTCACTGTGCGAAGTGAATGGAGTGTTGTTTCACTTTCTAAATGCTGTCCTCTCAGAGAAAATCACTTTCCTTTGAAAGTGCCTTAAGCTACTTACAAGCATTCCACAGAAATTCACATGCGTTTCTCTGAAAGAGAAGCAGTCTGTTCCAACACTTCAATTCACTCTGAGAAGTGAATGGAGTGTTATTTCACTTTCTAAATGCTGTCCTGTCAGAGAAAATCACTTTCCTTTGAAAGTGCCTTAAGCTACTTACACACATTCACAGGAAACTCAAATGCGTTTCTATGAAAGAGAAGCTGTCTGTTCCAACACTTCAATTCACTGTGCGAAGTGAATGGAGTGTTGCTTCACTTTCTAAATGCTGTCTTTCAGAGAAAATCACTTTCCTTTGAAAGTGCCTTAAGCTACTTACAAGCATTCACAAAAAACTCATATCTGTTTCTCTGAAAGAGAAGTAGTCTGTTCCAACACTTCAATTCACTGTGCAAAGTGAATGGAGTGTTGTTTCACTTTCTAAATGCTGTCCTTTCAGAGAAAATCACTTTCCTTAGAAAGTGCCTTAAGCTACTTAAAAGCATTCCACAGAAATTCACATGCGTTTCTCTGAAAGAGAAGCAGTCTGTTCCAACACTTCAATTAACTCTGCGAAGTGAATGGAGTGTTGCTTCACTTTCTAAATGCTGTCCTTTCAGAGAAAATCACTTTCCTTTGAGAGTGCCTTAAGCTACTTACAAGCATTCAACAGAAATTCACATGCATTTCACTGAAAGAGAAGCAGTCTGTTCCAACACTTCAATTCACTGTGCGAAGTGAATGGAGTGTTGCTTCACTTTCTAAATGCTGTCCTTTCAGAGAAAATCACTTTCCTTTGAAAATGCCTTTAGCTACTTACAAGCATTCACAAGAAACTCACATGCATTTTTCTGAAAGAGAAGCAGTCTGTTCCAACACTTCAATTCACTGTGCGTAGTGAATGGAGTGTTGCTTCACTTTCTAAATGCTGTCCTTTCAGAGAAAATCACTTTCTTTTGAAAGTGCCTTAAGCTACTTACACACATTCACAGGAAACTCAAATGCGTTTCTATGAAAGAGAAGCTGTCTGTTCCAACACTTCAATTCACTGTGCGAAGTGAACGGAGTGTTGCTTCACTTTCTAAATGCTGTCTTTCAGAGAAAATCACTTTCCTTTGAAAGTGCCTTAAGCTACTTACAAGCATTCACAAAAAACTCATATCTGTTTCTCTGAAAGAGAAGTAGTCTGTTCCAACACTTCAATTCACTGTGCGAAGTGAATGGAGTGTTGTTTCACTTTCTAAATGCTGTCCTTTCAGAGAAAATCACTTTCCTTTGAAAGTGCCTTAAGCTACTTACAAGCATTCCACAGAAATTCACATGCATTTCTCTGAAAGAGAAGCAGTCTGTTCCAACACTTCAATTCACTCTGCGAAGTGAATGGAGTGTTGTTTCACTTTCTAAATGCTGTCCTTTCAGAGAAAATCACTTTCCTTTGAAAGTGCCTTAAGCTACTTACACACATTCACAGGAAACTCAAATGCGTTTCTATGAAAGAGAAGCTGTCTGTTCCAACACTTCAATTCACTGTGCGAAGTGAATGGAGTGTTGCTTCACTTTCTAAATGCTGTCCTTTCAGAGAAAATCACTTTCTTTTGAAAGTGCCTTAAGCTACTTACAAGCATTCAACAGAAATTCACATGCGTTTCACTGAAAGAGAAGCTGTCTGTTCCAACACTTCAATTCACTGTGCGAAGTGAATGGAGTGTTGCTTCACTTTCTAAATGCTGTCCTTTCAGAGAAAATCACTTTCCTTTGATAGTGCCTTAAGCTACTTACAAGCATTCAACAGAAGTTCACATGCGTTTCACTGAAAGAGAA
This sequence comes from Myodes glareolus, assembly GCF_982192425.1. NCBI lineage: Eukaryota > Metazoa > Chordata > Mammalia > Rodentia > Cricetidae > Myodes > Myodes glareolus. The sequence continues at coordinate 780,172 of NW_028263212.1, forward strand.
GCAGTCTGTTCCAACATTTCAATTCACTGTGCGAAGTGAATGGAGTGTTGCTTCACTTTCTAAATGCTGTCTTTCAGACAAAATCACTTTCCTTTGAAAGTGCCTTAAACTACTTACAAGCATTCACAAAAAACTCATATCTGTTTCTCTGAAAGAGAAGTAGTCTGTTCCAACACTTCAATTCACTGTGCGAAGTGAATGGAGTGTTGTTTCACTTTCTAAATGCTGTCCTCTCAGAGAAAATCACTTTCCTTTGAAAGTGCCTTAGGCTACTTACAAGCATTCCACAGAAATTCACATGCGTTTCTCTGAAAGAGAAGCAGTCTGTTCCAACACTTCAATTCACTCTGAGAAGTGAATGGAGTGTTATTTCACTTTCTAAATGCTGTCCTGTCAGAGAAAATCACTTTCCTTTGAAAGTGCCTTAAGCTACTTACACACATTCACAGGAAACTCAAATGCGTTTCTATGAAAGAGAAGCTGTCTGTTCCAACACTTCAATTCACTGTGCGAAGTGAATGGAGTGTTGCTTCACTTTCGAAATGCTGTCCTTTCAGAGAAAATCACTTTCCTTTGAAAGTGCCTTAAGCTACTTACAAGCATTCAACAGAAATTCACATGCATTTCACTGAAAGAGAAGCAGTCTGTTCCAACACTTCAATTCACTGTGCGAAGTGAATGGAGTGTTGCTTCACTTTCTAAATGCTGTCCTTTCAGAGAAAATCACTTTCCTTTGAAAATGCCTTAAGCTACTTGCAAGCATTCACAAGAAACACTAATGCGTTTCTATGAAAGAGAAGCAGTCTGTTCCAACACTTCAATTCACTGTGCATAGTGAATGGAGTGTTGCTTCACTTTCTAAATGCTGTCCTTTCAGAGAAAATCACTTTCTTTTGAAAGTGCCTTAAGCTACTTACACACATTCACAGGAAACTCAAATGCGTTTCTATGAAAGAGAAGCTGTCTGTTCCAACACTTCAATTCACTGTGCGAAGTGAATGGAGTGTTGCTTCACTTTCTAAATGCTGTCTTTCAGAGAAAATCACTTTCCTTTGAAAGTGCCTTAAGCTACTTACAAGCATTCACAAAAAACTCATATCTGTTTCTCTGAAAGAGAAGTAGTCTGTTCCAACACTTCAATTCACTGTGCAAAGTGAATGGAGTGTTGTTTCACTTTCTAAATGCTGTCCTTTCAGAGAAAATCACTTTCCTTAGAAAGTGCCTTAAGCTACTTACAAGCATTCCACAGAAATTCACATGCGTTCTCTGAAAGAGAAGCAGTCTGTTCCAACACTTCAATTAACTCTGCGAAGTGAATGGAGTGTTGCTTCACTTTCTAAATGCTGTCCTTTCAGAGAAAATCACTTTCCTTTGAAAGTGCCTTAAGCTACTTACACACATTCACAGGAAACTCAAATGCGTTTCTATGAAAGAGAAGCTGTCTGTTCCAACACTTCAATTCACTGTGCGAAGTGAATGGAGTGTTGCTTCACTTTCTAAATGCTGTCCTTTCAGAGAAAATCACTTTCTTTTGAATGTGCCTTAAGCTACTTACAAGCATTCAACAGAAATTCACATGCGTTTCACTGAAAGAGAAGCTGTCTGTTACAACACTTCAATTCACTGTGCGAAGTGAATGGAGTGTTCCTTCACTTTCTAAATGCTGTCCTTTCAGAGAAAATCACTTTCCTTTGATAGTGCCTTAAGGTACTTACAAGCATTCAACAGAAATTCACATGCGTTTCACTGAAAGAGAAGCAGTCTGTTCCAACATTTCAATTCACTGTGCGAAGTGAATGGAGTGTTGCTTCACTTTCTAAATGCTGTCTTTCAGAGAAAATCACTTTCCTTTGAAAGTGCCTTAAGCTACTTACAAGCATTCCACAGAAATTCACATGCGTTTCTCTGAAAGAGAAGCAGTCTGTTCCAACACTTCAATTCACTCTGAGAAGTGAATGGAGTGTTATTTCACTTTCTAAATGCTGTCCTGTCAGAGAAAATCACTTTCCTTTGAAAGTGCCTTAAGCTACTTACACACATTCACAGGAAACTCAAATGCGTTTCTATGAAAGAGAAGCTGTCTGTTCCAACACTTCAATTCACTGTGCGAAGTGAATGGAGTGTTGCTTCACTTTCTAAATGCTGTCCTTTCAGAGAAAATCACTTTCCTTTGAGAGTGCCTTAAGCTACTTACAAGCATTCAACAGAAATTCACATGCATTTCACTGAAAGAGAAGCAGTCTGTTCCAACACTTCAATTCACTGTGCGAAGTGAATGGAGTGTTGCTTCACTTTCTAAATGCTGTCCTTTCAGAGAAAATCACTTTGCTTTGAAATTGCCTTAAGCTACTTACAAGCATTCACAAGAAACTCACATGCATTTTTCTGAAAGAGAAGCAGTCTGTTCCAACACTTCAATTCACTGTGCGTAGTGAATGGAGTGTTGCTTCACTTTCTAAATGCTGTCCTTTCAGAGAAAATCACTTTCTTTTGAAAGTGCCTTAAGCTACTTACACACATTCACAGGAAACTCAAATGCGTTTCTATGAAAGAGAAGCTGTCTGTTCCAACACTTCAATTCACTGTGCGAAGTGAACGGAGTGTTGCTTCACTTTCTAAATGCTGTCTTTCAGAGAAAATCACTTTCCTTTGAAAGTGCCTTAAGCTACTTACAAGCATTCACAAAAAACTCATATCTGTTTCTCTGAAAGAGAAGTAGTCTGTTCCAACACTTCAATTCACTGTGCAAAGTGAATGGAGTGTTGTTTCACTTTCTAAATGCTGTCCTTTCAGAGAAAATCACTTTCCTTAGAAAGTGCCTTAAGCTACTTAAAAGCATTCCACAGAAATTCACATGCGTTTCTCTGAAAGAGAAGCAGTCTGTTCCAACACTTCAATTAACTCTGCGAAGTGAATGGAGTGTTGCTTCACTTTCTAAATGCTGTCCTTTCAGAGAAAATCACTTTCCTTTGAGAGTGCCTTAAGCTACTTACAAGCATTCAACAGAAATTCACATGCATTTCACTGAAAGAGAAGCAGTCTGTTCCAACACTTCAATTCACTGTGCGAAGTGAATAGAGTGTTGCTTCACTTTCTAAATGCTGTCCTTTCAGAGAAAATCACTTTCCTTTGAAAATGCCTTTAGCTACTTACAAGCATTCACAAGAAACTCACATGCATTTTTCTGAAAGAGAAGCAGTCTGTTCCAACACTTCAATTCACTGTGCGTAGTGAATGGAGTGTTGCTTCACTTTCTAAATGCTGTCCTTTCAGAGAAAATCACTTTCTTTTGAAAGTGCCTTAAGCTACTTACACACATTCACAGGAAACTCAAATGCGTTTCTATGAAAGAGAAGCTGTCTGTTCCAACACTTCAATTCACTGTGCGAAGTGAACGGAGTGTTGCTTCACTTTCTAAATGCTGTCTTTCAGAGAAAATCACTTTCCTTTGAAAGTGCCTTAAGCTACTTACAAGCATTCACAAAAAACTCATATCTGTTTCTCTGAAAGAGAAGTAGTCTGTTCCAACACTTCAATTCACTGTGCGAAGTGAATGGAGTGTTGTTTCACTTTCTAAATGCTGTCCTTTCAGAGAAAATCACTTTCCTTTGAAAGTGCCTTAAGCTACTTACAAGCATTCCACAGAAATTCACATGCATTTCTCTGAAAGAGAAGCAGTCTGTTCCAACACTTCAATTCACTCTGCGAAGTGAATGGAGTGTTGTTTCACTTTCTAAATGCTGTCCTTTCAGAGAAAATCACTTTCCTTTGAAAGTGCCTTAAGCTACTTACACACATTCACAGGAAACTCAAATGCGTTTCTATGAAAGAGAAGCTGTCTGTTCCAACACTTCAATTCACTGTGCGAAGTGAATGGAGTGTTGCTTCACTTTCTAAATGCTGTCCTTTCAGAGAAAATCACTTTCTTTTGAAAGTGCCTTAAGCTACTTACAAGCATTCAACAGAAATTCACATGCGTTTCACTGAAAGAGAAGCTGTCTGTTCCAACACTTCAATTCACTGTGCGAAGTGAATGGAGTGTTGCTTCACTTTCTAAATGCTGTCCTTTCAGAGAAAATCACTTTCCTTTGATAGTGCCTTAAGCTACTTACAAGCATTCAACAGAAGTTCACATGCGTTTCACTGAAAGAGAAGCAGTCTGTTCCAACATTTCAATTCACTGTGCGAAGTGAATGGAGTGTTGCTTCACTTTCTAAATGCTGTCTTTCAGACAAAATCACTTTCCTTTGAAAGTGCCTTAAACTACTTACAAGCATTCACAAAAAACTCATATCTGTTTCTCTGAAAGAGAAGTAGTCTGTTCCAACACTTCAATTCACTGTGCGAAGTGAATGGAGTGTTGTTTCACTTTCTAAATGCTGTCCTCTCAGAGAAAATCACTTTCCTTTGAAAGTGCCTTAGGCTACTTACAAGCATTCCACAGAAATTCACATGCGTTTCTCTGAAAGAGAAGCAGTCTGTTCCAACACTTCAATTCACTCTGAGAAGTGAATGGAGTGTTATTTCACTTTCTAAATGCTGTCCTGTCAGAGAAAATCACTTTCCTTTGAAAGTGCCTTAAGCTACTTACACACATTCACAGGAAACTCAAATGCGTTTCTATGAAAGAGAAGCTGTCTGTTCCAACACTTCAATTCACTGTGCGAAGTGAATGGAGTGTTGCTTCACTTTCGAAATGCTGTCCTTTCAGAGAAAATCACTTTCCTTTGAAAGTGCCTTAAGCTACTTACAAGCATTCAACAGAAATTCACATGCATTTCACTGAAAGAGAAGCAGTCTGTTCCAACACTTCAATTCACTGTGCGAAGTGAATGGAGTGTTGCTTCACTTTCTAAATGCTGTCCTTTCAGAGAAAATCACTTTCCTTTGAAAATGCCTTAAGCTACTTGCAAGCATTCACAAGAAACACTAATGCGTTTCTATGAAAGAGAAGCAGTCTGTTCCAACACTTCAATTCACTGTGCATAGTGAATGGAGTGTTGCTTCACTTTCTAAATGCTGTCCTTTCAGAGAAAATCACTTTCTTTTGAAAGTGCCTTAAGCTACTTACACACATTCACAGGAAACTCAAATGCGTTTCTATGAAAGAGAAGCTGTCTGTTCCAACACTTCAATTCACTGTGCGAAGTGAATGGAGTGTTGCTTCACTTTCTAAATGCTGTCTTTCAGAGAAAATCACTTTCCTTTGAAAGTGCCTTAAGCTACTTACAAGCATTCACAAAAAACTCATATCTGTTTCTCTGAAAGAGAAGTAGTCTGTTCCAACACTTCAATTCACTGTGCAAAGTGAATGGAGTGTTGTTTCACTTTCTAAATGCTGTCCTTTCAGAGAAAATCACTTTCCTTAGAAAGTGCCTTAAGCTACTTACAAGCATTCCACAGAAATTCACATGCGTTCTCTGAAAGAGAAGCAGTCTGTTCCAACACTTCAATTAACTCTGCGAAGTGAATGGAGTGTTGCTTCACTTTCTAAATGCTGTCCTTTCAGAGAAAATCACTTTCCTTTGAAAGTGCCTTAAGCTACTTACACACATTCACAGGAAACTCAAATGCGTTTCTATGAAAGAGAAGCTGTCTGTTCCAACACTTCAATTCACTGTGCGAAGTGAATGGAGTGTTGCTTCACTTTCTAAATGCTGTCCTTTCAGAGAAAATCACTTTCTTTTGAATGTGCCTTAAGCTACTTACAAGCATTCAACAGAAATTCACATGCGTTTCACTGAAAGAGAAGCTGTCTGTTACAACACTTCAATTCACTGTGCGAAGTGAATGGAGTGTTCCTTCACTTTCTAAATGCTGTCCTTTCAGAGAAAATCACTTTCCTTTGATAGTGCCTTAAGGTACTTACAAGCATTCAACAGAAATTCACATGCGTTTCACTGAAAGAGAAGCAGTCTGTTCCAACATTTCAATTCACTGTGCGAAGTGAATGGAGTGTTGCTTCACTTTCTAAATGCTGTCTTTCAGAGAAAATCACTTTCCTTTGAAAGTGCCTTAAGCTACTTACAAGCATTCCACAGAAATTCACATGCGTTTCTCTGAAAGAGAAGCAGTCTGTTCCAACACTTCAATTCACTCTGAGAAGTGAATGGAGTGTTATTTCACTTTCTAAATGCTGTCCTGTCAGAGAAAATCACTTTCCTTTGAAAGTGCCTTAAGCTACTTACACACATTCACAGGAAACTCAAATGCGTTTCTATGAAAGAGAAGCTGTCTGTTCCAACACTTCAATTCACTGTGCGAAGTGAATGGAGTGTTGCTTCACTTTCTAAATGCTGTCCTTTCAGAGAAAATCACTTTCCTTTGAGAGTGCCTTAAGCTACTTACAAGCATTCAACAGAAATTCACATGCATTTCACTGAAAGAGAAGCAGTCTGTTCCAACACTTCAATTCACTGTGCGAAGTGAATGGAGTGTTGCTTCACTTTCTAAATGCTGTCCTTTCAGAGAAAATCACTTTGCTTTGAAATTGCCTTAAGCTACTTACAAGCATTCACAAGAAACTCACATGCATTTTTCTGAAAGAGAAGCAGTCTGTTCCAACACTTCAATTCACTGTGCGTAGTGAATGGAGTGTTGCTTCACTTTCTAAATGCTGTCCTTTCAGAGAAAATCACTTTCTTTTGAAAGTGCCTTAAGCTACTTACACACATTCACAGGAAACTCAAATGCGTTTCTATGAAAGAGAAGCTGTCTGTTCCAACACTTCAATTCACTGTGCGAAGTGAACGGAGTGTTGCTTCACTTTCTAAATGCTGTCTTTCAGAGAAAATCACTTTCCTTTGAAAGTGCCTTAAGCTACTTACAAGCATTCACAAAAAACTCATATCTGTTTCTCTGAAAGAGAAGTCGTCTGTTCCAACACTTCAATTCACTGTGCGAAGTGAATGGAGTGTTGTTTCACTTTCTAAATGCTGTCCTTTCAGAGAAAATCACTTTCCTTTGAAAGTGCCTTAAGCTACTTACAAGCATTCCACAGAAATTCACATGCATTTCACGGAAAGTGAAGCAGTCTGTTCCAACACTTCAATTCACTCTGCGAAGTGAATGGAGTGTTGTTTCACTTTCTAAATGCTGTCCTTTCAGAGAAAATCACTTTCCTTTGAAAGTGCCTTAAGCTACTTACACACATTCACAGGAAACTCAAATGCGTTTCTATGAAAGAGAAGCTGTCTGTTCCAACACTTCAATTCACTGTGCGAAGTGAATGGAGTGTTGCTTCACTTTCTAAATGCTGTCCTTTCAGAGAAAATCACTTTCTTTTGAAAGTGCCTTAAGCTACTTACAAGCATTCAACAGAAATTCACATGCGTTTCACTGAAAGAGAAGCTGTCTGTTCCAACACTTCAATTCACTGTGCGAAGTGAATGGAGTGTTGCTTCACTTTCTAAATGCTGTCCTTTCAGAGAAAATCACTTTCCTTTGATAGTGCCTTAAGCTACTTACAAGCATTCAACAGAAATTCACATGCGTTTCACTGAAAGAGAAGCTGTCTGTTCCAACACTTCAATTCACTGTGCGAAGTGAATGGAGTGTTGCTTCACTTTCTAAATGCTGTCCTTTCAGAGAAAATCACTTTCCTTTGATAGTGCCTTAAGGTACTTACAAGCATTCAACAGAAATTCACATGCGTTTCACTGAAAGAGAAGCAGTCTGTTCCAACATTTCAATTCACTGTGCGAAGTGAATGGAGTGTTGCTTCACTTTCTAAATGCTGTCTTTCAGAGAAAATCACTTTCCTTTGAGAGTGCCTTAAGCTACTTACAAGCATTCCACAGAAATTCACATGCGTTTCTCTGAAAGAGAAGCAGTCTGTTCCAACACTTCAATTCACTCTGAGAAGTGAATGGAGTGTTATTTCACTTTCTAAATGCTGTCCTGTCAGAGAAAATCACTTTCCTTTGAAAGTGCCTTAAGCTACTTACACACATTCACAGGAAACTCAAATGCGTTTCTATGAAAGAGAAGCTGTCTGTTCCAACACTTCAATTCACTGTGCGAAGTGAATGGAGTGTTGCTTCACTTTCTAAATGCTGTCCTTTCAGAGAAAATCACTTTCCTTTGAGAGTGCCTTAAGCTACTTACAAGCATTCAACAGAAATTCACATGCATTTCACTGAAAGAGAAGCAGTCTGTTCCAACACTTCAATTCACTGTGCGAAGTGAATGGAGTGTTGCTTCACTTTCTAAATGCTGTCCTTTCAGAGAAAATCACTTTGCTTTGAAATTGCCTTAAGCTACTTACAAGCATTCACAAGAAACTCACATGCATTTTTCTGAAAGAGAAGCAGTCTGTTCCAACACTTCAATTCACTGTGCGTAGTGAATGGAGTGTTGCTTCACTTTCTAAATGCTGTCCTTTCAGAGAAAATCACTTTCTTTTGAAAGTGCCTTAAGCTACTTACACACATTCACAGGAAACTCAAATGCGTTTCTATGAAAGAGAAGCTGTCTGTTCCAACACTTCAATTCACTGTGCGAAGTGAACGGAGTGTTGCTTCACTTTCTAAATGCTGTCTTTCAGAGAAAATCACTTTCCTTTGAAAGTGCCTTAAGCTACTTACAAGCATTCACAAAAAACTCATATCTGTTTCTCTGAAAGAGAAGTCGTCTGTTCCAACACTTCAATTCACTGTGCGAAGTGAATGGAGTGTTGTTTCACTTTCTAAATGCTGTCCTTTCAGAGAAAATCACTTTCCTTTGAAAGTGCCTTAAGCTACTTACAAGCATTCCACAGAAATTCACATGCATTTCACGGAAAGTGAAGCAGTCTGTTCCAACACTTCAATTCACTCTGCGAAGTGAATGGAGTGTTGTTTCACTTTCTAAATGCTGTCCTTTCAGAGAAAATCACTTTCCTTTGAAAGTGCCTTAAGCTACTTACACACATTCACAGGAAACTCAAATGCGTTTCTATGAAAGAGAAGCTGTCTGTTCCAACACTTCAATTCACTGTGCGAAGTGAATGGAGTGTTGCTTCACTTTCTAAATGCTGTCCTTTCAGAGAAAATCACTTTCTTTTGAAAGTGCCTTAAGCTACTTACAAGCATTCAACAGAAATTCACATGCGTTTCACTGAAAGAGAAGCTGTCTGTTCCAACACTTCAATTCACTGTGCGAAGTGAATGGAGTGTTGCTTCACTTTCTAAATGCTGTCCTTTCAGAGAAAATCACTTTCCTTTGATAGTGCCTTAAGCTACTTACAAGCATTCAACAGAAATTCACATGCGTTTCACTGAAAGAGAAGCTGTCTGTTCCAACACTTCAATTCACTGTGCGAAGTGAATGGAGTGTTGCTTCACTTTCTAAATGCTGTCCTTTCAGAGAAAATCACTTTCCTTTGATAGTGCCTTAAGCTACTTACAAGCATTCAACAGAAATTCACATGCGTTTCACTGAAAGAGAAGCAGTCTGTTCCAACATTTCAATTCACTGTGCGAAGTGAATGGAGTGTTGCTTCACTTTCTAAATGCTGTCTTTAGACAAAATCACTTTCCTTTGAAAGTGCCTTAAACTACTTACAAGCATTCACAAAAAACTCATATCTGTTTCTCTGAAAGAGAAGTAGTCTGTTCCAACACTTCAATTCACTGTGCGAAGTGAATGGAGTGTTGTTTCACTTTCTAAATGCTGTCCTCTCAGAGAAAATCACTTTCCTTTGAAAGTGCCTTAGGCTACTTACAAGCATTCCACAGAAATTCACATGCGTTTCTCTGAAAGAGAAGCAGTCTGTTCCAACACTTCAATTCACTCTGAGAAGTGAATGGAGTGTTATTTCACTTTCTAAATGCTGTCCTGTCAGAGAAAATCACTTTCCTTTGAAAGTGCCTTAAGCTACTTACACACATTCACAGGAAACTCAAATGCGTTTCTATGAAAGAGAAGCTGTCTGTTCCAACACTTCAATTCACTGTGCGAAGTGAATGGAGTGTTGCTTCACTTTCGAAATGCTGTCCTTTCAGAGAAAATCACTTTCCTTTGAAAGTGCCTTAAGCTACTTACAAGCATTCAACAGAAATTCACATGCATTTCACTGAAAGAGAAGCAGTCTGTTCCAACACTTCAATCCACTGTGCGAAGTGAATGGAGTGTTGCTTCACTTTCTAAATGCTGTCCTTTCAGAGAAAATCACTTTCCTTTGAAAATGCCTTAAGCTACTTGCAAGCATTCACAAGAAACACTAATGCGTTTCTATGAAAGAGAAGCAGTCTGTTCCAACACTTCAATTCACTGTGCATAGTGAATGGAGTGTTGCTTCACTTTCTAAATGCTGTCCTTTCAGAGAAAATCACTTTCTTTTGAAAGTGCCTTAAGCTACTTACACACATTCACAGGAAACTCAAATGCGTTTCTATGAAAGAGAAGCTGTCTGTTCCAACACTTCAATTCACTGTGCGAAGTGAATGGAGTGTTGCTTCACTTTCTAAATGCTGTCTTTCAGAGAAAATCACTTTCCTTTGAAAGTGCCTTAAGCTACTTACAAGCATTCACAAAAAACTCATATCTGTTTCTCTGAAAGAGAAGTAGTCTGTTCCAACACTTCAATTCACTGTGCAAAGTGAATGGAGTGTTGTTTCACTTTCTAAATGCTGTCCTTTCAGAGAAAATCACTTTCCTTAGAAAGTGCCTTAAGCTACTTACAAGCATTCCACAGAAATTCACATGCGTTCTCTGAAAGAGAAGCAGTCTGTTCCAACACTTCAATTAACTCTGCGAAGTGAATGGAGTGTTGCTTCACTTTCTAAATGCTGTCCTTTCAGAGAAAATCACTTTCCTTTGAAAGTGCCTTAAGCTACTTACACACATTCACAGGAAACTCAAATGCGTTTCTATGAAAGAGAAGCTGTCTGTTCCAACACTTCAATTCACTGTGCGAAGTGAATGGAGTGTTGCTTCACTTTCTAAATGCTGTCCTTTCAGAGAAAATCACTTTCTTTTGAATGTGCCTTAAGCTACTTACAAGCATTCAACAGAAATTCACATGCGTTTCACTGAAAGAGAAGCTGTCTGTTACAACACTTCAATTCACTGTGCGAAGTGAATGGAGTGTTCCTTCACTTTCTAAATGCTGTCCTTTCAGAGAAAATCACTTTCCTTTGATAGTGTCTTAAGGTACTTACAAGCATTCAACAGAAATTCACATGCGTTTCACTGAAAGAGAAGCAGTCTGTTCCAACATTTCAATTCACTGTGCGAAGTGAATGGAGTGTTGCTTCACTTTCTAAATGCTGTCTTTCAGAGAAAATCACTTTCCTTTGAAAGTGCCTTAAGCTACTTACAAGCATTCCACAGAAATTCACATGCGTTTCTCTGAAAGAGAAGCAGTCTGTTCCAACACTTCAATTCACTCTGAGAAGTGAATGGAGTGTTATTTCACTTTCTAAATGCTGTCCTGTCAGAGAAAATCACTTTCCTTTGAAAGTGCCTTAAGCTACTTACACACATTCACAGGAAACACAAATGCGTTTCTATGAAAGAGAAGCTGTCTGTTCCAACACTTCAATTCACTGTGCGAAGTGAATGGAGTGTTGCTTCACTTTCTAAATGCTGTCCTTTCAGAGAAAATCACTTTCCTTTGAGAGTGCCTTAAGCTACTTACAAGCATTCAACAGAAATTCACATGCATTTCACTGAAAGAGAAGCAGTCTGTTCCAACACTTCAATTCACTGTGCGAAGTGAATGGAGTGTTGCTTCACTTTCTAAATGCTGTCCTTTCAGAGAAAATCACTTTGCTTTGAAATTGCCTTAAGCTACTTACAAGCATTCACAAGAAACTCACATGCATTTTTCTGAAAGAGAAGCAGTCTGTTCCAACACTTCAATTCACTGTGCGTAGTGAATGGAGTGTTGCTTCACTTTCTAAATGCTGTCCTTTCAGAGAAAATCACTTTCTTTTGAAAGTGCCTTAAGCTACTTACACACATTCACAGGAAACTCAAATGCGTTTCTATGAAAGAGAAGCTGTCTGTTCCAACACTTCAATTCACTGTGCGAAGTGAACGGAGTGTTGCTTCACTTTCTAAATGCTGTCTTTCAGAGAAAATCACTTTCCTTTGAAAGTGCCTTAAGCTACTTACAAGCATTCACAAAAAACTCATATCTGTTTCTCTGAAAGAGAAGTCGTCTGTTCCAACACTTCAATTCACTGTGCGAAGTGAATGGAGTGTTGTTTCACTTTCTAAATGCTGTCCTTTCAGAGAAAATCACTTTCCTTTGAAAGTGCCTTAAGCTACTTACAAGCATTCCACAGAAATTCACATGCATTTCACGGAAAGTGAAGCAGTCTGTTCCAACACTTCAATTCACTCTGCGAAGTGAATGGAGTGTTGTTTCACTTTCTAAATGCTGTCCTTTCAGAGAAAATCACTTTCCTTTGAAAGTGCCTTAAGCTACTTACACACATTCACAGGAAACTCAAATGCGTTTCTATGAAAGAGAAGCTGTCTGTTCCAACACTTCAATTCACTGTGCGAAGTGAATGGAGTGTTGCTTCACTTTCTAAATGCTGTCCTTTCAGAGAAAATCACTTTCTTTTGAAAGTGCCTTAAGCTACTTACAAGCATTCAACAGAAATTCACATGCGTTTCACTGAAAGAGAAGCTGTCTGTTCCAACACTTCAATTCACTGTGCGAAGTGAATGGAGTGTTGCTTCACTTTCTAAATGCTGTCCTTTCAGAGAAAATCACTTTCCTTTGATAGTGCCTTAAGCTACTTACAAGCATTCAACAGAAATTCACATGCGTTTCACTGAAAGAGAAGCAGTCTGTTGCAACATTTCAATTCACTGTGCGAAGTGAATGGAGTGTTGCTTCACTTTCTAAATGCTGTCTTTCAGAGAAAATCACTTTCCTTTGAAATTGCCTTAAACTACTTACAAGCATTCACAAAAAACTCATATCTGTTTCTCTGAAAGAGAAGTAGTCTGTTCCAACACTTCAATTCACTGTGCGAAGTGAATGGAGTGTTGTTTCACTTTCTAAATGCTGTCCTCTCAGAGAAAATCACTTTCCTTTGAAAGTGCCTTAAGCTACTTACAAGCATTCCACAGAAATTCACATGCGTTTCTCTGAAAGAGAAGCAGTCTGTTCCAACACTTCAATTCACTCTGAGAAGTGAATGGAGTGTTATTTCACTTTCTAAATGCTGTCCTGTGTGAGAAAATCACTTTCCTTTGAAAGTGCCTTAAGCTACTTACACACATTCACAGGAAACTCAAATGCGTTTCTATGAAAGAGAAGCTGTCTGTTCCAACACTTCAATTCACTGTGCGAAGTGAATGGAGTGTTGCTTCACTTTCTAAATGCTGTCCATTCAGAGAAAATCACTTTCCTTTGAAAGTGCCTTAAGCTACTTACAAGCATTCAACAGAAATTCACATGCATTTCACTGAAAGATAAGCAGTCTGTTCCAACACTTCAATTCACTGTGCGAAGTGAATGGAGTGTTGCTTCACTTTCTAAATGCTGTCCTTTCAGAGAAAATCACTTTCCTTTGAAAATGCCTTAAGCTACTTACAAGCATTCACAAGAAACTCACATGCATTTTTCTGAAAGAGAAGCTGTCTGTTCCAACACTTCAATTCACTGTGCGTAGTGAATGGAGTGTTGCTTCACTTTCTAAATGCTGTCCTTTCAGAGAAAATCACTTTCTTTTGAAAGTGCCTTAAGCTACTTACAAGCATTCACAAAAAACTCATATCTGTTTCTCTGAAAGAGAAGTAGTCTGTTCCAACACTTCAATTCACTGTGCAAAGTGAATGGAGAGTTGTTTCACTTTCTAAATGCTGTCCTTTCAGAGAACATCACTTTCCTTTGAAAGTGCCTTAAGCTAATTACAAGCATTCAACAGAAATTCACATGCGTTTCTCTGAAAGAGAAGCTGTCGGTTCCAACACTTCAATTAACTCTGCGAAGTGAATGGAGTGTTGCTTCACTTTCTAAATGCTGTCCTTTCAGAGAAAATCACTTTTCTTTGAAAGTGCCTTAAGCTACTTACACACATTCACAGGAAAGTCAAATGCGTTTCTATGAAAGAGAAGCTGTCTGTTCCAACACTTCAATTCACTGTGCGAAGTGAATGGAGTGTTGCTTCACTTTCTAAATGCTGTCTTTCAGAGAAAATCACTTTCCTTTGAAAGTGCCTTAAACTACTTACAAGCATTCACAAAAAACTCATATCTGTTTCTCTGAAAGAGAAGTAGTCTGTTCCAACACTTCAATTCACTCTGAGAAGTGAATGGAGTGTTATTTCACTTTCTAAATGCTGTCCTTTCAGAGAAAATCACTTTCCTTTGAAAGTGCCTTAAGATACTTACACACATTCACAGGAAACTCAAATGCGTTTCTATGAAAGAGAAGCTGTCTGTTCCAACACTTCAATTCACTGTGCGAAGTGAATGAAGTGTTGCTTCACTTTCTAAATGCTGTCCTTTCAGAGAAAATCACTTTCCTTTGAGAGTGCCTTAAGCTACTTACAAGCATTCAACAGAAATTCACATGCATTTCACTGAAAGAGAAGCAGTCTGTTCCATCACTTCAATTCACTGTGCGAAGTGAATGGAGTGTTGCTTCACTTTCTAAATGCTGTCCTTTCAGAGAAAATCACTTTCCTTTGAAATTGCCTTAAGCTACTTACAAGCATTCACAAGAAACTCACATGCATTTTTCTGAAAGAGAAGCAGTCTGTTCCAACACTTCAATTCACTGTGCGTAGTGAATGGAGTGTTGCTTCACTTTCTAAATGCTGTCCTTTCAGAGAAAATCACTTTCTTTTGAAAGTGCCTTAAGCTACTTACACACATTCACAGGAAACTCAAATGCGTTTCTATGAAAGAGAAGCTGTCTGTTCCAACACTTCAATTCACTGGGCGAAGTGAACGGAGTGTTGCTTCACTTTCTAAATGCTGTCTTTCAGAGAAAATCACTTTCCTTTGAAAGTGCCTTAAGCTACATACAAGCATTCAACAGAAATTCACATGCATTTCACTGAAAGAGAAGCTGTCTGTTCCAACACTTCAATTCACTGTGCGAAGTGAATGGAGTGTTGCTTCACTTTCTAAATGCTGTCCTTTCAGAGAAAATCACTTTCCTTTGATAGTGCCTTAAAATACTTACAAGCATTCAACAGAAATTCACATGCTTTTCACTGAAAGAGAAGCAGTCTGTTCCAACATTTCAATTCACTGTGCGAAGTGAATGGAGTGTTGCTTTACTTTCTAAATGCTGTCTTTCAGAGAAAATCACTTTCCTTTGAAAGTGCCTTAAGCTACTTACAAGCATTCCACAGAAATTCACATGCGTTTCCCTGAAAGAGAAGCAGTCTGTTCCAACACTTCAATTCACTCTGAGAAGTGAATGGAGTGTTATTTCACTTTCTAAATGCTGTCCTGTCAGAGAAAATCACTTTCCTTTGAAAGTGCCTTAAGCTACTTACACACATTCACAGGAAACTCAAATGCGTTTCTATGAAAGAGAAGCTGTCTGTTCCAACACTTCAATTCACTGTGCGAAGTGAATGGAGTGTTGCTTCACTTTCTAAATGCTGTCCTTTCAGAGAAAATCACTTTCCTTTGAAAGTGCCTTAAGCTACTTACAAGCATTCAACAGAAATTCACATGCATTTCACTGAAAGAGAAGCAGTCTGTTCCAACACTTCAATTCACTGTGCGAAGTGAATGGAGTGTTGCTTCACTTTCTAAATGCTGTCCTTTCAGAGAAAATCACTTTCCTTTGAAAATGCCTTAAGCTACTTACAAGCATTCACAAGAAACTCACATGCATTTTTCTGAAAGAGAAGCAGTCTGTTCCAACACTTCAATTCACTGTGCGTAGTGAATGGAGTGTTGCTTCACTTTCTAAATGCTGTCCTTTCGGAGAAAATCACTTTCTTTTGAAAGTGCCTTAAGCTACTTACACACATTCACAGGAAACTCAAATGCGTTTCTATGAAAGAGAAGCTGTCTGTTCCAACACTTCAATTCACTGTGCGAAGTGAATGGAGTGTTGCTTCACTTTCTAAATGCTGTCTTTCAGAGAAAATCACTTTCCTTTGAAAGTTCCTTAAGCTACTTACAAGCATTCACAAAAAACTCATATCTGTTTCTCTGAAAGAGAAGTAGTCTGTTCCAACACTTCAATTCACTGTGCAAAGTGAATGGAGAGTTGTTTCACTTTCTAAATGCTGTCCTTTCAGAGAAAATCACTTTCCTTTGAAAGTGCCTTAAGCTACTTACAAGCATTCCACAGAAATTCACATGCGTTTCTCTGAAAGAGAAGCTGTCTGTTCCAACACTTCAATTCACTGTGCGAAGTGAATGGAGTGTTGCTTCACTTTCTAAATGCTGTCTTTCAGAGAAAATCACTTTCCTTTGAAAGTGCCTTAAGCTACTTACAAGCATTCACAAAAAACTCATATCTGTTTCTCTGAAAGAGAAGTCGTCTGTTCCAACACTTCAATTCACTGTGCGAAGTGAATGGAGTGTTGTTTCACTTTCTAAATGCTGTCCTTTCAGAGAAAATCACTTTCCTTTGAAAGTGCCTTAAGCTACTTACAAGCATTCCACAGAAATTCACATGCATTTCTCTGAAAGAGAAGCAGTCTGTTCCAACACTTCAATTCACTCTGCGAAGTGAATGGAGTGTTGTTTCACTTTCTAAATGCTGTCCTTTCAGAGAAAATCACTTTCCTTTGAAAGTGCCTTAAGCTACTTACACACATTCACAGGAAACTCAAATGCGTTTCTATGAAAGAGAAGCTGTCTGTTCCAACACTTCAATTCACTGTGCGAAGTGAATGGAGTGTTGCTTCACTTTCTAAATGCTGTCCTTTCAGAGAAAATCACTTTCTTTTGAAAGTGCCTTAAGCTACATACAAGCATTCAACAGAAATTCACATGCGTTTCACTGAAAGAGAAGCTGTCTGTTCCAACACTTCAATTCACTGTGCGAAGTGAATGGAGTGTTGCTTCACTTTCTAAATGCTGTCCTTTCAGAGAAAATCACTTTCCTTTGATAGTGCCTTAAAATACTTACAAGCATTCAACAGAAATTCACATGCGTTTCACTGAAAGAGAAGCAGTCTGTTCCAACATTTCAATTCACTGTGCGAAGTGAATGGAGTGTTGCTTCACTTTCTAAATGCTGTCTTTCAGAGAAAATCACTTTCCTTTGAAAGTGCCTTAAGCTACTTACAAGCATTCCACAGAAATTCACATGCGTTTCCCTGAAAGAGAAGCAGTCTGTTCCAACACTTCAATTCACTCTGAGAAGTGAATGGAGTGTTATTTCACTTTCTAAATGCTGTCCTGTCAGAGAAAATCACTTTCCTTTGAAAGTGCCTTAAGCTACTTACACACATTCACAGGAAACTCAAATGCGTTTCAATGAAAGAGAAGCTGTCTGTTCCAACACTTCAATTCACTGTGCGAAGTGAATGGAGTGTTGCTTCACTTTCTAAATGCTGTCCTTTCAGAGAAAATCACTTTCCTTTGAAAGTGCCTTAAGCTACTTACAAGCATTCAATAGAAATTCACATGCATTTCACTGAAAGAGAAGCAGTCTGTTCCAACACTTCAATTCACTGTGCGAAGTGAATGGAGTGTTGCTTCACTTTCTAAATGCTGTCCTTTCAGAGAAAATCACTTTCCTTTGAAAATGCCTTAAGCTACTTACAAGCATTCACAAGAAACTCACATGCATTTTTCTGAAAGAGAAGCAGTCTGTTCCAACACTTCAATTCACTGTGCGTAGTGAATGGAGTGTTGCTTCACTTTCTAAATGCTGTCCTTTCAGAGAAAATCACTTTCTTTTGAAAGTGCCTTAAGCTACTTACACACATTCACAGGAAACTCAAATGCGTTTCTATGAAAGAGAAGCTGTCTGTTCCAACACTTCAATTCACTGTGCGAAGTGAATGGAGTGTTGCTTCACTTTCTAAATGCTGTCTTTCAGAGAAAATCACTTTCCTTTGAAAGTTCCTTAAGCTACTTACAAGCATTCACAAAAAACTCATATCTGTTTCTCTGAAAGAGAAGTAGTCTGTTCCAACACTTCAATTCACTGTGCAAAGTGAATGGAGAGTTGTTTCACTTTCTAAAGGCTGTCCTTTCAGAGAAAATCACTTTCCTTTGAAAGTGCCTTAAGCTACTTACAAGCATTCCACAGAAATTCACATGCGTTTCTCTGAAAGAGAAGCTGTCTCTTCCAACACTTCAATTAACTCTGCGAAGTGAATGGAGTGTTGCTTCACTTTCTAAATGCTGTCCTTTCAGAGAAAATCACTTTTCTTTGAAAGTGCCTTAAGCTACTTACACACATTCACAGGAAAGTCAAATGCGTTTCTATGAAAGAGAAGCTGTCTGTTCCAACACTTCAATTCACTGTGCGAAGTGAATGGAGTGTTGCTTCCCTTTCTAAATGCTGTCCTTTCAGAGAAAATCACTTTCTTTTGAAAGTGCCTTAAGCTACTTACAAGCATTCAACAGAAATTCACATGCGTTTCACTGAAAGAGAAGCTGTCTGTTCCAACACTTCAATTCACTGTGCGAAGTGAATGGAGTGTTGCTTCACTTTCTAAATGTTGTCCTTTCAGAGAAAATCACTTTCCTTTGATAGTGCCTTAAGCTACTTACAAGCATTCAACAGAAATTCACATGCGTTTCACTGAAAGAGAAGCAGTCTGTTCCAACATTTCAATTCACTGTGCGAAGTGAATGGAGTGTTGCTTCACTTTCTAAATGCTGTCCTTTCAGAGAAAATCACTTTCCTTTGAAAGTGCCTTAAGCTACTTACAAGCATTCAACAGAAATTCACATGCATTTCACTGAAAGATAAGCAGTCTGTTCCAACACTTCAATTCACTGTGCGAAGTGAATGGAGTGTTGCTTCACTTTCTAAATGCTGTCCTTTCAGAGAAAATCACTTTCCTTTGAAAATGCCTTAAGCTACTTACAAGCATTCACAAAAAACTCATATCTGTTTCGTGAAAGAGAAGTAGTCTGTTCCAACACTTCAATTCACTGTGCGAAGTGAATGGAGTGTGGTTTCACTTTCTAAATGCTGTCCTTTCAGAGAAAATCACTTTCCTTTGAAAGTGCCTTAAGCTACTTACAAGCATTCCACAGAAATTCACATGCGTTTCTCTGAAAAAGAAGCAGTCTGTTCCAACACTTCAATTCACTGTGCGAAGTGAATGGAGTGTTGCTTCACTTTCTAAATGCTGTCCTTTCAGAGAAAATCACTTTCCTTTGAAAATGCCTTAAGCTACTTACTAGCATTCACAAGAAACTCACATGCATTTTTCTGAAAGAGAAACAGTCTTTTCGAACACTTCAATTCACTGTACGTAGTGAAGGGAGTGTTGCTTCACTTTCTAAATGCTGTCCTTTCAGAGAAAATCACTTTCCTTTGAAAGTACCTTAAGCTACTTACAAGCATTCAATAGAAATTCACATGTGTTTCTCTGAAAAAGAAGCAGTCTGTTCCAACACTTCAATTCACTGTGCGAAGTCAATGGAGTGTTGCTTCACTTTCTAAATGCTGTCCTTTCAGAGAAAATCACTTTCCTTTGAAAGTGCCTTAAGCTACTTACAAGCATTCACAAGAAACTCACATGCATTTTTCTGAAAGAGAAGCAGTCTGTTCCAACACTTCAATTCACTGTGCGCAGTGAATGGAGTGTTGCTTCACTTTCTAAATGCTGTCCTTTCAGAGAAAATCACTTTCCTTTGAAAGTGCCTTAAGCTACTTACACACATTCACAGGAAACTCAAATGCGTTTCTATGAAAGAGAAGCTGTCTGTTCCAACACTTCAATTCACTGTGCGAAGTGAATGGAGTGTTGCCTCACTTTCTAAATGCTGTCCTTTCAGAGAAAATCACTTTCCTTTGATAGTGCCTTAAGGTACTTACAAGCATTCAACAGAAATTCATATGCGATTCACTGAAAGAGAAGCAGTCTGTTCCAACATTTCAATTCACTGTGCGAAGTGAATGGAGTGTTGCTTCACTTTCTAAATGTTGTCCTGTCAGAGAAAATCACTTTCCTTTGAAAGTGCCTTAAGCTACTTACAAGCATTCCACAGAAATTCACATGCGTTTCTCTGAAAGAGAAGCAGTCTGTTCCAACACTTCAATTCACTCTGAGAAGTGATTGGAGTGTTATTTCACTTTCTAAATGCTGTCCTGTCAGAGAAAATCACTTTCCTTTGAAAGTGCCTTAAGCTACTTACACACATTCACAGGAAACTCAAATGCGTTTCTATGAAAGAGAAGCTGTCTGTTCCAACACTTCAATTCACTGTGCGAAGTGAATGGAGTGTTGCTTCCCTTTCTAAATGCTGTCCTTTCAGAGAAAATCACTTTCTTTTGAAAGTGCCTTAAGCTACTTACAAGCATTCGACAGAAATTCACATGCGTTTCACTGAAAGAGAAGCTGTCTGTTCCAACACTTCAATTCACTGTGCGAAGTGAATGGAGTGTTGCTTCACTTTCTAAATGTTATCCTTTCAGAGAAAATCACTTTCCTTTGATAGTGCCTTAAGCTACTTACAAGCATTCAACAGAAATTCACATGCGTTTCACTGAAAGAGAAGCAGTCTGTTCCAACATTTCAATTCACTGTGCGAAGTGAATGGAGTGTTGCTTCACTTTCTAAATGCTGTCCTTTCAGAGAAAATCACTTTCCTTTGAAAGTGCCTTAAGCTACTTACAAGCATTCAACAGAAATTCACATGCATTTCACTGAAAGATAAGCAGTCTGTTCCAACACTTCAATTCACTGTGCGAAGTGAATGGAGTGTTGCTTCACTTTCTAAATGCTGTCCTTTCAGAGAAAATCACTTTCCTTTGAAAATGCCTTAAGCTACTTACAAGCCTTCACAAAAAACTCATATCTGTTTCGTGAAAGAGAAGTAGTCTGTTACAACACTTCAATTCACTGTGCGAAGTGAATGGAGTGTTGTATCACTTTCTAAATGCTGTCCTCTCAGAGAAAATCACTTTCCTTTAAAAGTGCCTTAAGCTACTTACAAGCATTCCACAGAAATTCACATGTGTTTCTCTGAAAGAGAAGCAGTCTGTTCCAACACTTCAATTCACTCTGCGAAGTGAATGGAGTGTTGTTTCACGTTCTAAATGCTGTCCTGTCAGAGAAAATCACTTTCCTTTGAAAGTGCCTTAAGCTACTTACAAGCCTTCACAAAAAACTCATATCTGTTTCTCTGAAAGAGAAGTAGTCTGTTCCAACACTTCAATTCACTGTGCGAAGTGAATGGAGTGTTGTTTCACTTTCTAAATGCTGTCCTTTCAGAGAAAATCACTTTCCTTTGAAAGTGCCTTAAGCTACTTACAAGCATTCCACAGAAATTCACATGCGTTTCTCTGAAAGAGAAGCAGTCTGTTCCAACACTTCAATTCACTCTGCGAAGTGAATGGAGTGTTGTTTCACTTTCTAAATGCTGTCCTTTCAGAGAAAATCACTTTCCTTTGAAAGTGCCTTAAGCTACATACAAGCATTCAACAAAAATTCACATGCATTTCACTGAAAGATAAGCAGTCTGTTCCAACACTTCAATTCACTGCGCGTAGTGAATGGAGTGTTGCTTCACTTTCTAAATGCTGTCCTTTCGGAGAAAATCACTTTCCTTTGAAAATGCCTTAAGCTACATACAAGCATTCAACAGAAATTCACATGCATTTCACTGAAAGATAAGCAGTCTGTTCCAACACTTCAATTCACTGCGCGTAGTGAATGGAGTGTTGCTTCACTTTCTAAATGCTGTCCTTTCGGAGAAAATCACTTTCCTTTGAAAATGCCTTAAGCTACATACAAGCATTCAACAGAAATTCACATGCATTTCACTGAAAGATAAGCAGTCTGTTCCAACACTTCAATTCACTGTACGTAGTGAAGGGAGTGTTGCTTCACTTTCTAAATGCTGTCCTTTCAGAGAAAATCACTTTCCTTTGAAAGTACCTTAAGCTACTTACAAGCATTCAATAGAAATTCACATGTGTTTCTCTGAAAAAGAAGCAGTCTGTTCCAACACTTCAATTCACTGTGCGAAGTCAATGGAGTGTTGCTTCACTTTCTAAATGCTGTCCTTTCAGAGAAAATCACTTTCCTTTGAAAGTGCCTTAAGCTACTTACAAGCATTCACAAGAAACTCACATGCATTTTTCTGAAAGAGAAGCAGTCTGTTCCAACACTTCAATTCACTGTGCGCAGTGAATGGAGTGTTGCTTCACTTTCTAAATGCTGTCCTTTCAGAGAAAATCACTTTCCTTTGAAAGTGCCTTAAGCTACTTACACACATTCACAGGAAACTCAAATGCGTTTCTATGAAAGAGAAGCTGTCTGTTCCAACACTTCAATTCACTGTGCGAAGTGAATGGAGTGTTGCCTCACTTTCTAAATGCTGTCCTTTCAGAGAAAATCACTTTCCTTTGATAGTGCCTTAAGGTACTTACAAGCATTCAACAGAAATTCATATGCGATTCACTGAAAGAGAAGCAGTCTGTTCCAACATTTCAATTCACTGTGCGAAGTGAATGGAGTGTTGCTTCACTTTCTAAATGCTGTCCTGTCAGAGAAAATCACTTTCCTTTGAAAGTGCCTTAAGCTACTTACAAGCATTCCACAGAAATTCACATGCGTTTCTCTGAAAGAGAAGCAGTCTGTTCCAACACTTCAATTCACTCTGAGAAGTGATTGGAGTGTTATTTCACTTTCTAAATGCTGTCCTGTCAGAGAAAATCACTTTCCTTTGAAAGTGCCTTAAGCTACTTACAAGCATTCCACAGAAATTCACATGCGTTTCTCTGAAAGAGAAGCAGTCTGTTCCAACACTTCAATTCACTGTGCGAAGTGAATGGAGTGTTGCTTCACTTTCTAAATGCTGTCCTTTCAGAGAAAATCACTTTCCTTTGAAAATGCCTTAAGCTACTTACAAGCATTCACAAAAAACTCATATCTGTTTCGTGAAAGAGAAGTAGTCTGTTCCAACACTTCAATTCACTGTGCGAAGTGAATGGAGTGTTGCTTCACGTTCTAAATGCTGTCCTTTCAGAGAAAATCAATTTCCTTTGAAAGTGCCTTAAGCTACTTACAAGCATTCAATAGAAATTCACATGCGTTTCACTGAAAGAGAAGCAGTCAGTTCCAACACTTCAATTCACTGTGCGAAGTGAATGGAGTGTTGCTTCACTTTCTAAATGCTGTCCTTTCAGAGAAAATCACTTTCCTTTGAAAGTGCCTTAAGCTACTTACAAGCATTCAATAGGAATTCACATGCATTTCACTGAAAGATAAGCAGTCAGTTCCAACACTTCAATTCACTGTGCGAAGTGAATGGAGTGTTGCTTCACTTTCTAAATGCTGTCCTTTCAGAGAAAATCACTTTCCTTTGAAAGTGCCTTAAGCTACTTACAAGCATTACACAGAAATTCACATGCGTTTCTCTGAAAAAGAAGCAGTCTGTTCCAACACTTCAATTCACTGTGCGAAGTGAATGGAGTGTTGCTTCACTTTCTAAATGCTGTCCTTTCAGAGAAAATCACTTTCCTTTGAAAGTGCCTTAAGCTACTTACAAGCATTCAATAGGAATTCACATGCATTTCACTGAAAGATAAGCAGTCAGTTCCAACACTTCAATTCACTGTGCGAAGTGAATGGAGTGTTGCTTCACTTTCTAAATGCTGTCCTTTCAGAGAAAATCACTTTCCTTTGAAAATGCCTTAAGCTACTTACAAGCATTCACAAAAAACTCATATCTGTTTCGTGAAAGAGAAGTAGTCTGTTTCAACACTTCAATTCACTGTGCGAAGTGAATGGAGTGTGGTTTCACTTTCTAAATGCTGTCCTTTCAGAGAAAATCACTTTCCTTTGAAAGTGCCTTAAGCTACTTACAAGCATTACACAGAAATTCACATGCGTTTCTCTGAAAAAGAAGCAGTCTGTTCCAACACTTCAATTCACTGTGCGAAGTGAATGGAGTGTTGCTTCACTTTCTAAATGCTGTCCTTTCAGAGAAAATCACTTTCCTTTGAAAGTGCCTTAAGCTACTTACAAGCATTCACAAGAAACTCACATGCATTTTTCTGAAAGAGAAGCAGTCTGTTTCAACACTTCAATTCACTGTACGTAGTGAAGGGAGTGTTGCTTCACTTTCTAAATGCTGTCCTTTCAGAGAAAATCACTTTCCTTTGAAAGTACCTTAAGCTACTTACAAGCATTCAATAGAAATTCACATGTGTTTCTCTGAAAAAGAAGCAGTCTGTTCCAACACTTCAATTCACTGTGCGAAGTCAATGGAGTGTTGCTTCACTTTCCAAATGTTGTCCTTTCAGAGAAAATCACTTTCCTTTGAAAGTGCCTTAAGCTACTTACAAGCATTCACAAGAAACTCACATGCATTTTTCTGAAAGAGAAGCAGTCTGTTCCAACACTTCAATTCACTGTGCGCAGTGAATGGAGTGTTGCTTCACTTTCTAATTGCTGTCCTTTCAGAGAAAATCACTTTCCTTTGAAAGTGCCTTAAGCTACTTACACACATTCACAGGAAACTCAAATGCGTTTCTATGAAAGAGAAGCTGTTTGTTCCAACACTTCAATTCACTGTGCGAAGTGAATGGAGTGTTGCTTCACTTTCTAAATGCTGTCTTTCAGAGAAAATCACTTTCCTTTGAAAGTGCCTTAATCTACTTACAATCATTCACAAAAAACTCATATCTGTTTTTCTGAAAGAGAAGTAGTCTGTTACAACACTTCAATTCACTGTGCGAAGTGAATGGAGTGTTGTATCACTTTCTAAATGCTGTCCTCTCAGAGAAAATCACTTTCCTTTAAAAGTGCCTTAAGCTACTTACAAGCATTCCACAGAAATTCACATGTGTTTCTCTGAAAGAGAAGCAGTCTGTTCCAACACTTCAATTCACTCTGCGAAGTGAATGGAGTGTTGTTTCACGTTCTAAATGCTGTCCTGTCAGAGAAAATCACTTTCCTTTGAAAGTGCCTTAAGCTACTTACAAGCCTTCACAAAAAACTCATATCTGTTTCTCTGAAAGAGAAGTAGTCTGTTCCAACACTTCAATTCACTGTGCGAAGTGAATGGAGTGTTGTTTCACTTTCTAAATGCTGTCCTTTCAGAGAAAATCACTTTCCTTTGAAAGTGCCTTAAGCTACTTACAAGCATTCCACAGAAATTCACATGCGTTTCTCTGAAAGAGAAGCAGTCTGTTCTAACACTTCAATTCACTCTGCGAAGTGAATGGAGTGTTGTTTCACTTTCTAAATGCTGTCCTTTCAGAGAAAATCACTTTCCTTTGAAAGTGCCTAAAGCTACATACAAGCATTCAACAGAAATTCACATGCATTTCACTGAAAGATAAGCAGTCTGTTCCAACACTTCAATTCACTGTGCGTAGTGAATGGAGTGTTGCTTCACTTTCTAAATGCTGTCCTTTCAGAGAAAATCACTTTCCTTTGAAAATGCCTTAAGCTACATACAAGCATTCAACAGAAATTCACATGCATTTCACTGAAAGATAAGTAGTCTGTTCCAACACTTCAATTCACTGTGCGAAGTGAATGGAGTGTTGCTTCACTTTCTAAATGCTGTCCTTTCAGAGAAAATCACTTTCCTTTGAAAGTGCCTTAAGCTACTTACAAGCATTCAACAGAAATTCACATGCGTTTCTCTGTAAAAGAAGCAATCTGTTCCAACACTTCAATTCACTGTGTGAAGTGAATGGAGTGTTGCTTTACTTTCTAAATGCTGTCCTTTCAGAGAAAATCACTTTCCTTTGAAAGTGCCTTAAGCTACTTACAAGCATTCACAAGAAACTCACATGCATTTTTCTTAAAGAGAAGCAGTCTGTTCCAACACTTTAATTCACTGTGCGTAGTGAATGGAGTGTTGCTTCACTTTCTAAATGCTGTCCTTTCAGAGAAAATCACTTTCCTTTGAAAGTACCTTAATCTACTTACAAGCATTCAATAGAAATTCACATGTGTTTCTCTGAAAAAGAAGCAGTCTGTTCCAACAGTTCAATTCACTGTCCGAAGTGAATGGAGTGTTGCTTCCCTTTCTAAATGCTGTCCTTTCAGAGAAAATCACTTTCCTTTGAAAGTGCCTTAAGCTACTTACACACATTCACAGGAAACTCAAATGCGTTTCTATGAAAGAGAAGCAGTCTGTTCCAACAATTCAATTCACTGTGCGAAGTGAATGGAGTGTTGCTTCACTTTCTAAATGCTGTCTTTCAGAGAAAATCACTTTCCTTTGAAAGTGCCTTAAGCTACTTACAAGCATTCACAAAAAACTCATATCTGTTTCTCTGAAAGAGAAGTAGTCTGTTCCAACAATTCAATTAACTGTGCGAAGTGAATGGAGTGTTGTTTCACTTTCTAAATGCTGTCCTCTCAGAGAAAATCACTTTCCTTTGAAAGTGCCTTAAGCTACTTACAAGCATTCCACAGAAATTCACATGCGTTTCTCTGAAAAAGAAGCAGTCTGTTCCAACACTTCAATTCACTGTGCGAAGTGAATGGAGTGTTGCTTCACTTTCTAAATTCTGTCCTCTCAGAGAAAATCACTTTCCTTTGAAAGTGCCTTAAGCTCCTTACAAGCATTCAACAGAAATTCACATGCGTTTCACTGAAAGAGAAGGAGTCTGCTCCGACACTTCAATTCACTGTGCGCAGTGAATGGAGTGTTGCTTCACTTTCTAAATGCTGTCCTTTCAGAGAAAATCACTTTCCTTTGAAAGTGCCTTAAGCTACTTACAAGCATTCCACAGAAATTCACATGCGTTTCTCTGAAAAAGAAGCAGTCTGTTCCAACACTTCAATTCACTGTGCGAAGTGAATGGAGTGTTGCTTCACTTTCTAAATTCTGTCCTCTCAGAGAAAATCACTTTCCTTTGAAAGTGCCTTAAGCTCCTTACAAGCATTCACAAGAAACTCACATGCATTTTTCTGAAAGAGAAGCAGTCTGTTCCAACACTTCAATTCACTGTGCGTAGTGAATGGAGTGTTGCTTCACTTTCTAAATGCTGTCCTTTCAGAGAAAATCACTTTCCTTTGAACGTACCTTAAGCTACTTACAAGCATTCAATAGAAATTCATATGTGTTTCTCTGAAAAAGAAGCAGTCTACTCCAACACTTCAATTCACTGTGCGAAGTGAATGGAGTGTTGTTTCACTTTCTAAATGCTGTCCTTTCAGAGAAAATCACTTTCCTTTGAAAGTGCCATAAGCTACTTACAAGCATTCAATAGAAATTCACATGCGTTTCTCTGAAAGAGAAGCAGTCTGTTCCAACACTTCAATTCATTGTGCGAAGTGAATGGAGTGTTGCTTCACTTTCTAAATGCTGTCCATTCAGAGAAAATCACATTGCTTTGAAAGTGCCTTAAGCTACTTACAAGCATTCACAAAAAACTCGCATCCGTTTCTCTGAAAGAGAAGCAGTCTGTTCCAACACTTCAATTCACTGTGCGAAGTGAATGGAGTGTTGCTTCACTTTCTAAATGCTGTCCATTCAGAGAAAATCACTTTCCTTTGAAAATGCCTTAAGCTACTTACAAGCATTCACAAAAAACTCATATCTGTTTCGTGAAAGAGAAGTAGTCTGTTCCAACACTTCAATTCACTGTGCGAAGTGAATGGAGTGTGGTTTCACTTTCTAAATGCTGTCCTTTCAGAGAAAATCACTTTCCTTTGAAAGTGCCTTAAGCTACTTACAAGCATTCCAGAGAAATTCACATGTGTTACTCTGAAAAAGAAGCAGTCTGTTCCAACACTTCAATTCACTGTGCGCAGTGAATGGAGTGTTGCTTCACTTTCTAAATGCTGTCCTTTCAGAGAAAATCACTTTCCTTTGAAAGTGCCTTAAGCTACTTACAAGCATTCACAAGAAACTCACATGCATTTTTCTGAAAGAGAAGCAGTCTGTTCCAACACTTCAATTCACTGTACGTAGTGAATGGAGTGTTGCTTCACTTTCTAAATGCTGTCCTTTCAGAGAAAATCACTTTCCTTTGAAAGTACCTTAAGCTACTTACAAGCATTCAATAGAAATTCACATGTGTTTCTCTGAAAAAGAAGCAGTCTGTTCCAACACTTCAATTCACTGTTCGAAGTGAATGGAGTGTTGCTTCACTTTCTAAATGCTGTCTTTCAGAGAAAAATCACTTTCCTTTGAAAGTGCCTTAAGCTACTTACAAGCATTCACAAAAAACTCATATCTGTTTTTCTGAAAGAGAAGCAGTCTGTTACAACACTTCAATTCACTGTGCGAAGTGAATGGAGTGTTGTATCACTTTCTAAATGCTGTCCTCTCAGAGAAAATCACTTTCCTTTGAAAGTGCCTTAAGCTACTTACAAGCATTCCACAGAAATTCACATGCGTTTCTCTGAAAGAGAAGCAGTCTGTTCCAACACTTCAATTCACTCTGCGAAGTGAATGGAGTGTTGTTTCACTTTCTAAATGCTGTCCTGTCAGAGAAAATGACTTTCCTTTGAAAGTGCCTTAAGCTACTTACACATTCACAGGAAACTCAAATGCGTTTCTATGAAAGAGAAGCTGTCTGTTCCAATACTTTAATTCACTTTGCGAAGTGAATGGAGTGTTGCTTCACTTTCTAAATGCTGTCCTTTCAGAGAAAATCACTTTCCTTTGAAAGTGCCTTAAGCTACTTAAAAGCATTCAACAGAAATTCACATGCATTTCACTGAAAGAGAAGCAGTCTGTTCCAACACTTCAAGTCACTGTGCGAAGTGAATGGAGTGTTGCTTCACTTTCTAAATGCTGTCCTTTCAGAGAAAATCACTTTCCTTTGAAAGTGCCTTAAGCTACTTACAAGCATTCACAAAAAACTCATATCTGTTTCTCTGAAAGAGAAGTAGTCTGTTCCAACACTTCAATTCACTGTGCGAAGTGAATGGAGTGTGGTTTCACTTTCTAAATGCTGTCCTTTCAGAGAAAATCACTTTCCTTTGAAAGTGCCTTAAGCTACTTACAAGCATTACACAGAAATTCACATGCGTTTCTCTGAAAAAGAAGCAGTCTGTTCCAACACTTCAATTCACTGTGCGAAGTGAATGGAGTGTTGCTTCACTTTCTAAATGCTGTCCTTTCAGAGAAAATCACTTTCCTTTGAAAGTGCCTTAAGCTACTTACAAGCATTCACAAGAAACTCACATGCATTTTTCTGAAAGAGAAGCAGTCTGTTTCAACACTTCAATTCACTGTACGTAGTGAAGGGAGTGTTGCTTCACTTTCTAAATGCTGTCCTTTCAGAGAAAATCACTTTCCTTTGAAAGTACCTTAAGCTACTTACAAGCATTACACAGAAATTCACATGTGTTTCTCTGAAAGAGAAGCAGTCTGTTCCAACACTTCAATTAACTCTGCGAAGTGAATGGAGTGTTGTTTCACGTTCTAAATGCTGTCTTGTCAGAGAAAATCACTTTCCTTTGAAAGTGCCTTAAGCTACTTACAAGCCTTCACAAAAAACTCATATCTGTTTCTCTGAAAGAGAAGTAGTCTGTTCCAACACTTCAATTCACTGTGCGAAGTGAATGGAGTGTTGTTTCACTTTCTAAATGCTGTCCTTTCAGAGAAAATCACTTTCCTTTGAAAGTGCCTTAAGCTACTTACAAGCATTACACAGAAATTCACATGCGTTTCTCTGAAAGAGAAGCAGTCTGTTCTAACACTTCAATTCACTCTGCGAAGTGAATGGAGTGTTGTTTCACTTTCTAAATGCTGTCCTTTCAGAGAAAATCACTTTCCTTTGAAAGTGCCTAAAGCTACATACAAGCATTCAACAGAAATTCACATGCATTTCACTGAAAGATAAGCAGTCTGTTCCAACACTTCAATTCACTGTGCGTAGTGAATGGAGTGTTGCTTCACTTTCTAAATGCTGTCCTTTCAGAGAAAATCACTTTCCTTTGAAAGTGCCTTAAGCTACTTACAAGCATTCAACAGAAATTCACATGCGTTTCTCTGTAAAAGAAGCAATCTGTTCCAACACTTCAATTCACTGTGTGAAGTGAATGGAGTGTTGCTTCACTTTCTAAATGCTGTCCTTTCAGAGAAAATCACTTTCCTTTGAAAGTGCCTTAAGCTACTTACAAGCATTCACAAGAAACTCACATGCATTTTTCTTAAAGAGAAGCAGTCTGTTCCAACACTTTAATTCACTGTGCGTAGTGAATGGAGTGTTGCTTCACTTTCTAAATGCTGTCCTTTCAGAGAAAATCACTTTCCTTTGAAAGTACCTTAAGCTACTTACAAGCATTCAATAGAAATTCACATGTGTTTCTCTGAAAAAGAAGCAGTCTGTTCCAACAGTTCAATTCACTGTCCGAAGTGAATGGAGTGTTGCTTCCCTTTCTAAATGCTGTCCTTTCAGAGAAAATCACTTTCCTTTGAAAGTGCCTTAAGCTACTTACACACATTCACAGGAAACTCAAATGCGTTTCTATGAGAGAGAAGCAGTCTGTTCCAACAATTCAATTCACTGTGCGAAGTGAATGGAGTGTTGCTTCACTTTCTAAATGCTGTCTTTCAGAGAAAATCATTTTCCTTTGAAAGTGCCTTAAGCTACTTACAAGCATTCACAAAAAACTCATATCTGTTTCTCTGAAAGAGAAGTAGTCTGTTCCAACACTTCAATTCACTGTGCGAAGTGAATGGAGTGTTGTTTCACTTTCTAAATGCTGTCCTCTCAGAGAAAATCACTTTCCTTTGAAAGTGCCTTAAGCTACTTACAAGCATTCCACAGAAATTCACATGCGTTTCTCTGAAAAAGAAGCAGTCTGTTCCAACACTTCAATTCACTGTGCGAAGTGAATGGAGTGTTGCTTCACTTTCTAAATTCTGTCCTCTCAGAGAAAATCACTTTCCTTTGAAAGTGCCTTAAGCTCCTTACAAGCATTCAACAGAAATTCACATGCGTTTCACTGAAAGAGAAGGAGTCTGCTCCGACACTTCAATTCACTGTGCGCAGTGAATGGAGTGTTGCTTCACTTTCTAAATGCTGTCCTTTCAGAGAAAATCACTTTCCTTGAAAGTGCCTTAAGCTACTTACAAGCATTCCACAGAAATTCACATGCGTTTCTCTGAAAAAGAAGCAGTCTGTTCCAACACTTCAATTCACTGTGCGAAGTGAATGGAGTGTTGCTTCACTTTCTAAATTCTGTCCTCTCAGAGAAAATCACTTTCCTTTGAAAGTGCCTTAAGCTCCTTACAAGCATTCACAAGAAACTCACATGCATTTTTCTGAAAGAGAAGCAGTCTGTTCCAACACTTCAATTCACTGTGCGTAGTGAATGGAGTGTTGCTTCACTTTCTAAATGCTGTCCTTTCAGAGAAAATCACTTTCCTTTGAACGTACCTTAAGCTACTTACAAGCATTCAATAGAAATTCATATGTGTTTCTCTGAAAAAGAAGCAGTCTACTCCAACACTTCAATTCACTGTGCGAAGTGAATGGAGTGTTGTTTCACTTTCTAAATGCTGTCCTTTCAGAGAAAATCACTTTCCTTTGAAAGTGCCATAAGCTACTTACAAGCATTCAATAGAAATTCACATGCGTTTCTCTGAAAGAGAAGCAGTCTGTTCCAACACTTCAATTCATTGTGCGAAGTGAATGGAGTGTTGCTTCACTATCTAAATGCTGTCCATTCAGAGAAAATCACTTTGCTTTGAAAGTGCCTTAAGCTACTTACAAGCATTCACAAAAAACTCGCATCCGTTTCTCTGAAAGAGAAGCAGTCTGTTCCAACACTTCAATTCACTGTGCGAAGTGAATGGAGTGTTGCTTCACTTTCTAAATGCTGTCCATTCAGAGAAAATCACTTTCCTTTGAAAATGCCTTAAGCTACTTACAAGCATTCACAAAAAACTCATATCTGTTTCGTGAAAGAGAAGTAGTCTGTTCCAACACTTCAATTCACTGTGCGAAGTGAATGGAGTGTGGTTTCACTTTCTAAATGCTGTCCTTTCAGAGAAAATCACTTTCCTTTGAAAGTGCCTTAAGCTACTTACAAGCATTCCACAGAAATTCACATGTGTTACTCTGAAAAAGAAGCAGTCTGTTCCAACACTTCAATTCACTGTGCGCAGTGAATGGAGTGTTGCTTCACTTTCTAAATGCTGTCCTTTCAGAGAAAATCACTTTCCTTTGAAAGTGCCTTAAGCTACTTACAAGCATTCACAAGAAACTCACATGCATTTTTCTGAAAGAGAAGCAGTCTGTTCCAACACTTCAATTCACTGTACGTAGTGAATGGAGTGTTGCTTCACTTTCTAAATGCTGTCCTTTCAGAGAAAATCACTTTCCTTTGAAAGTACCTTAAGCTACTTACAAGCATTCAATAGAAATTCACATGTGTTTCTCTGAAAAAGAAGCAGTCTGTTCCAACACTTCAATTCACTGTTCGAAGTGAATGGAGTGTTGCTTCACTTTCTAAATGCTGTCTTTCAGAGAAAAATCACTTTCCTTTGAAAGTGCCTTAAGCTACTTACAAGCATTCACAAAAAACTCATATCTGTTTTTCTTAAAGAGAAGCAGTCTGTTACAACACTTCAATTCACTGTGCGAAGTGAATGGAGTGTTGTATCGCTTTCTAAATGCTGTCCTCTCAGAGAAAATCACTTTCCTTTGAAAGTGCCTTAAGCTACTTACAAGCATTCCACAGAAATTCACATGCGTTTCTCTGAAAGAGAAGCAGTCTGTTCCAACACTTCAATTCACTCTGCGAAGTGAATGGAGTGTTGTTTCACTTTCTAAATGCTGTCCTGTCATAGAAAATCACTTTCCTTTGAAAGTGCCTTAAGCTACTTACACACATTCACAGGAAACTCAAATGCGTTTCTATGAAAGAGAAGCTGTCTGTTCCAATACTTTAATTCACTTTGCGAAGTGAATGGAGTGTTGCTTCACTTTCTAAATGCTGTCCTTTCAGAGAAAATCACTTTCCTTTGAAAGTGCCTTTAGCTACTTAAAAGCATTCAACAGAAATTCACATGCATTTCACTGAAAGAGAAGCAGTCTGTTCCAACACTTCAAGTCACTGTGCGAAGTGAATGGAGTGTTGTTTCACTTTCTAAATGCTGTCCTGTCAGAGAAAATCACTTTCCTTTGAAAGTGCCTTAAGCTACTTACACACATTCACAGGAAACTCAAATGCGTTTCTATGAAAGAGAAGCTGTCTGTTCCAACACTTCAATTCACTGTGCGAAGTGAATGGAGTGTTGCTTCACTTTCTAAATGCTGTCTTTCAGAGAAAATCACTTTCCTTTGAAAGTGCCTTAAGCTACTTACAAGCATTCACAAAAAACTCATATCTGTTTCTCTGAAAGAGAAGTAGTCTGTTCCAACACTTCAATTCACTGTGCGAAGTGAATGGAGTGTTGTTTCACTTTCTAAATGCTGTCCTTTCAGAGAAAATCACTTTCCTTTGAAAGTGCCTTAAGCTACTTACAAGCATTCCACAAATTCACATGCGTTTCTCTGAAAAAGAAGCAGTGTGTTCCAACGCTTCAATTCACTCTGCGAAGTGAATGGAGTGTTGTTTCACTTTCTAAATGCTGTCCTTTCAGAGAAAATCACTTTCCTTTGAAAGTGCCTTAAGCTACTTACAAGCATTCAACAGAAATTCACATGCATTTCACTGAAAGATAAGCAGTCTGTTCCAACACTTATATTCACTGTGCGAAGTGAATGGAGTGTTGCTTCACTTTCTAAATGCTGTACTTTCAGAGAAAATCACTTTCCTTTGAAAATGCCTTAAGCTACTAACAAGCATTCACAAAAAACTCATATCTGTTTCCTGAAAGAGAAGTAGTCTGTTCCAACACGTCATTTCACTGTGCAAAGTGAATGGAGTGTGGTTTCACTTTCTAAATGCTGTCCTTTCAGAGAAAATCACTTTCCTTTGAAAGTGCCTTAAGCTACTTACAAGCATTCCACAGAAATTCACATGCGTTTCTGTGTAAAAGAAGCAGTCTGTTCCAACACTTCAATTCACTGTGCGAAGTGAATGGAGTGTTGCTTCACTTTCTAAATGCTGTCCTTTCAGAGAAAATCACTTTCCTTTGAAAGTGCCTTAAGCTACATACAAGCATTCACAAGAAACTCACATGCATTTTTCTTAAAGAGAAGCAGTCTGTTCCAAGACTTTAATTCACTGTGCGTAGTGAGTGGATTGTTGCTTCACATTCTAAATGCTGTCCTTTCAGAGAAAATCACTTTCATTTGAAAATGCCTTAAGCTACTTACAAGCATTCACAAGAAACTCACATGCATTTTTCTGAAAGAGAAGCAGTCTGTTCGAACACTTCAATTCACTGTGCGTAGTGAATGGAGTGTTGCTTCACTTTCTAAATGCTGTCCTTTCAGAAAAAATCACTTTCTTTTGAAAGTGCCTTAAGCTACTTACACACATTCACAGGAAACTCAAATGCGTTTCTATGAAAGAGAAGCTGTCTGTTCCAACACTTCAATTCACTGTGCGAAGTGAATGGAGTGTTGCTTCACTTTCTAAATGCTGTCTTTCAGAGAAAATCACTTTCCTTTGAAAGTGCCTTAAGCTACTTACAAGCATTCACAAAAAACTCATATCTGTTTCTCTGAAAGAGAAGTAGTCTGTTCCAACACTTCAATTCACTGTGCGAAGTGAATGGAGTGTTGTTTCACTTTCTAAATGCTGTCCTTTCAGAGAAAATCACTTTCCTTTGAAAGTGCCTTAAGCTACTTACAAGCATTCCACAAATTCACATGCATTTCTCTGAAAAAGAAGCAGTGTGTTCCAACACTTCAATTCACTCTGCGAAGTGAATGGAGTGTTGTTTCACTTTCTAAATGCTGTCCTTTCAGAGAAAATCACTTTCCTTTGAAAGTGCCTTAAGCTACTTACAAGCATTCAACAGAAATTCTCATGCATTTCACTGAAAGATAAGCAGTCTGTTCCAACACTTATATTCACTGTGCGAAGTGAATGGAGTGTTGCTTCACTTTCTAAATACTGTCCTTTCAGAGAAAATCACTTTCCTTTGAAAATGCCTTAAGCTACTAACAAGCATTCACAAAAAACTCATATCTGTTTCCTGAAAGAGAAGTAGTCTGTTCCAACACGTCATTTCACTGTGCAAAGTGAATGGAGTGTGGTTTCACTTTCTAAATGCTGTCCATTCAGAGAAAATCACTTTCCTTTGAAAGTGCCTTAAGCTACTTACAAGCATTCCACAGAAATTCACATGCGTTTCTGTGTAAAAGAAGCAGTCTGTTCCAACACTTCAATTCACTGTGCGAAGTGAATGGAGTGTTGCTTCACTTTCTAAATGCTGTCCTTTCAGAGAAAATCACTTTCCTTTGAAAGTGCCTTAAGCTACATACAAGCATTCACAAGAAACTCACATGCATTTTTCTTAAAGAGAAGCAGTCTGTTCCAAGACTTTAATTCACTGTGCGTAGTGAGTGGAGTGTTGCTTCACATTCTAAATGCTGTCCTTTCAGAGAAAATCACTTTCATTTGAAAATGCCTTAAGCTACTTACAAGCATTCACAAGAAACTCACATGCATTTTTCTGAAAGAGAAGCAGTCTGTTCCAACACTTCAATTCACTGTGCGTAGTGAATGGAGTGTTGCTTCACTTTCTAAATGCTGTCCTTTCAGAAAAAATCACTTTCTTTTGAAAGTGCCTTAAGCTACATACACACATTCACAGGAAACTCAAATGCGTTTCTATGAAAGAGAAGCTGTCTGTTCCAACACTTCAATTCACTGTGCGAAGTGAATGGAGTGTTGCTTCACTTTCTAAATGCTGTCCTTTCAGAGAAAACCACTTTCCTTTGAAAGTGCCTTAAGCTACTTACAAGCATTTACAAAAAACTCATATCTGTTTCTCTGAAAGAGAAGTAGTCTGTTCCAACACTTCAATTCACTATGCGAAGTGAATGGAGTGTTGTTTCACTTTCTAAATGCTGTCCTTTCAGAGAAAATCACTTTCCTTTGAAAGTGCCTTAAGCTACTTACAAGCATTCACAAAAAACTCATATCTGTTTTTCTGAAAGAGAAGTAGTCTGTTACAACACTTCAATTCACTGTGCGAAGTGAATGGAGTGTTGTATCACTTTCTAAATGCTGTCCTCTCAGAGAAAATCACTTTCCTTTGAAAGTGCCTTAAGCTACTTACAAGCATTCCACAGAAATTCGCATGCGTTTCTCTGAAAGAGAAGCAGTCTGTTCCAACACTTCAATTCACTCTGCGAAGTGAATGGAGTGTTGTTTCACTTTCTAAATGCTGTCCTGTCAGAGAAAATCACTTTCCTTTGAAAGTGCCTTAAGCTACTTACACACATTCACAGGAAACTCAAGTGCGTTTCTATGAAAGAGAAGCTGTCTGTTCCAACACTTCAATTCACTGTACGTAGTGAATGGAGTGTTGCTTCACTTTCTAAATGCTGTCCTTTCAGAGAAAATCACTTTCCTTTGAAAGTACCTTAAGCTACTTACAAGCATTCAATAGAAATTCACATGTGTTTCTCTGAAAAAGAAGCAGTCTGTTCCAACAGTTCAATTCACTGTTCGAAGTGAATGGAGTGTTGTTTCACTTTCTAAATGCTGTCCTCTCAGAGAAAATCACTTTCCTTTGAAAGTGCCATAAGCTATATACAAGCATTCCACAGAAATTCACATGCGTTTCTCTGAAAGAGTAGGAGTCTGTTCCAACACTTCAATTCACTCTGCGAAGTGAATGGAGTGTTGTTTCACTTTCTAAATGCTGTCCTGTCAGAGAAAATCACTTTCCTTTGAAAGTGCCTTAAGCTACTTACACACATTCACAGGAAACTCAAATGCGTTTCTATGAAAGAGAAGCTGTCTGTTCCAACACTTCAATTCACTGTGCGAAGTGAATGGAGTGTTGCTTCACTTTCTAAATGCTGTCCTTTCAGAGAAAATCACTTTCCTTTGAAAGTGCCTTAAGCTGCTTACAAGCATTCAACAGAAATTCACATGCATTTCACTGAAAGAGAAGCAGTCTGTTCCAACACTTCAATTCACTGTGCGAAGTGAATGGAGTGTTGCTTCGCTTTCTAAATGCAGTCCTTTCAGAGAAAATCACTTTCCTTTGAAAATGCCTTAAGCTACTTACAAGTTTTCACAAGAAACTCACATGCATTTTTCTGAAAGAGAAGCAGTCTGTTCCAACACTTCAATTCACTGGGCGTAGTGAATGGAGTGTTGCTTCACTTTCTAAATGCTGTCCTTTCAGAGAAAATCACTTTCTTTTGAAAGTGCCTTAAGCTACTTACACACATTCACAGGAAACTCAAATGCGTTTCTATGAAAGAGAAGCTGTCTGTTCCAACACTTCAATTCACTGTGCGAAGTGAATGGAGTGTTGCTTCACTTTCTAAATCCTGTCTTTCAGAGAAAATCACTTTCCTTTGAAAGTGCCTTAAGCTACTTACAAGCATTCACAAAAAACTCATATCTGTTTCTCTGAAAGAGAAGTAGTCTGTTCCAACACTTCAATTCACTGTGCGAAGTGAATGGAGTGTTGTTTCACTTTCTAAATGCTGTCCTTTCAGAGAAAATCACTTTCCTTTGAAAGTGCCTTAAGCTACTTACAAGCATTCCACAGAAATTCACATGCGTTTCTCTGAAAAAGAAGCAGTGTGTTCCAACACTTCAATTCACTCTGCGAAGTGAATGGAGTGTTGTTTCACTTTCTAAATGCTGTCCTTTCAGAGAAAATCACTTTCCTTTGAAAGTGCCTTAAGCTACTTACAAGCATTCAACAGAAATTCACATGCATTTCACTGAAAGATAAGCAGTCTGTTCCAACACTTATATTCACTGTGCGAAGTGAATGGAGTGTTGCTTCACTTTCTAAATGCTGTCCTTTCAGAGAAAATCACTTTCCTTTGAAAATGCCTTAAGCTACTAACAAGCATTCACAAAAAACTCATATCTGTTTCCTGAAAGAGAAGTAGTCTGTTCCAACACGTCATTTCACTGTGCAAAGTGAATGGAGTGTGGTTTCACTTTCTAAATGCTGTCCTTTCAGAGAAAATCACTTTCCTTTGAAAGTGCCTTAAGCTGCTTACAAGCATTCCACAGAAATTCACATGCGTTTCTCTGTAAAAGAAGCAGTCTGTTCCAACACTTCAATTCACTGTGCGAAGTGAATGGAGTGTTGCTTCACTTTCTAAATGCTGTCCTTTCAGAGAAAATCACTTTCCTTTGAAAGTGCCTTAAGCTACATACAAGCATTCACAAGAAACTCACATGCATTTTTCTTAAAGAGAAGCTGTCTGTTCCAAGACTTTAATTCACTGTGCGTAGTGAATGGAGTGTTGCTTCACATTCTAAATGCTGTCCTTTCAGAGAAAATCACTTTCATTTGAAAATGCCTTAAGCTACTTACAAGCATTCACAAGAAACTCACATGCATTTTTCTGAAAGAGAAGCAGTCTGTTCCAACACTTCAATTCACTGTGCGTAGTGAATGGAGTGTTGCTTCACTTTCTAAATGCTGTCCTTTCAGAGAAAATCACTTTCTTTTGAAAGTGCCTTAAGCTACTTACAAGCATTCACAAAAAACTCAAATGCGTTTCTATGAAAGAGAAGCTGTCGGTTCCAACACTTCAATTCACTGTGCGAATTGAATGGAGTGTTGCTTCACTTTCTAAATGCTGTCCTTTCAGAGAAAATCACTTTCCTTTGAAAGTGCCTTAAGCTACTTACAAGCATTCACAAAAAACTCATATCTGTTTCTCTGAAAGAGAAGTAGTCTGTTCCAACACTTCAATTCACTAGGCGAAGTGAATGGAGTGTTGTTTCACTTTCTAAATGCTGTCCTTTCAGAGAAAATCACTTTCCTTTGAAAGTGCCTTAAGCTACTTACAAGCATTCAACAGAAATTCACATGCATTTCACTGAAAGAGAAGCAGTCTGTTCCAACACTTCAATTCACTGTGCGAAGTGAATGGAGCGTTGCTTCACTTTCTAAATGCTGTCCTTTCAGAGAAAATCACTTTCCTTTGAAAGTGCCTTAAGCTACTTACAAGCATTCACAAAAAACTCATATCTGTTTCTCTGAAAGAGAAGTAGTCTGTTCCAACACTTCAATTCACTGTGCGAAGTGAATGGAGTGTTGTTTCACTTTCTAAATGCTGTCCTTTCAGAGAAAATCACTTTCCTTTGAAAGTGCCTTTAGCTACTTACAAGCATTCAACAGAAATTCACATGCGTTTCACTGAAAGAGAAGCAGTCTGTTCCAACACTTCAATTCACTGTGCGAAGTGAATGGAGTGTTGATTCACTTTCTAAATGCTGTCCTTTCAGAGAAAATCACTTTCCTTTGAAAGTGCCTTAAGCTACTTACAAGCATTCAATAGAAATTCACATGCGTTTCACTGAAAGAGAAGCAGTCAGTTCCAACACTTCAATTCACTGTGCGAAGTGAATGGAGTGTTGCTTCACTTTCTAAATGCTGTCCTTTCAGAGAAAATCACTTTTCTTTGAAAGTGCCTTAAGCTACTTACAAGCATTCACAAGAAACACACACGCATTTTTCTGAAATAGAAGCAGTTTGTTCAAACACTTCAATTCACTTTGCGAAGTGAATGGAGTGTTGCTTCACTTTCTATATGCTCTCCTTTTAGAGAAAATCACTCTCTTTTGAAACTGCCTTAAGCTATTTACAAGCATTCACAAGAATCTCACATCTGTTTCTCTGAAAGAGAAGCAGTCTGTTCCAACACTTCAATTCACTGTGCGAAGTGAATGGAGTGTTGTTTCACTTTCTAAATGCTGTCCTTTCAGAGAAAATCACTTTCCTTTGAAAGTGCCTTTAGCTACTTACAAGCGTTCCACAGAAATTCACATGCGTTTCTCTGAAAGAGAAGCAGTCTGTTCCAACACTTCAATTCACTCTGCGAAGTGAATGGAGTGTTGTTTCACTTTCTAAATGCTGTCCTTTCAGAGAAAATCACTTTCCTTTGAAAGTGCCTTAAGCTACTTACACACATTCACAGGAAACTCAAATGCGTTTCTATGAAAGAGAAGCTGTCTGTTCCAACACTTCAATTCACTGTGCGAAGTGAATGGAGTGTTGCTTCACTTTCTAAATGCTGTCCTTTCAGAGAAAATCACTTTCCTTGAAAGTGCCTTAAGCTACTTACAAGCATTCAACAGAAATTCACATGCATTTCACTGAAAGAGAAGCAGTCTGTTCCAACACTTCAATTCACTGTGCGAAGTGAATGGAGTGTTGCTTCACTTTCTAAATGCTGTCCTTTCAGAGAAAATCACTTTCATTTGAAAATGCCTTAAGCTACTTACAAGCATTCACAAGAAACTCACATGCATTTTTCTGAAAGAGAAGCAGTCTGTTCCAACACTTCAATTCACTGTGCGTGGTGAATGGAGTGTTGCTTCACTTTCTAAATGCTGTCCTTTCAGAGAAAATCACTTTCTTTTGAAAGTGCCTTAAGCTACTTACACACATTCACAGGAAACTCAAATGCGTTTCTATGAAAGAGAAGCTGTCTGTTCCAACACTTCAATTCACTGTGCGAAGTGAATGGAGTGTTGCTTCACTTTCTAAATGCTGTCTTTCAGAGAAAATCACTTTCCTTTGAAAGTGCCTTAAGCTACTTACAAGCATTCACAAAAAACTCATATCTGTTTCTCTGAAAGAGAAGTAGTCTGTTCCAACACTTCAATTCACTGTGATAAGTGAATGGAGTGTTGTTTCACTTTCTAAATGCTGTCCTTTCAGAGAAAATCACTTTCCTTTGAAAGTGCCTTAAGCTACTTACAAGCATTCCACAGAAATTCACATGCGTTTCTCTGAAAGAGAAGCAGTCTGTTCCAACACTTCAATTCACTCTGCGAAATGAATGGAGTGTTGTTTCACTTTCTAAATGCTGTCTTTTCAGAGAAAATCACTTTCCTTTGAAAGTGCCTTAAGCTACTTACAAGCATTCAACAGAAATTCACATGCATTTCACTGAAAGATAAGCAGTCTGTTCCAACACTTATATTCACTGTGCGAAGTGAATGGAGTATTGCTTCACTTTCTAAATGCTGTCCTTTCAGAGAAAATCACTTTCCTTTGAAAATGCC
Source organism: Myodes glareolus (assembly GCF_982192425.1). Taxonomy (NCBI): domain Eukaryota; kingdom Metazoa; phylum Chordata; class Mammalia; order Rodentia; family Cricetidae; genus Myodes; species Myodes glareolus. Next base: position 821,346 of record NW_028263212.1, read on the forward strand.
TTAAGCTACTAACAAGCATTCACAAAAAACTCATATCTGTTTCCTGAAAGAGAAGTAGTCTGTTCCAACACGTCATTTCACTGTGCAAAGTGAATGGAGTGTGGTTTCACTTTCTAAATGCTGTCCTTTCAGAGAAAATCACTTTCCTTTGAAAGTGCCTTAAGCTACTTACAAGCATTCCACAGAAATTCACATGCGTTTCTCTGTAAAAGAAGCAGTCTGTTCCAACACTTCAATTCACTGTGCGAAGTGAATGGAGTGTTGCTTCACTTTCTAAATGCTGTCCTTTCAGAGAAAATCACTTTCCTTTGAAAGTGCCTTAAGCTACTTACAAGCATTCACAAGAAACTCACATGCATTTTTCTTAAAGAGAAGCAGTCTGTTCCAAGACTTTAATTCACTGTGCGTAGGTAATGTAGTGTTGCTTCACTTTCTAAATGCTGTCCTTTCAGAGAAAATCACTTTCCTTTGAAAGTACCTTAAGCTACTTACAAGCTTTCAATAGAAATTCACATGTGTTTGTCTGAAAAAGAAGCAGTCTGTTCCAACACTTCAATTCACTGTGCGTAGTGAATGGAGTGTTGCTTCACTTTCTAAATGCTGTCCTTTCAGAGAAAATCACTTTCCTTTGAAAGTGCTTTAAGCTACTTACAAGCATTCAATAGAAAGTCACATGTGTTTCTCTGAAAAAGAAGCAGTCTGTTCCAACACTTCAATTCACTGTGCGAAGTGAATGGAGTGTTGCTTCACTTTCTAAATGTTGTCCTTTCAGAGAAAATCACTTTCCTTTGAAAGTGCCTTAAGCTACTTACAAGCATTCACAAGAAACTCACATGCATTTTTCTGAAAGAGAAGCAGTCTGTTCCAACACTTCAATTCACTGTGCGTAGTGAATGGAGTGTTGCTTCACTTTCTAAATGCTGTCCTTTCAGAGAAAATCACTTTCTTTTGAAAGTGCCTTAAGCTACTTACACACATTCACAGGAAACTCAAATGCGTTTCTATGAAAGAGAAGCTGTCTGTTCCAACACTTCAATTCACTGTGCGAAGTGAATGGAGTGTTGTTTCACTTTATAAATGCTGTCCTTTCAGAGAAAATCACTTTCCTTTGAAAGTGCCTTAAGCTACTTACAAGCATTCCACAGAAATTCACTTGCGTTTCTCTGAAAGAGAAGCAGTCTGTTCCAACACTTCAATTCACTCTGCGAAGTGAATGGAGTGTTGTTTCACTTTCTAAATGCTGTCCTTTCAGAGAAAATCACTTTCCTTTGAAAATGCCTTAAGCTACTTACACACATTCACAGGAAACTCAAATGCGTTTCTATGAAAGAGAAGCTGTCTGTTCCAACACTTCAATTCACTGTGCGAAGTGAATGGAGTGTTGCTTCACTTTCTAAATGCTGTCCTTTCAGAGAAAATCACTTTCTTTTGAAAGTGCCTTAAGCTACCTACAAGCATTCAACAGAAATTCACATGCGTTTCACTGAAAGAGAAGCAGTCTGTTCCAACACTTCAATTCACTGTGCGAAGTGAATGGAGTGTTGCTTCACTTTCTAAATGCTGTCCTTTCAGAGAAAATCACTTTCCTTTGAAAGTGCCTTAAGCTACTTACACACATTCACAGGAAACTAAAATGCGTTTCTATGAAAGAGAAGTTGTCTGCTCCAACACTTCAATTCACTGTGCGTAATGAATGGAGTGTTGCTTCACTTTCTAAATGCTGTCCTTTCAGAGAAAATCACTTACCTTTGAAAGTGCCTTAAGCTACTTACAAGCATTCAATAGAAATTCACATGCGTTTCTATGAAAGAGAAGCAGTCTGTTCCAACCCTTCAATTCACTGTGCGAAGTGAATGGAGTGTTGCTTCACTTTCTAAATGCTGTCCTTACAGAGAAAATCACTTTCCTTTGAAAGTGCCTTAAGCTACTTACAAGCATTCACAAAAACTCATATCTGTTTCTCTGAAAGAGAAGTAGTCTGTTCCAACACTTCAATTCACTATGCGAAGTGAATGGAGTGTTGTTTCACTTTCTAAATGCTGTCCTTTCAGAGAAAATCACTTTCCTTTGAAAGTGCCTTAAGCTACTTACAAGCATTCAACAGAAATTCACATGCATTTCACTGAAAGAGAAGCAGTCTGTTCCAACACTTCAATTCACTGTGCGAAGTGAATGGAGTGTTGCTTCACTTTCTAAATGCTGCCCTTTCAGAGAAAATCACTTTCCTTTGCAAGTGCCTTAAGCTACTTTCAAGCATTCAACAGAAATTCACATGCGTTTCACTGAAAGAGAAGCAGTCTCTTCCAACACTTCAATTCACTGTACGAAGTGAATGGAGTGTTGCTTCACTTTCTAAATGCTGTCCTTTCAGAAAAAATCACTTCCCTTTGAAAGTGCCCTAAGCTACTTACACACATTCACAGGAAACTCAAATGCGTTTCTATGAAAGAGAAGCTGTCTGTTCCAACACTTCAATTCACTGTGCGAAGTGAATGGAGTGTTGCTTCACTTTCTAAATGCTGTCCTTTCAGAGAAAATCACTTTCCTTTGAAAGTGCCTTAAGCTACTTACAAGCATTCAACAGAAATTCACATGCATTTCACTGAAAGAGAAGCAGTCTGTTCCAACACTTCAATTCACTGTGCGAAGTGAATGGAGTGTTGCTTCACTTTCTAAATGCTGTCCTTTCAGAGAAAATCAGTTTCTTTGAAAGTGCCTTAAGCTACTTACAAGCATTCAACAGAAATTCACATGTGTTTCACTGAAAGAGAAGCAGACTGTTCCAACACTTCAATTCACTGTGCGAAGTGAATGGAGTGTTGCTTCACTTTCTAAATGCTGTCCTTTCAGAGAAAATCACTTTCCTTTGAAAGTGCCTTAAGCTACTTACAAGCATTCAACAGAAATTCACATGCATTTCACTGAAAGAGAAGCAGTCTGTTCCAACACTTCAATTCACTGTGCGAAGTGAATGGAGTGTTGCTTCACTTTCTAAATGCTGCCCTTTCAGAGAAAATCACTTTCCTTTGCAAGTGCCTTAAGCTACTTTCAAGCATTCAACAGAAATTCACATGCGTTTCACTGAAAGAGAAGCAGTCTCTTCCAACACTTCAATTCACTGTACGAAGTGAATGGAGTGTTGCTTCACTTTCTAAATGCTGTCCTTTCAGAAAAAATCACTTCCCTTTGAAAGTGCCCTAAGCTACTTACACACATTCACAGGAAACTCAAATGCGTTTCTATGAAAGAGAAGCTGTCTGTTCCAACACTTCAATTCACTGTGCGAAGTGAATGGAGTGTTGCTTCACTTTCTAAATGCTGTCCTTTCAGAGAAAATCACTTTCCTTTGAAAGTGCCTTAAGCTACTTACAAGCATTCAACAGAAATTCACATGCATTTCACTGAAAGAGAAGCAGTCTGTTCCAACACTTCAATTCACTGTGCGAAGTGAATGGAGTGTTGCTTCACTTTCTAAATGCTGTCCTTTCAGAGAAAATCAGTTTCTTTGAAAGTGCCTTAAGCTACTTACAAGCATTCAACAGAAATTCACATGTGTTTCACTGAAAGAGAAGCAGACTGTTCCAACACTTCAATTCACTGTGCGAAGTGAATGGAGTGTTGCTTCACTTTCTAAATGCTGTCCTTTCAGAGAAAATCACTTTCCTTCGAAAGTGCCTTAAGCTACTTACAAGCATTCAACAGAAATTCACATGCATTTCACTGAAAGAGAAGCAGTCTGTTCCAACACTTCAATTCACTGTGCGAATTGAATGGAGTGCTGCCTCACTTTCTAAATGCCGTACTTTCAGAGAAAATCACTTTCCTTTGAAAGTGCCTTTAGCTACTTACCAGCATTCCAAAGAAATTCACATGCGTTTCTCTGAAAACGAAGCAGTCTGTTCCAACACTTCAATTCACTGTGCGAAGTGAATGGAGTGTTGCTTCACTTTCTAAATGCTGTCCTTTCAGAGAAAATCACTTTCCTTTGACAGTGCCTTAAGCTACTTACAAGCATTCACAAGAAACTCACATGCATTTTTCTGAAAGAGAAGCAGTCTGTTCCAACACTTCAATTCACTGTGCGAAGTGAATGGAGTGTTGCTTCACTTTCTAAATGCTGTCCTTTCAGAGAAAATCACTTTCCTTTGAAAGTGCCTTAAGCTACATACAAGCATTCACAAGAAACTCACATGCATTTTTCTGAAAGAGAAGCAGTCTGTTCCAACACTTCAATTCACTGTGCGTAGTGAATGGAGTGTTGCTTCACTTTCTAAATGCTGTCCTTTCAGAGAAAATCACTTTCCTTCGAAAGTGCCTTAAGCTACTTACAAGCATTCAATAGAAATTCACATGCGTTTCTCTGAAGAGAAGCAGTCTGTTCCAAGACTTCAATTCACTGTGCGAAGTGAATGGAGTGTTGCTTCACTTTCTAAATGCTGTCCTTTCAGAGAAAATCACTTTCCTTTGAAAGTGCCTTAAGCTACTTACAAGCATTCAACAGAAATTCACATGCATTTCACTGAAAGAGAAGCAGTCTGTTCCAACACTTCAATTCACTGTGCGAAGTGAATGGAGTGTTGCTTCACTTTCTAAATGCTGTCCTTTCAGAGAAAATCAGTTTCTTTGAAAGTGCCTTAAGCTACTTACAAGCATTCAACAGAAATTCACATGTGTTTCACTGAAAGAGAAGCAGTCTGTTCCAACACTTCAATTCACTGTGCGAAGTGAATGGAGTGTTGCTTCACTTTCTAAATGCTGTCCTTTCAGAGAAAATCACTTTCCTTCGAAAGTGCCTTAAGCTACTTACAAGCATTCAACAGAAATTCACATGCATTTCACTGAAAGAGAAGCAGTCTGTTCCAACACTTCAATTCACTGTGCGAATTGAATGGAGTGCTGCCTCACTTTCTAAATGCCGTACTTTCAGAGAAAATCACTTTCCTTTGAAAGTGCCTTTAGCTACTTACCAGCATTCCAAAGAAATTCACATGCGTTTCTCTGAAAAAGAAGCAGTCTGTTCCAACACTTCAATTCACTGTGCGAAGTGAATGGAGTGTTGCTTCACTTTCTAAATGCTGTCCTTTCAGAGAAAATCACTTTCCTTTGACAGTGCCTTAAGCTACTTACAAGCATTCACAAGAAACTCACATGCATTTTTCTGAAAGAGAAGCAGTCTGTTCCAACACTTCAATTCACTGTGCGAAGTGAATGGAGTGTTGCTTCACTTTCTAAATGCTATCCTTTCAGAGAAAATCACTTTCCTTCGAAAGTGCCTTAAGCTACTTACAAGCATTCAACAGAAATTCACATGCATTTCACTGAAAGAAAAGCAGTCTGTTCCAACACTTCAATTCACTGTGCGAATTGAATGGAGTGCTGCCTCACTTTCCAAATGCCGTACTTTCAGAGAAAATCACTTTCCTTTGAAAGTGCCTTTAGCTACTTACCAGCATTCCAAAGAAATTCACATGCGTTTCTCTGAAAAAGAAGCAGTCTGTTCCAACACTTCAATTCACTGTGCGAAGTGAATGGAGTGTTGCTTCACTTTCTAAATGCTGTCCTTTCAGAGAAAATCACTTTCCTTTGACAGTGCCTTAAGCTACTTACAAGCATTCACAAGAAACTCACATGCATTTTTCTGAAAGAGAAGCAGTCTGTTCCAACACTTCAATTCACTGTGCGAAGTGAATGGAGTGTTGCTTCACTTTCTAAATGCTGTCCTTTCAGAGAAAATCACTTTCCTTTGAAAGTGCCTTAAGCTACATACAAGCATTCACAAGAAACTCACATGCATTTTTATGAAAGAGAAGCAGTCTGTTCCAACACTTCAATTCACTGTGCGTAGTGAATGGAGTGTTGCTTCACTTTCTAAATGCTGTCCTTTCAGAGAAAATCACTTTCCTTCGAAAGTGCCTTAAGCTACTTACAAGCATTCAATAGAAATTCACATGCGTTTCTCTGAAAGAGAAGCAGTCTGTTCCAAGACTTCAATTCACTGTGCGAAGTGAATGGAGTTTTGCTTCACTTTCTAAATGCTGTCCTTTCAGAGAAAATCACTTTCCTTTGAAAGTGCCTTAAGCTACTTACAAGCATTCAACAGAAATTCACATGCATTTCACTGAAAGAGAAGCAGTCTGTTCCAACACTTCAATTCACTGTGCGAAGTGAATGGAGTGTTGCTTCACTTTCTAAATGCTGTCCTTTCAGAGAAAATCAGTTTCTTTGAAAGTGCCTTAAGCTACTTACAAGCATTCAACAGAAATTCACATGTGTTTCACTGAAAGAGAAGCAGTCTGTTCCAACACTTCAATTCACTGTGCGAAGTGAATGGAGTGGTGCTTCACTTTCTAAACGCTGTCCTTTCAGAGAAAATTACTTTCCTTTGAAAGTGCCTTAAGCTACTTACAAGCATTCACCAGAAATTCACATGCATTTCACTGAAAGAGAAGCAGTCTGTTCCAACACTTCAATTCACTGTGCGAATTGAATGGAGTGCTGCCTTACTTTCTAAATGCTGTACTTTCAGAGAAAATCACTTTCCTTTGAAAGTGCCTTTAGCTACTTACAAGCATTCCACAGAAATTCACATGCGTTTCTCTGAAAGAGAAGTAGTCTGTTCCAGCACTTCAATTCACTGTGCGTAGTTAATGGAGTGTTGCTTCACTCTCTAAATGCTGTCCTTTCAGAGAAAATCACTTTCCTTTGAAAGTGCCTAAAGCTACTTACAAGCATTCACAAGAAACTCACATGCATTTTTCTGAAAGAGAAGCAGTCTGTTCCAACACTTCAATTCACTGTGCGAATTGAATGGAGTGTTGCTTCACTTTCTAAATGCTGTCCTTTCAGAGAAAATCAGTTTCTTTGAAAGTGCCTTAAGCTACTTATAAGCATTCAACAGAAATTCACATGTGTTTCACTGAAAGAGATGCAGTCTGTTCCAACACTTCAATTCACTGTGCGAAGTGAATGGAGTGTTGCTTCACTTTCTAAATGCTGTCCTTTCAGAGAAAATCACTTTCCTTCGAAAGTGCCTTAAGCTACTTACAAGCATTCAACAGAAATTCACATGCATTTCACTGAAAGAGAAGCAGTCTGTTCCAACACTTCAATTCACTGTGCGAATTGAATGGAGTGCTGCCTCACTTTCTAAATGCCGTACTTTCAGAGAAAATCACTTTCCTTTGAAAGTGCCTTTAGCTACTTACCAGCATTCCAAAGAAATTCACATGCGTTTCTCTGAAAAAGAAGCAGTCTGTTCCAACACTTCAATTCACTGTGCGAAGTGAATGGAGTGTTGCTTCACTTTCTAAATGCTGTCCTTTCAGAGAAAATCACTTTCCTTTGACAGTGCCTTAAGCTACTTACAAGCATTCACAAGAAACTCACATGCATTTTTCTGAAAGAGAAGCAGTCTGTTCCAACACTTCAATTCACTGTGCGAAGTGAATGGAGTGTTGCTTCACTTTCTAAATGCTATCCTTTCAGAGAAAATCACTTTCCTTCGAAAGTGCCTTAAGCTACTTACAAGCATTCAACAGAAATTCACATGCATTTCACTGAAAGAAAAGCAGTCTGTTCCAACACTTCAATTCACTGTGCGAATTGAATGGAGTGCTGCCTCACTTTCCAAATGCCGTACTTTCAGAGAAAATCACTTTCCTTTGAAAGTGCCTTTAGCTACTTACCAGCATTCCAAAGAAATTCACATGCGTTTCTCTGAAAAAGAAGCAGTCTGTTCCAACACTTCAATTCACTGTGCGAAGTGAATGGAGTGTTGCTTCACTTTCTAAATGCTGTCCTTTCAGAGAAAATCACTTTCCTTTGAAAGTGCCTTAAGCTACTTACACACATTCACAGGAAACTAAAATGCGTTTCTATGAAAGAGAAGTTGTCTGTTCCAACACTTCAATTCACTGTGCGTAATGAATGGAGTGTTGCTTCACTTTCTAAATGCTGTCCTTTCAGAGAAAATCACTTACCTTTGAAAGTGCCTTAAGCTACTTACAAGCATTCAATAGAAATTCACATGCGTTTCTATGAAAGAGAAGCAGTCTGTTCCAACCCTTCAATTCACTGTGCGAAGTGAATGGAGTGTTGCTTCACTTTCTAAATGCTGTCCTTACAGAGAAAATCACTTTCCTTTGAAAGTGCCTTAAGCTACTTACAAGCATTCACAAAAACTCATATCTGTTTCTCTGAAAGAGAAGTAGTCTGTTCCAACACTTCAATTCACTATGCGAAGTGAATGGAGTGTTGTTTCACTTTCTAAATGCTGTCCTTTCAGAGAAAATCACTTTCCTTTGAAAGTGCCTTAAGCTACTTACAAGCATTCAACAGAAATTCACATGCATTTCACTGAAAGAGAAGCAGTCTGTTCCAACACTTCAATTCACTGTGCGAAGTGAATGGAGTGTTGCTTCACTTTCTAAATGCTGCCCTTTCAGAGAAAATCACTTTCCTTTGCAAGTGCCTTAAGCTACTTTCAAGCATTCAACAGAAATTCACATGCGTTTCACTGAAAGAGAAGCAGTCTCTTCCAACACTTCAATTCACTGTACGAAGTGAATGGAGTGTTGCTTCACTTTCTAAATGCTGTCCTTTCAGAGAAAATCACTTCCCTTTGAAAGTGCCCTAAGCTACTTACACACATTCACAGGAAACTCAAATGCGTTTCTATGAAAGAGAAGCTGTCTGTTCCAACACTTCAATTCACTGTGCGAAGTGAATGGAGTGTTGCTTCACTTTCTAAATGCTGTCCTTTCAGAGAAAATCACTTTCCTTTGAAAGTGCCTTAAGCTACTTACAAGCATTCAACAGAAATTCACATGCATTTCACTGAAAGAGAAGCAGTCTGTTCCAACACTTCAATTCACTTTGCGAAGTGAATGGAGTGTTGCTTCACTTTCTAAATGCTGTCCTTTCAGAGAAAATCAGTTTCTTTGAAAGTGCCTTAAGCTACTTACAAGCATTCAACAGAAATTCACATGTGTTTCACTGAAAGAGAAGCAGTCTGTTCCAACACTTCAATTCACTGTGCGAAGTGAATGGAGTGTTGCTTCACTTTCTAAATGCTGTCCTTTTAGAGAAAATCACTTTCCTTCGAAAGTGCCTTAAGCTACTTACAAGCATTCAACAGAAATTCACATGCATTTCACTGAAAGAGAAGCAGTCTGTTCCAACACTTCAATTCACTGTGCGAATTGAATGGAGTGCTGCCTCACTTTCTAAATGCCGTACTTTCAGAGAAAATCACTTTCCTTTGAAAGTGCCTTTAGCTACTTACCAGCATTCCAAAGAAATTCACATGCGTTTCTCTGAAAAAGAAGCAGTCTGTTCCAACACTTCAATTCACTGTGCGAAGTGAATGGAGTGTTGCTTCACTTTCTAAATGCTGTCCTTTCAGAGAAAATCACTTTCCTTTGACAGTGCCTTAAGCTACTTACAAGCATTCACAAGAAACTCACATGCATTTTTCTGAAAGAGAAGCAGTCTGTTCCAACACTTCAATTCACTGTGCGAAGTGAATGGAGTGTTGCTTCACTTTCTAAATGCTGTCCTTTCAGAGAAAATCACTTTCCTTTGAAAGTGCCTTAAGCTACATACAAGCATTCACAAGAAACTCACATGCATTTTTCTGAAAGAGAAGCAGTCTGTTCCAACACTTCAATTCACTGTGCGTAGTGAATGGAGTGTTGCTTCACTTTCTAAATGCTGTCCTTTCAGAGAAAATCACTTTCCTTCGAAAGTGCCTTAAGCTACTTACAAGCATTCAATAGAAATTCACATGCGTTTCTCTGAAAGAGAAGCAGTCTGTTCCAAGACTTCAATTCACTGTGCGAAGTGAATGGAGTGTTGCTTCAGTTTCTAAATGCTGTCCTTTCAGAGAAAATCACTTTCCTTTGAAAGTGCCTTAAGCTACTTACAAGCATTCAACAGAAATTCACATGCATTTCACTGAAAGAGAAGCAGTCTGTTCCAACACTTCAATTCACTGTGCGAAGTGAATGGAGTGTTGCTTCACTTTCTAAATGCTGTCCTTTCAGAGAAAATCAGTTTCTTTGAAAGTGCCTTAAGCTACTTACAAGCATTCAACAGAAATTCACATGTGTTTCACTGAAAGAGAAGCAGTCTGTTCCAACACTTCAATTCACTGTGCGAAGTGAATGGAGTGTTGCTTCACTTTCTAAATGCTGTCCTTTCAGAGAAAATCACTTTCCTTCGAAAGTGCCTTAAGCTACTTACAAGCATTCAACAGAAATTCACATGCATTTCACTGAAAGAGAAGCAGTCTGTTCCAACACTTCAATTCACTGTGCGAATTGAATGGAGTGCTGCCTCACTTTCTAAATGCCGTACTTTCAGAGAAAATCACTTTCCTTTGAAAGTGCCTTTAGCTACTTACCAGCATTCCAAAGAAATTCACATGCGTTTCTCTGAAAAAGAAGCAGTCTGTTCCAACACTTCAATTCACTGTGCGAAGTGAATGGAGTGTTGCTTCACTTTCTAAATGCTGTCCTTTCAGAGAAAATCACTTTCCTTTGACAGTGCCTTAAGCTACTTACAAGCATTCACAAGAAACTCACATGCATTTTTCTGAAAGAGAAGCAGTCTGTTCCAACACTTCAATTCACTGTGCGAAGTGAATGGAGTGTTGCTTCACTTTCTAAATGCTATCCATTCAGAGAAAATCACTTTCCTTCGAAAGTGCCTTAAGCTACTTACAAGCATTCAACAGAAATTCACATGCATTTCACTGAAAGAAAAGCAGTCTGTTCCAACACTTCAATTCACTGTGCGAATTGAATGGAGTGCTGCCTCACTTTCCAAATGCCGTACTTTCAGAGAAAATCACTTTCCTTTGAAAGTGCCTTTAGCTACTTACCAGCATTCCAAAGAAATTCACATGCGTTTCTCTGAAAAAGAAGCAGTCTGTTCCAACACTTCAATTCACTGTGCGAAGTGAATGGAGTGTTGCTTCACTTTCTAAATGCTGTCCTTTCAGAGAAAATCACTTTCCTTTGACAGTGCCTTAAGCTAATTACAAGCATTCACAAGAAACTCACATGCATTTTTCTGAAAGAGAAGCAGTCTGTTCCAACACTTCAATTCACTGTGCGAAGTGAATGAAGTGTTGCTTCACTTTCTAAATGCTGTCCTTTCAGAGAAAATCACTTTCCTTTGAAAGTGCCTTAAGCTACATACAAGCATTCACAAGAAACTCACATGCATTTTTCTGAAAGAGAAGCAGTCTGTTCCAACACTTCAATTCACTGTGCGTAGTGAATGGAGTGTTGCTTCACTTTCTAAATGCTGTCCTTTCAGAGAAAATCACTTTCCTTCGAAAGTGCCTTAAGCTACTTACAAGCATTCAATAGAAATTCACATGCGTTTCTCTGAAAGAGAAGCAGTCTGTTCCAAGACTTCAATTCACTGTGCGAAGTGAATGGAGTTTTGCTTCACTTTCTAAATGCTGTCCTTTCAGAGAAAATCACTTTCCTTTGAAAGTGCCTTAAGCTACTTACAAGCATTCAACAGAAATTCACATGCATTTCACTGAAAGAGAAGCAGTCTGTTCCAACACTTCAATTCACTGTGCGAAGTGAATGGAGTGTTGCTTCACTTTCTAAATGCTGTCCTTTCAGAGAAAATCAGTTTCTTTGAAAGTGCCTTAAGCTACTTACAAGCATTCAACAGAAATTCACATGTGTTTCACTGAAAGAGAAGCAGTCTGTTCCAACACTTCAATTCACTGTGCGAAGTGAATGGAGTGTTGCTTCACTTTCTAAACGCTGTCCTTTCAGAGAAAATTACTTTCCTTTGAAAGTGCCTTAAGCTACTTACAAGCATTCACCAGAAATTCACATGCATTTCACTGAAAGAGAAGCAGTCTGTTCCAACACTTCAATTCACTGTGCGAATTGAATGGAGTGCTGCCTCACTTTCTAAATGCCGTACTTTCAGAGAAAATCACTTTCCTTTGAAAGTGCCTTTAGCTACTTACCAGCATTCCAAAGAAATTCACATGCGTTTCTCTGAAAAAGAAGCAGTCTGTTCCAACACTTCAATTCACTGTGCGAAGTGAATGGAGTGTTGCTTCACTTTCTAAATGCTGTCCTTTCAGAGAAAATCACTTTCCTTTGACAGTGCCTTAAGCTACTTACAAGCATTCACAAGAAACTCACATGCATTTTTCTGAAAGAGAAGCAGTCTGTTCCAACACTTCAATTCACTGTGCGAAGTGAATGGAGTGTTGCTTCACTTTCTAAATGCTGTCCTTTCAGAGAAAATCACTTTCCTTTGAAAGTGCCTAAAGCTACTTACAAGCATTCACAAGAAACTCACATGCATTTTTCTGAAAGAGAAGCAGTCTGTTCCAACACTTCAATTCACTGTGCGTAGTGAATGGAGTGTTGCTTCACTTTCTAAATGCTGTCCTTTCAGAGAAAATCACTTTCCTTTGAAAGTGCCTTAAGCTACTTACAAGCATTCAATAGAAAGTCACATGTGTTTCTCTGAAAAAGAAGCAGTCTGTTCCAACACTTAAATTCACTGTGCGAAGTGAATGGAGTGTTGCTTCACTTTCTAAATGTTGTCCTTTCAGAGAAAATCACTTTCCTTTGAAAGTGCCTTAAGCTACTTACAAGCATTCACAAGAAACTCACATGCATTTTTCTGAAAGAGAAGCAGTCTGTTCCAACACTTCAATTCACTGTGCGTAGTGAATGGAGTGTTGCTTCACTTTCTAAATGCTGTCCTTTCAGAGAAAATCACTTTCTTTTGAAAGTGCCTTAAGCTACTTACACACATTCACAGGAAACTCAAATGCGTTTCTATGAAAGAGAAGCTGTCTGTTCCAACACTTCAATTCACTGTGCGAAGTGAATGGAGTGTTTTTTCACTTTCTAAATGCTGTCCTTTCAGAGAAAATCACTTTCCTTTGAAAGTGCCTTAAGCTACTTACAAGCATTCCACAGAAATTCACATGCGTTTCTCTGAAAGAGAAGCAGTCTGTTCCAACACTTCAATTCACTCTGTGAAGTGAATGGAGTGTTGTTTCACTTTCTAAATGCTGTCCTTTCAGAGAAAATCACTTTCCTTTGAAAGTGCCTTAAGCTACTTACACACATTCACAGGAAACTCAAATGCGTTTCTATGAAAGAGAAGCTGTCTGTTCCAACACTTCAATTCACTGTGCGAAGTGAATGGAGTGTTGCTTCACTTTCTAAATGCTGTCCTTTCAGAGAAAATCACTTTCTTTTGAAAGTGCCTTAAGCTACCTACAAGCATTCAACAGAAATTCACATGCGTTTCACTGAAAGAGAAGCAGTCTGTTCCAACACTTCAATTCACTGTGCGAAGTGAATGGAGTGTTGCTTCACTTTCTAAATGCTGTCCTTTCAGAGAAAATCACTTTCCTTTGAAAGTGCCTTAAGCTACTTACACACATTCACAGGAAACTCAAATGCGTTTCTATGAAAGAGAAGTTGTCTGTTCCAACACTTCAATTCACTGTGCGTAATGAATGGAGTGTTGCTTCACTTTCTAAATGCTGTCCTTTCAGAGAAAATCACTTTCCTTTGAAAGTGCCTTAAGCTACTTACAAGCATTCAATAGAAATTGACATGCGTTTCTATGAAAGAGAAGCAGTCTGTTCCAACCCTTCAATTCACTGTGCGAAGTGAATGGAGTGTTGCTTCACTTTCTAAATGCTGTCCTTTCAGAGAAAATCACTTTCCTTTGAAAGTGCCTTAAGCTACTTACAAGCATTCACAAAAAATCATATCTGTTTCTCTGAAAGAGAAGTAGTCTGTTCCAACACTTCAATTCACTGTGCGAAGTGAATGGAGTGCTGCTTCACTTTCTAAATGCTGTCCTTTCAGAGAAAATCACTTTCCTTTGAAAGTGCCTTAAGCTACTTACACACATTCACAAAAAACTCATACCTGTTTCTCTGAAAGAGAAGTAGTCTGTTCCAACACTTCAATTCACTGTGCGAAGTGAATGGAGTGTTGCTTCACTTTCTAAATGCTGTCCTTTCAGAGAAAATCACTTTCCTTTGAAAATGCCTTAAGCTACTTACAAGCATTCACAAGAAACTCACATGCATTTTTCTGAAAGAGAAGCAGTCTGTTCCAACACTTCAATTCACTGTGCGTAGTGAATGGAGTGTTGCTTCACTTTCTAAATGCTGTCCTTTCAGAGAAAATCACTTTCCTTTGAAAGTGCCTTAAGCTTCTAACAAGCATTCAATAGAAATTCACATGCGTTTCTATGAAAGAGAAGCAGTCTGTTCCAACCCTTCAATTCACTGTGCGAAGTGAATGGAGTGTTGCTTCACTTTCTAAATGCTGTCCTTTCAGAGAAAATCACTTTCCTTTGAAAGTGCCTTAAGCTACTTACAAGCATTCACAAAAAATCATATCTGTTTCTCTGAAAGAGAAGTAGTCTGTTCCAACACTTCAATTCACTATGCGAAGTGAATGGAGTGTTGTTTCACTTTCTAAATGCTGTCCTTTCAGAGAAAATCACTTTCCTTTGAAAGTGCCTTAAGCTACTTACAAGCATTCAACAGAAATTCACATACATTTCAGTGAAAGAGAAGCAGTCTGTTCCAACACTTCAATTCACTGTGCGAAGTGAATGGAGTGTTTCTTCACTTTCTAAATGCTGTCCATTCAGAGAAAATCACTTTCCTTTGAAAGTGCCTTAAGCTACTTACAAGCATTCACAAAAAATCATATCTGTTTCTCTGAAAGAGAAGTAGTCTGTTCCAGCACTTCAATTCACTATGTGAAGTGAAAGGAGTGTTGTTTCACTTTCTAAATGCTGTCCTTTCAGAGAAAATCAGTTTCCTTTGAAAGTGCCTTAAGCTACTTACAAGCATCCAACAGAAATTCACATGCGTTTCTCTGAAAGAGAAGCAGTCTGTTCCAGCACTTCAATTCACTGTGCGAAGTGAATGGAGTGTTGCTTCACTTTCTAAATGCTGTCCTTTCAGAGAAAATCACTTTCCTTTGAAAGTGCCTTAAGCTACTTACAAGCATTCACAAAAAACTCATATCTGTTTCTCTGAAAGAGAAGTAGTCTACTCCAAAACTTCAATTCACTGTGCGAAGTGAATGGAGTGTTGTTTCACTTTCTAAATGCTGTCCTTTCAGAGAAAATCACTTTCCTTTGAAAGTGCCTTAAGCTACTTACACACATTCACAGGAAACTCAAATGCTTTTTTATGAAAGAGAAGCTGTCTGTTCCAACACTTCAATTCACTGTGCGAAGTGAATGGAGTGTTGCTTCACTTTCTAAATGCTGTCCTTTCAGAGAAAATCACTTTCATTTGAAAGTGCCTTAAGCTACTTACAAGCATTCAACAGAAATTCACATGCATTTCACTGAAAGTGAAGCAGTCTGTTCCAACACTTCAATTCACTGTGCGAAGTGAATGGAAGGTTGCTTCACTTTCTAAATGCTGTCCTTTCAGAGAAAATCACTTTCCCTTGAAAATGCCTTAAGCTACTTACAAGCATTCACAAGAAACTTACATGCATTTTTCTGAAAGAGAAGCAGTCTGTTCCAACACTTCAATTCACTGTGCGTAGTGAATGGAGTGTTGCTTCACTTTCTAAATGCTGTCCTTTCAGAGAAAATCACTTTCTTTTGAAAGTGCCTTAAGCTACTTACACACATTCACAGGAAACTCAAATGCGTTTCTATGAAAAAGAAGCAGTCTGTTCCAACACTTGAATTCACTGTGCGAAGTGAATGGAAAGTTGCTTCACTTTCTAAATGCTGTCCTTTCAGAGAAAATCACTTTGCTTTGAAAGTGCCTTAAGCTACATACAAGCATTCACAAAAAACTCACATGCGTTTCTCTGAAAGAGAAGTCTGTTCCAACACATCAATTCACTGGGCGAAGTGAATGGAGTGTTGTTTCACTTTCTAAATGCTGTCCTTTCAGACAAAATCACTTTCCTTTGAAAGTACCTTAAGCTACTTACACACATTCACAGGAAACTCAAATGCGTTTCTATGAAAGAGAAGCTGTCTGTTCCAACACTTCAATTCACTGTGCGAAGTGAATGGAGTGTTGCTTCACTTTCTAAATGCTGTCCTTTCAGAGAAAATCACTTTTCTTTGAAAGTGCCTTAAGCTACTTACAAGCATTCAACAGAAATTCACATGCGTTTCACTGAAAGAGAAGCAGTCTGTTCCAACACTTCAATTCACTGTGCGAAGTGAATGGAGTGTTGCTTCACTTTCTAAATGCTGTCCTTTCAGAGAAAATCACTTTCCTTTGAAAGTGCCTTAAGCTACTTACACACATTCACAGGAAACTCAAATGCGTTTCTCTGAAAGAGAAGTTGTCTGTTCCAACACTTCAATTCACTGTGCGAAGTGAATGGAGTGTTGCTTCACTTTCTAAATGCTGTCCTTTCAGAGAAAATCACTTTCCTTTGAAAGTGCCTTAAGCTACTTACAAGCATTCAATAGAAATTCACATGCGTTTCTCTGAAAGAGAAGCAGTCTGTTCCAACACTTCAATTCACTCTGCGAAGTGAATGGAGTGTTGCTCCACTTTCTAAAAGCTGTCCTTTCAGAGAAAATCACTTTCCTTTGAAAGTGCCTTAAGCTACTTACAAGCATTCACAAAAAACTCATATCTGTTTCTCTGAAAGAGAAGTAGTCTGTTCCAACACTTCAATTCACTATGCGAAGTGAATGGAGTGTTGTTTCACTTTCTAAATGCTGTCCTTTCAGAGAAAATCACTTTCCTTTGAACGTGCCTTAAGCTACTTACAAGCATTCAACAGAAATACACATGCATTTCACTGAAAGAGAAGCAGTCTGTTCCAACACTTCAATTCACTGTGCGAAGTGAATGGAGTGTTGCTTCACTTTCTAAATGCTGTCCTTTCAGAGAAAATCACTTTCCTTTGAAAGTGCCTTAAGCTACTTACAAGCATTCACAAGAAACTCACATGCATTTTTCTGAAAGAGAAGCAGTCTGTTCCAACACTTCAATTCACTGTGCGTAGTGAATGGAGTGTTGCTTCACTTTCTAAATGCTGTCCTTTCAGAGAAAATCACTTTCCTTTGAAAGTGCCTTAAGCTTCTAACAAGCATTCAATAGAAATTCACATGCGTTTCTATGAAAGAGAAGCAGTCTGTTCCAACCCTTCAATTCACTGTGCGAAGTGAATGGAGTGTTGCTTCACTTTCTAAATGCTGTCCTTTCAGAGAAAATCACTTTCCTTTGAAAGTGCCTTAAGCTACTTACAAGCATTCACAAAAAATCATATCTGTTTCTCTGAAAGAGAAGTAGTCTGTTCCAACACTTCAATTCACTATGCGAAGTGAATGGAGTGTTGTTTCACTTTCTAAATGCTGTCCTTTCAGAGAAAATCACTTTCCTTTGAAAGTGCCTTAAGCTACTTACAAGCATTCAACAGAAATTCACATACATTTCAGTGAAAGAGAAGCAGTCTGTTCCAACACTTCAATTCACTGTGCGAAGTGAATGGAGTGTTTCTTCACTTTCTAAATGCTGTCCATTCAGAGAAAATCACTTTCCTTTGAAAGTGCCTTAAGCTACTTACAAGCATTCACAAAAAATCATATCTGTTTCTCTGAAAGAGAAGTAGTCTGTTCCAGCACTTCAATTCACTATGTGAAGTGAAAGGAGTGTTGTTTCACTTTCTAAATGCTGTCCTTTCAGAGAAAATCAGTTTCCTTTGAAAGTGCCTTAAGCTACTTACAAGCATCCAACAGAAATTCACATGCGTTTCTCTGAAAGAGAAGCAGTCTGTTCCAGCACTTCAATTCACTGTGCGAAGTGAATGGAGTGTTGCTTCACTTTCTAAATGCTGTCCTTTCAGAGAAAATCACTTTCCTTTGAAAGTGCCTTAAGCTACTTACAAGCATTCACAAAAAACTCATATCTGTTTCTCTGAAAGAGAAGTAGTCTACTCCAAAACTTCAATTCACTGTGCGAAGTGAATGGAGTGTTGTTTCACTTTCTAAATGCTGTCCTTTCAGAGAAAATCACTTTCCTTTGAAAGTGCCTTAAGCTACTTACACACATTCACAGGAAACTCAAATGCTTTTTTATGAAAGAGAAGCTGTCTGTTCCAACACTTCAATTCACTGTGCGAAGTGAATGGAGTGTTGCTTCACTTTCTAAATGCTGTCCTTTCAGAGAAAATCACTTTCATTTGAAAGTGCCTTAAGCTACTTACAAGCATTCAACAGAAATTCACATGCATTTCACTGAAAGTGAAGCAGTCTGTTCCAACACTTCAATTCACTGTGCGAAGTGAATGGAAGGTTGCTTCACTTTCTAAATGCTGTCCTTTCAGAGAAAATCACTTTCCCTTGAAAATGCCTTAAGCTACTTACAAGCATTCACAAGAAACTTACATGCATTTTTCTGAAAGAGAAGCAGTCTGTTCCAACACTTCAATTCACTGTGCGTAGTGAATGGAGTGTTGCTTCACTTTCTAAATGCTGTCCTTTCAGAGAAAATCACTTTCTTTTGAAAGTGCCTTAAGCTACTTACACACATTCACAGGAAACTCAAATGCGTTTCTATGAAAAAGAAGCAGTCTGTTCCAACACTTGAATTCACTGTGCGAAGTGAATGGAAAGTTGCTTCACTTTCTAAATGCTGTCCTTTCAGAGAAAATCACTTTGCTTTGAAAGTGCCTTAAGCTACATACAAGCATTCACAAAAAACTCACATGCGTTTCTCTGAAAGAGAAGTCTGTTCCAACACATCAATTCACTGGGCGAAGTGAATGGAGTGTTGTTTCACTTTCTAAATGCTGTCCTTTCAGACAAAATCACTTTCCTTTGAAAGTACCTTAAGCTACTTACACACATTCACAGGAAACTCAAATGCGTTTCTATGAAAGAGAAGCTGTCTGTTCCAACACTTCAATTCACTGTGCGAAGTGAATGGAGTGTTGCTTCACTTTCTAAATGCTGTCCTTTCAGAGAAAATCACTTTTCTTTGAAAGTGCCTTAAGCTACTTACAAGCATTCAACAGAAATTCACATGCGTTTCACTGAAAGAGAAGCAGTCTGTTCCAACACTTCAATTCACTGTGCGAAGTGAATGGAGTGTTGCTTCACTTTCTAAATGCTGTCCTTTCAGAGAAAATCACTTTCCTTTGAAAGTGCCTTAAGCTACTTACACACATTCACAGGAAACTCAAATGCGTTTCTCTGAAAGAGAAGTTGTCTGTTCCAACACTTCAATTCACTGTGCGAAGTGAATGGAGTGTTGCTTCACTTTCTAAATGCTGTCCTTTCAGAGAAAATCACTTTCCTTTGAAAGTGCCTTAAGCTACTTACAAGCATTCAATAGAAATTCACATGCGTTTCTCTGAAAGAGAAGCAGTCTGTTCCAACACTTCAATTCACTCTGCGAAGTGAATGGAGTGTTGCTCCACTTTCTAAAAGCTGTCCTTTCAGAGAAAATCACTTTCCTTTGAAAGTGCCTTAAGCTACTTACAAGCATTCACAAAAAACTCATATCTGTTTCTCTGAAAGAGAAGTAGTCTGTTCCAACACTTCAATTCACTATGCGAAGTGAATGGAGTGTTGTTTCACTTTCTAAATGCTGTCCTTTCAGAGAAAATCACTTTCCTTTGAACGTGCCTTAAGCTACTTACAAGCATTCAACAGAAATACACATGCATTTCACTGAAAGAGAAGCAGTCTGTTCCAACACTTCAATTCACTGTGCGAAGTGAATGGAGTGTTGCTTCACTTTCTAAATGCTGTCCTTTCAGAGAAAATCACTTTCCTTTGAAAGTGCCTTAAGCTACTTACAAGCATTCACAAGAAACTCACATGCATTTTTCTGAAAGAGAAGCAGTCTGTTCCAACACTTCAATTCACTGTGCGAAGTGAATGGAGTGTTGCTTCACTTTCTAAATGCTGTCCTTTCAGAGAAAATCACTTTCCTTTGAAAGTGCCTTAAGCTACTTAAAAGCATTCACAAGAAACTCACATGCAATTTTCTGAAAGAGAAGCAGTCTGTTCCAACACTTCAATTCACTGTGCGAAGTGAATGGAGTGTTGCTTCACTTTCTAAATGCTGTCCTTTCAGAGAAAATCACTTTCCTTCGAAAGTGCCTTAAGCTACTTACAAGCATTCAGTAGAAATTCACATGCGTTTCTCTGAAAGAGAAGCAGTCTGCTCCAACACTTCTATTCACTCTGCGAAGTGAATGGAGTGTTGCTTCACTTTCTAAATGCTGTCCTTTCAGAGAAAATCACTTTCCTTTGAAAGTGCCTTAAGCTACTTACAAGCATTCACAAAAAACTCATATCTGTTTCTCTGAAAGAGAAGTAGTCTGTTCCAACACTTCAATTCACTGTGCGAAGTGAATGGAGTGTTGCTTCACTTTCTAAATGCTGTCCTTTCAGAGATAATCACTTTCCTTTGAAAATGCCTTAAGCTACTTACAAGCATTCACAAGAAATTCACATGCATTTTTCTGAAAGAGAAGCAGTCTGTTCCAAAACTTCAATTCATTGTGCGTAGTGAATGGAGTGTTGCTTCACTTTCTAAATGCTGTCCTTTCAGAGAAAATCACTTTCTTTTGAAAGTGCCTTAAGCTACTTACACACATTCACAGGAAACTCAAATGCGTTTCTATGAAAGAGAAGCTGTCTGTTCCAACACTTCAATTCACTGTGCGAAGTGAATGGAGTGTTGCTTCACTTTCTAAATGCTGTCTTTCAGAGAAAATCACTTTCCTTTGAAAGTGCCTTAAGCTACTTACAAGCATTCACAAAAAACTCATATCTGTTTCTCTGAAAGAGAAGTATTCTGTTCCAACACTTCAATTCACTCTGCGAAGTGAATGGAGTGTTGTTTCACTTTCTAAATGCTGTCCTTTCAGAGAAAATCACTTTCTTTTGAAAGTGCCTTATGCTACTTACACACATTCACAGGAAACTCAAATGCGTTTCTATGAAAGAGAAGCTGTCTGTTCCAACACTTCAATTCACTGTGCGAAGTGAATGGAGTGTTGCTTCACTTTCTAAAAGCTGTCCTTTCAGAGAAAATCACTTTCTTATGAAAGTGCCTTAAGCTACTTACAAGCATTCAACAGAAATTCACATGCGTTTCACTGAAAGAGAAGCAGTCTGTTCCAACACTTCAATTCACTGTGCGAAGTGAATGGAGTGTTGCTTCACTTTCTAAATGCTGTCCTTTCAGAGAAAATCACTTTCCTTTGAAAGTGCCTTAAGCTACTTACACACATTCACAGGAAACTCAAATGCGTTTCTCTGAAAGAGAAGTTGTCTGTTCCAACACTTCAATTCACTATGATAAGTGAATGGAGTGTTGTTTCACTTTCTAAATGCTGTCCTTTCCGAGAAAATCACTTTCCTTTGAAAGTGCCTTAAGCTACTTACAAGCATTCAATAGAAATTCACATGCATTTCACTGAAAGAGAAGCAGTCTGTTCGAACACTTCAATTCACTGTGCGAAGTGAATGGAGTGTTGCTTCACTTTCTAAATGCTGTCCTTTCAGAGAAAATCACTTTCCTTTGAAAGTGCCTTAAGCTACTTACAAGCATTCACAAAAAACTCATATCTATTTCTCTGAAAGAGAAGTAGTCTGTTCCAACACTTCAATTCACTGTGCGAAGTGAATGGAGTGTTGTTTCACTCTCTAAATGCTGTCCTTTCAGAGAAAATCACTTTCCTTTGAAAGTGCCTTTAGCTACTTACAAGCATTCAACAGAAATTCACATGCGTTTCACTGAAAGAGAAGCAGTCAGTTCCAACACTTCAATTCACTGTACGAAGTGAATGGAGTGTTGTTTCACTTTCTAAATGCTGTCCTTTCAGAGAAAATCACTTTCCTTTGAAAGTGCCTTTAGCTACTTACAAGCATTCAACAGAAATTCACATGCGTTTCACTGAAAGAGAAGCAGTCAGTTCCAACACTTCAATTCACTGTGCGAAGTGAATGGAGTGTTGTTTCACTTTCTAAATGCTGTCCTTTCAGAGAAAATCACTTTCCTTGGAAAGTGCCTTAAGCTACTTACACACATTCACAGGAAACTCAAATGCGTTTCTATGAAAGAGAAGCTGTCTGTTCCAACACTTCAATTCACTGTGCGAAGTGAATGGAGTGTTGCTTCACTTTCTAAATGCTGTCCTTTCAGAGAAAATCACTTTCCTTTGAAAGTGCCTTAAGCTACTTACAAGCATTCAACAGAAATTCACATGCATTCCACTGAAAGTGAAGCAGTCTGTTCCAACACTTCAATTCACTGTGCGAAGTGAATGGAGTGTTGCATCACTTTCTAAATGCTGTCCTTTCAGAGAAAATCACTTTCCTTTGAAAATGCCTTAATCTACTTACAAGCATTCACAAGAAACTCACATGCATTTTTCTGAAAGAGAAGCAGTCTGTTCCAACACTTCAATTCACTGTGCATAGTGAATGGAGTGTTGCTTCACTTTCAAAATGCTGTCCTTTCAGAGAAAATCACTTTCTTTTGAAAGTGCCTTAAGCTACTTACACACATTCACAGGAAACTCAAATGCGTTTCTATGAAAGAGAAGCTGTCTGTTCCAACCCTTCAATTCACTGTGCGAAGTGAATGGAGTGTTGCTTCACTTTCTAAATGCTGTCTTTCAGAGAAAATCATTTTCCTTTGAAAGTGCCTTAAGCTACTTACAAGCATTCAAAAAACTCATATCTGTTTCTCTGAAAGAGAAGTAGTCTGTTCCAACACTTCAATTCACTGTGCGAAGTGAATGGAGTGTTTTTTCACTTTCTAAATGCTGTCCTTTCAGAGAAAATCACTTTCCTTTGAAAGTGCCTTAAGCTACTTACAAGCATTCACAAAAAACTCATATCTGTTTCTCTGAAAGGGAAGTAGTCTGTTCCAACACTTCAATTCACTGTGCGAAGTGAATGGAGTGTTGTTTCACTTTCTAAATGCTCTCCTTTCAGAGAAAATCACTTTCCTTTGAAAGTGCCTTTAGCTACTTACAAGCATTCAACAGAAATTCACATGCGTTTCACTGAAAGAGAAGCAGTCTGTTCCAACACTTCAATTCACTGTGCGAAGTGAATGGAGTGTTGCTTCACTTTCTAAATGCTGTCCTTTCAGAGAAAATCACTTTCCTTTGAAAGTGCCTTAAGCTACTTACAAGCATTCAATAGAAATTCACATGCGTTTCACTTAAAGAGAAGCAGTCAGTTGCAACACTTCAATTCACTGTGCGAAGTGAATGGAGTGTTGCTTCACTTTCTAAATGCTGTCCTTTCAGAGAAAATCACTTTTCTTTGAAAGTGCCTTAAGCTACTTACAAGCATTCACAAGAAACACACACGCATTTTTCTGAAATAGAAGCAGTTTGTTCAAACACTTCAATTCACTGTGCGAAGTGAATGGAGTGTTGCTTCACTTTCTATATGCTCTCCTTTTAGAGAAAATCACTCTCTTTTGAAACTGCCTTAAGCTATTTACAAGCATTCACAAGAAACTCACATCTGTTTCTCTGAAAGAGAAGCAGTCTGTTCCAACACTTCAATTCACTGTGCGAAATGAATGGAGTGTTGCTTGACTTTCTAAATGCTGTCCTTTCAGAGAAAATCACTTTCCTTTGAAAGTGTCTTAAGCTACTTACAAGCATTCAATAGAAAGTCACATATGTTTCTCTGAAAAAGAAGCAGTCTGTTCCAACAATTCAATTCACTGTGCAAAGTGAATGGAGTGTTGCTTCACTTTCTAAATGCTGTCCTTTCAGAGAAAATCACTTTCCTTTGAAAGTGCCTTAAGCTATTTACAAGCATTCACAAGAAACTCACATGCATTTTTCTGAAAGAGAAGCAGTCTGTTCCAACACTTCAATTCACTGTGCGTAGTGAATGGAGTGTTGCTTCACTTTCTAAATGCTGTCCTTTCAGAGAAAATCACTTTCCTTTGAAAGTGCCTTAAGCTACTTACAAGCATTCAACAGAAATTCACATGCATTTCACTGAAAGAGAAGCAGTCTGTTCCAACACTTCAATTCACTGTGCGAAGTGAATGGAGTGTTGCTTCACTTTCTAAATGCTGTCCTTTCAGAGAAAATCACTTTCCTTTGAAAGTGCCTTAAGCTACTTACAAGCATTCAACAGAAATTCACATGCATTTCACTGAAAGAGAAGCAGTCTGTTCCAACACTTCAATTCACTGTGCGAAGTGAATGGAGTGTTGCTTCACTTTCTAAATGCTGTCCTTTCAGAGAAAATCACTTTCCTTTGAAAGTGCCTTAAGCTACTTACAAGCATTCAACAGAAATTCACATGCATTTCACTGAAAGAGAAGCAGTCTGTTCCAACACTTCAATTCACTGTGCGAAGTGAATGGAGTGCTGCTTCACTTTCTAAATGCTGTCCTTTCAGAGAAAATCACTTTCCTTTGAAAGTGCCTTAAGCTACTTACACACATTCACAAAAAACTCATACCTGTTTCTCTGAAAGAGAAGTAGTCTGTTCCAACACTTCAATTCACTGTGCGAAGTGAATGGAGTGTTGCTTCACTTTCTAAATGCTGTCCTTTCAGAGAAAATCACTTTCCTTTGAAAATGCCTTAAGCTACTTACAAGCATTCACAAGAAACTCACATGCATTTTTCTGAAAGAGAAGCAGTCTGTTCCAACACTTCAATTCACTGTGCGTAGTGAATGGAGTGTTGCTTCACTTTCTAAATGCTGTCCTTTCAGAGAAAATCACTTTCCTTTGAAAGTGCCTTAAGCTTCTAACAAGCATTCAATAGAAATTCACATGCGTTTCTATGAAAGAGAAGCAGTCTGTTCCAACCCTTCAATTCACTGTGCGAAGTGAATGGAGTGTTGCTTCACTTTCTAAATGCTGTCTTTCAGAGAAAATCACTTTCCTTTGAAAGTGCCTTAAGCTACTTACAAGCATTCACAAAAAATCATATCTGTTTCTCTGAAAGAGAAGTAGTCTGTTCCAACACTTCAATTCACTATGCGAAGTGAATGGAGTGTTGTTTCACTTTCTAAATGCTGTCCTTTCAGAGAAAATCACTTTCCTTTGAAAGTGCCTTAAGCTACTTACACACATTCACAGGAAACTCAAATGCGTTTCTATGAAAGAGAAGCTGTCTGTTCCAACACTTCAATTCACTGTGCGAAGTGAATGGAGTGTTGCTTCACTTTCTAAATGCTGTCCATTCAGAGAAAATCACTTTCCTTTGAAAGTGCCTTAAGCTACTTACAAGCATTCACAAAAAATCATATCTGTTTCTCTGAAAGAGAAGTAGTCTGTTCAAGCACTTCAATTCACTATGTGAAGTGAAAGGAGTGTTGTTTCACTTTCTAAATGCTGTCCTTTCAGAGAAAATCAGTTTCCTTTGAAAGTGCCTTAAGCTACTTACAAGCATTCAACAGAAATTCACATGCGTTTCTCTGAAAGAGAAGCAGTCTGTTCCAGCACTTCAATTCACTGTGCGAAGTGAATGGAGTGTTGCTTCACTTTCTAAATGCTGTCCTTTCAGAGAAAATCACTTTCCTTTGAAAGTGCCTTAAGCTACTTACAAGCATTCACAAAAAACTCATATCTGTTTCTCTGAAAGAGAAGTAGTCTACTCCAAAACTTCAATTCACTGTGCGAAGTGAATGGAGTGTTGTTTCACTTTCTAAATGCTGTCCTTTCAGAGAAAATCACTTTCCTTTGAAAGTGCCTTAAGCTACTTACACACATTCACAGGAAACTCAAATGCTTTTTTATGAAAGAGAAGCTGTCTGTTCCAACACTTCAATTCACTGTGCGAAGTGAATGGAGTGTTGCTTCACTTTCTAAATGCTGTCCTTTCAGAGAAAATCACTTTCCTTTGAAAGTGCCTTAAGCTACTTACAAGCATTCAACAGAAATTCACATGCATTTCACTGAAAGTGAAGCAGTCTGTTCCAACACTTCAATTCACTGTGCGAAGTGAATGGAAGGTTGCTTCACTTTCTAAATGCTGTCCTTTCAGAGAAAATCACTTTCCCTTGAAAATGCCTTAAGCTACTTACAAGCATTCACAAGAAACTTACATGCATTTTTCTGAAAGAGAAGCAGTCTGTTCCAACACTTCAATTCACTGTGCGTAGTGAATGGAGTGTTGCTTCACTTTCTAAATGCTGTCCTTTCAGAGAAAATCACTTTCTTTTGAAAGTGCCTTAAGCTACTTACACACATTCACAGGAAACTCAAATGCGTTTCTATGAAAAAGAAGCAGTCTGTTCCAACACTTGAATTCACTGTGCGAAGTGAATGGAAAGTTGCTTCACTTTCTAAATGCTGTCCTTTCAGTGAAAATCACTTTGCTTTGAAAGTGCCTTAAGCTACATACAAGCATTCACAAAAAACTCACATGCGTTTCTCTGAAAGAGAAGTCTGTTCCAACACATCAATTCACTGGGCGAAGTGAATGGAGTGTTGTTTCACTTTCTAAATGCTGTCCTTTCAGACAAAATCACTTTCCTTTGAAAGTACCTTAAGCTACTTACACACATTCACAGGAAACTCAAATGCGTTTCTATGAATGAGAAGCTGTCTGTTCCAACACTTCAATTCACTGTGCGAAGTGAATGGAGTGTTGCTTCACTTTCTAAATGCTGTCCTTTCAGAGAAAATCACTTTTCTTTGAAAGTGCCTTAAGCTACTTACAAGCATTCAACAGAAATTCACATGCGTTTCACTGAAAGAGAAGCAGTCTGTTCCAACACTTCAATTCACTGTGCGAAGTGAATGGAGTGTTGCTTCACTTTCTAAATGCTGTCCTTTCAGAGAAAATCACTTTCCTTTGAAAGTGCCTTAAGCTACTTACACACATTCACAGGAAACTCAAATGCGTTTCTCTGAAAGAGAAGTTGTCTGTTCCAACACTTCAATTCACTGTGCGAAGTGAATGGAGTGTTGTTTCACTTTCTAAATGCTGTCCTTTCAGAGAAAATCACTTTCCTTTGAAAGTGCCTTAAGCTACTTACAAGCATTCAATAGAAATTCACATGCGTTTCTCTGAAAGAGAAGCAGTCTGTTCCAACACTTCAATTCACTCTGCGAAGTGAATGGAGTGTTGCTCCACTTTCTAAATGCTGTCCTTTCAGAGAAAATCACTTTCCTTTGAAAGTGCCTTAAGCTACTTACAAGCATTCACAAAAAACTCATATCTGTTTCTCTGAAAGAGAAGTAGTCTGTTCCAACACTTCAATTCACTATGCGAAGTGAATGGAGTGTTGTTTCACTTTCTAAATGCTGTCCTTTCAGAGAAAATCACTTTCCTTTGAACGTGCCTTAAGCTACTTACAAGCATTCAACAGAAATACACATGCATTTCACTGAAAGAGAAGCAGTCTGTTCCAACACTTCAATTCACTGTGCGAAGTGAATGGAGTGTTGCTTCACTTTCTAAATGCTGTCCTTTCAGAGAAAATCACTTTCCTTTGAAAGTGCCTTAAGCTACTTACAAGCATTCACAAGAAACTCACATGCATTTTTCTGAAAGAGAAGCAGTCTGTTCCAACACTTCAATTCACTGTGCGAAGTGAATGGAGTGTTGCTTCACTTTCTAAATGCTGTCCTTTCAGAGAAAATCACTTTCCTTTGAAAGTGCCTTAAGCTACTTAAAAGCATTCACAAGAAACTCACATGCAATTTTCTGAAAGAGAAGCAGTCTGTTCCAACACTTCAATTCACTGTGCGAAGTGAATGGAGTGTTGCTTCACTTTCTAAATGCTGTCCTTTCAGAGAAAATCACTTTCCTTCGAAAGTGCCTTAAGCTACTTACAAGCATTCAGTAGAAATTCACATGCGTTTCTCTGAAAGAGAAGCAGTCTGCTCCAACACTTCTATTCACTCTGCGAAGTGAATGGAGTGTTGCTTCACTTTCTAAATGCTGTCCTTTCAGAGAAAATCACTTTCCTTTGAAAGTGCCTTAAGCTACTTACAAGCATTCACAAAAAACTCATATCTGTTTCTCTGAAAGAGAAGTAGTCTGTTCCAACACTTCAATTCACTGTGCGAAGTGAATGGAGTGTTGCTTCACTTTCTAAATGCTGTCCTTTCAGAGATAATCACTTTCCTTTGAAAATGCCTTAAGCTACTTACAAGCATTCACAAGAAATTCACATGCATTTTTCTGAAAGAGAAGCAGTCTGTTCCAACACTTCAATTCATTGTGCGTAGTGAATGGAGTGTTGCTTCACTTTCTAAATGCTGTCCTTTCAGAGAAAATCACTTTCTTTTGAAAGTGCCTTAAGCTACTTACACACATTCACAGGAAACTCAAATGCGTTTCTATGAAAGAGAAGCTGTCTGTTCCAACACTTCAATTCACTGTGCGAAGTGAATGGAGTGTTGCTTCACTTTCTAAATGCTGTCTTTCAGAGAAAATCACTTTCCTTTGAAAGTGCCTTAAGCTACTTACAAGCATTCACAAAAAACTCATATCTGTTTCTCTGAAAGAGAAGTATTCTGTTCCAACACTTCAATTCACTCTGCGAAGTGAATGGAGTGTTGTTTCACTTTCTAAATGCTGTCCTTTCAGAGAAAATCACTTTCTTTTGAAAGTGCCTTATGCTACTTACACACATTCACAGGAAACTCAAATGCGTTTCTATGAAAGAGAAGCTGTCTGTTCCAACACTTCAATTCACTGTGCGAAGTGAATGGAGTGTTGCTTCACTTTCTAAAAGCTGTCCTTTCAGAGAAAATCACTTTCTTATGAAAGTGCCTTAAGCTACTTACAAGCATTCAACAGAAATTCACATGCGTTTCACTGAAAGAGAAGCAGTCTGTTCCAACACTTCAATTCACTGTGCGAAGTGAATGGAGTGTTGCTTCACTTTCTAAATGCTGTCCTTTCAGAGAAAATCACTTTCCTTTGAAAGTGCCTTAAGCTACTTACACACATTCACAGGAAACTCAAATGCGTTTCTCTGAAAGAGAAGTTGTCTGTTCCAACACTTCAATTCACTATGATAAGTGAATGGAGTGTTGTTTCACTTTCTAAATGCTGTCCTTTCCGAGAAAATCACTTTCCTTTGAAAGTGCCTTAAGCTACTTACAAGCATTCAATAGAAATTCACATGCATTTCACTGAAAGAGAAGCAGTCTGTTCGAACACTTCAATTCACTGTGCGAAGTGAATGGAGTGTTGCTTCACTTTCTAAATGCTGTCCTTTCAGAGAAAATCACTTTCCTTTGAAAGTGCCTTAAGCTACTTACAAGCATTCACAAAAAACTCATATCTATTTCTCTGAAAGAGAAGTAGTCTGTTCCAACACTTCAATTCACTGTGCGAAGTGAATGGAGTGTTGTTTCACTCTCTAAATGCTGTCCTTTCAGAGAAAATCACTTTCCTTTGAAAGTGCCTTTAGCTACTTACAAGCATTCAACAGAAATTCACATGCGTTTCACTGAAAGAGAAGCAGTCAGTTCCAACACTTCAATTCACTGTACGAAGTGAATGGAGTGTTGTTTCACTTTCTAAATGCTGTCCTTTCAGAGAAAATCACTTTCCTTTGAAAGTGCCTTTAGCTACTTACAAGCATTCAACAGAAATTCACATGCGTTTCACTGAAAGAGAAGCAGTCAGTTCCAACACTTCAATTCACTGTGCGAAGTGAATGGAGTGTTGTTTCACTTTCTAAATGCTGTCCTTTCAGAGAAAATCACTTTCCTTGGAAAGTGCCTTAAGCTACTTACACACATTCACAGGAAACTCAAATGCGTTTCTATGAAAGAGAAGCTGTCTGTTCCAACACTTCAATTCACTGTGCGAAGTGAATGGAGTGTTGCTTCACTTTCTAAATGCTGTCCTTTCAGAGAAAATCACTTTCCTTTGAAAGTGCCTTAAGCTACTTACAAGCATTCAACAGAAATTCACATGCATTCCACTGAAAGTGAAGCAGTCTGTTCCAACACTTCAATTCACTGTGCGAAGTGAATGGAGTGTTGCATCACTTTCTAAATGCTGTCCTTTCAGAGAAAATCACTTTCCTTTGAAAATGCCTTAATCTACTTACAAGCATTCACAAGAAACTCACATGCATTTTTCTGAAAGAGAAGCAGTCTGTTCCAACACTTCAATTCACTGTGCATAGTGAATGGAGTGTTGCTTCACTTTCAAAATGCTGTCCTTTCAGAGAAAATCACTTTCTTTTGAAAGTGCCTTAAGCTACTTACACACATTCACAGGAAACTCAAATGCGTTTCTATGAAAGAGAAGCTGTCTGTTCCAACCCTTCAATTCACTGTGCGAAGTGAATGGAGTGTTGCTTCACTTTCTAAATGCTGTCTTTCAGAGAAAATCATTTTCCTTTGAAAGTGCCTTAAGCTACTTACAAGCATTCAAAAAACTCATATCTGTTTCTCTGAAAGAGAAGTAGTCTGTTCCAACACTTCAATTCACTGTGCGAAGTGAATGGAGTGTTTTTTCACTTTCTAAATGCTGTCCTTTCAGAGAAAATCACTTTCCTTTGAAAGTGCCTTAAGCTACTTACAAGCATTCACAAAAAACTCATATCTGTTTCTCTGAAAGGGAAGTAGTCTGTTCCAACACTTCAATTCACTGTGCGAAGTGAATGGAGTGTTGTTTCACTTTCTAAATGCTCTCCTTTCAGAGAAAATCACTTTCCTTTGAAAGTGCCTTTAGCTACTTACAAGCATTCAACAGAAATTCACATGCGTTTCACTGAAAGAGAAGCAGTCTGTTCCAACACTTCAATTCACTGTGCGAAGTGAATGGAGTGTTGCTTCACTTTCTAAATGCTGTCCTTTCAGAGAAAATCACTTTCCTTTGAAAGTGCCTTAAGCTACTTACAAGCATTCAATAGAAATTCACATGCGTTTCACTGAAAGAGAAGCAGTCAGTTGCAACACTTCAATTCACTGTGCGAAGTGAATGGAGTGTTGCTTCACTTTCTAAATGCTGTCCTTTCAGAGAAAATCACTTTTCTTTGAAAGTGCCTTAAGCTACTTACAAGCATTCACAAGAAACACACACGCATTTTTCTGAAATAGAAGCAGTTTGTTCAAACACTTCAATTCACTGTGCGAAGTGAATGGAGTGTTGCTTCACTTTCTATATGCTCTCCTTTTAGAGAAAATCACTCTCTTTTGAAACTGCCTTAAGCTATTTACAAGCATTCACAAGAAACTCACATCTGTTTCTCTGAAAGAGAAGCAGTCTGTTCCAACACTTCAATTCACTGTGCGAAATGAATGGAGTGTTGTTTCACTTTCTAAATGATGTCCTTTCAGAGAAAATCACTTTCCTTTGAAAGTGCCTTAAGCTACTTACAAGCATTCACAAGAAACTCACATGCATTTTTCTGAAAGAGAAGCAGTTAGTTCCAACACTAAAATTCACTGTGCGAAGTGAATGGAGTGTTGCTTCACTTTCTATATGCTCTCCTTTTAGAGAAAATCACTCTCTTTTGAAACTGCCTTAAGCTACTTACAAGCATTCACAAGAAAGTCACATCTGTTTCTCTGAAAGAGAAGCAGTCTGTTCCAACACTTCAATTCACTGTGCGAAGTGAATGGAATGTTGCTTCACTTTCTAAATGCTCTCCTTTTAGAGAAATTCACTCTCTTTTGAAACTGCCTTAAGCAACTTACAAGCATTCACAAGAAACTCACATGCAATTCTCTGAAAGAGAAGCAGTCTGTTCCAACACTTCAATTCACTGTGCGAAATGAATGGAGTGTTGTTTCACTTTCTAAATGATGTCCTTTCAGAGAAAATCACTTTCCTTTGAAAGTGCCTTAAGCTACTTACAAGCATTCACAAGAAACTCACATGCATTTTTCTGAAAGAGAAGCAGTCTGTTCCAACACTTCAATTCACTGTGCGTAGTGAAAGGAGTGTTGCTTCACTTTCTAAATGCTGTCCTTTCAGAGAAAATCACTTTCCTTCGAAAGTGCCTTAAGCTACTTACAAGCATTCAATAGAAATTCACATGCGTTTCTCTGAAAGAGAAGCAGTCTGTTCCAACACTTCAATTCACTGTGCTAAGTGAATGGAGTGTTGCTTCACTTTCTAAATGCTGTCCTTTCAGAGAAAATCACTTTCCTTTGAAAGTGCCTTAAGCTTCTTACAAGCATTCACATAAAACGCATATCTGTTTCTCTGAAAGAGAAGTAGTCTGTTCCAACACTTCAATTCACTGTGCGAAGTGAATGGAGTGTTGTTTCACTTTCTAAATGCTGTCCTCTCAGAGAAAATCACTTTCCTTTGAAAGTGCCTTAAGCTACTTACAAGCATTCAACAGAAATTCACTTGCGTTTCCCTGAAAGAGAAGCAGTCTGTTCCAACACTTCAATTCACTGTGTGAAGTGAATGGAGTGTTGCTTCACTTTCTAAATGCTGTCCTTTCAGAGAAAATCACTTTCCTTTGAAAGTGCCTTAAGCTACTTGCAAGCATTCAACAGAAATTCACATGCGTTTCTCTGAAAGAAAAGCAGTCTGTTCCAACACTTCAATTCACTGTGCGAAGTGAATGGAGTGTTGCTTCACTTTCTAAATGTTGTCCTTTCTGAGAAAATCACTCTCCTTTGAAAGTACCTTAAGCTACTTACACACATTCACAGGAAACTCAAATGCGTTTCTATGAAAGAGAAGCTGTCTGTTCCAACACTTCAATTCACTGTGCGAAGTGAATGGAGTGTTGCTTCACTTTCTAAATGCTGTCCTTTCAGAGAAAATCACTTTCCTTTGAAAGTGCCTTAAGCTACTTACAAGCTTTCAACAGAAATTGACATGTGTTTCACAGAAAGAGAAGCTGTCTGTTCCAACACTTCAATTCACTGTGCGAAGTGAATGGAGTGTTGCTTCACTTTCTAAATGCTGTCCTTTCAGAGACAAGCACTTTCCTTTGAAAGTGCCTTAAGCTACTTACAAACATTCAACAGAAATTCACATGTGTTTCACTGAAAGAGAAGCAGTCTGTTCCAACACCTCAATTCACTGTGCGAAGTGAATGGAGTGTTGCTTCACTTTCTAAATGCTGTCCTTTCAGAGAAAATCACTTTCCTTTGAAAGTGCCTTAAGCTACTTACAAGCATTCAACAGAAATTCACATGCATTTCACTGAAAGAAAAGCAGTCTGTTCCAACACTTCAATTCACTGTGCGAAGTGAATGGAGTGCTGCTTCACTTTCTAAATGCTGTCCTTTCAGAGAAAATCACTTTCCTTTGAAAGTGTCTTTAGCTACTTACAAGCATTCCACAGAAATTCACATGCGTTTCTCTGAAAAAGAAGCAGTCTGTTCCAACACTTCAATTCACTGTGCGAAGTGAATGGAGTGTTGCTTCACTTTCTAAATGCTGTCCTTTCAGAGAAAATCACTTTCCTTTGAAAGTGCCTTAAGCTACTTACAAGCATTTACAAGAAACTCACATGCATTTTTCTGAGAGAAGCAATCTGTTCCAACACTTCAATTCACTGTGCGTAGTGAATGGAGTGTTGCTTGACTTTCTAAATGCTGTCCTTTCAGAGAAAATCACTTTCCTTTGAAAGTGTCTTAAGCTACTTACAAGCATTCAATAGAAAGTCACATATGTTTCTCTGAAAAAGAAGCAGTCTGTTCCAACAATTCAATTCACTGTGCAAAGTGAATGGAGTGTTGCTTCACTTTCTAAATGCTGTCCTTTCAGAGAAAATCACTTTCCTTTGAAAGTGCCTTAAGCTATTTACAAGCATTCACAAGAAACTCACATGCATTTTTCTGAAAGAGAAGCAGTCTGTTCCAACACTTCAATTCACTGTGCGTAGTGAATGGAGTGTTGCTTCACTTTCTAAATGCTGTCCTTTCAGAGAAAATCACTTTCCTTTGAAAGTGCCTTAAGCTACTTACAAGCATTCAACAGAAATTCACATGCATTTCACTGAAAGAGAAGCAGTCTGTTCCAACACTTCAATTCACTGTGCGAAGTGAATGGAGTGTTGCTTCACTTTCTAAATGCTGTCCTTTCAGAGAAAATCACTTTCCTTTGAAAGTGCCTTAAGCTACTTACAAGCATTCAACAGAAATTCACATGCATTTCACTGAAAGAGAAGCAGTCTGTTCCAACACTTCAATTCACTGTGCGAAGTGAATGGAGTGTTGCTTCACTTTCTAAATGCTGTCCTTTCAGAGAAAATCACTTTCCTTTGAAAGTGCCTTAAGCTACTTACAAGCATTCACAAAAAACTCATATCTGTTTCTCTGAAAGAGAAGTAGTCTGTTCCAACACTTCAATTCACTGTGCGAAGTGAATGGAGTGTTGTTTCACTTTCTAAATGCTCTCCTTTCAGAGAAAATCACTTTCCTTTGAAAGTGCCTTTAGCTACTTACAAGCATTCAACAGAAATTCACATGCGTTTCACTGAAAGAGAAGCAGTCTGTTCCAACACTTCAATTCACTGTGCGAAGTGAATGGAGTGTTGCTTCACTTTCTAAATGCTGTCCTTTCAGAGAAAATCTCTTTCCTTTGAAAGTGCCTTAAGCTACTTACAAGCATTCAAT
This sequence comes from Myodes glareolus, assembly GCF_982192425.1. Taxonomy (NCBI): domain Eukaryota; kingdom Metazoa; phylum Chordata; class Mammalia; order Rodentia; family Cricetidae; genus Myodes; species Myodes glareolus. The sequence goes on from NW_028263212.1 coordinate 855,891, forward strand.
AGAAATTTACATGCGTTTCACTGAAAGAGAAGCAGTCAGTTGCAACACTTCAATTCACTGTGCGAAGTGAATGGAGTGTTGCTTCACTTTCTAAATGCTGTCCTTTCAGAGAAAATCACTTTTCTTTGAAAGTGCCTTAAGCTACTTACAAGCATTCACAAGAAACACACACGCATTTTTCTGAAATAGAAGCAGTTTGTTCAAACACTTCAATTCACTGTGCGAAGTGAATGGAGTGTTGCTTCACTTTCTATATGCTCTCCTTTTAGAGAAAATCACTCTCTTTTGAAACTGCCTTAAGCTATTTACAAGCATTCACAAGAAACTCACATCTGTTTCTCTGAAAGAGAAGCAGTCTGTTCCAACACTTCAATTCACTGTGAGAAATGAATGGAGTGTTGTTTCACTTTCTAAATGATGTCCTTTCAGAGAAAATCACTTTCCTTTGAAAGTGCCTTAAGCTACTTACAAGCATTCACAAGAAACTCACATGCATTTTTCTGAAAGAGAAGCAGTTTGTTCCAACACTAAAATTCACTGTGCGAAGTGAATGGAGTGTTGCTTCACTTTCTATATGCTCTCCTTTTAGAGAAAATCACTCTCTTTTGAAACTGCCTTAAGCTACTTACAAGCATTCACAAGAAAGTCACATCTGTTTCTCTGAAAGAGAAGCAGTCTGTTCCAACACTTCAATTCACTGTGCGAAGTGAATGGAATGTTGCTTCACTTTCTAAATGCTCTCCTTTTAGAGAAATTCACTCTCTTTTGAAACTGCCTTAAGCAACTTACAAGCATTCACAAGAAACTCACATGCAATTCTCTGAAAGAGAAGCAGTCTGTTCCAACACTTCAATTCACTGTGCGAAGAGAATGGAGTGTTGCTTCACTTTCTAAATGCTGTCCTTTCAGAGAAAATCACTTTCCTTTGAAAGTGCCTTAAGCTACTTACAAGCATTCAATAGAAAGTTACATGTGTTTCTCTGAAAAAGAAGCAGTCTGTTCCAACAATTCAATTCACTGTGCGAAGTGAAGGGAGTGTTGCTTCACTTTCTAAATGCTGTCCTTTCAGAGAAAATCACTTTCCTTTGAAAGTGCCTTAAGCTACTTACAAGCATTCACAAGAAACTCACATGCATTTTTCTGAAAGAGAAGCAGTCTGTTCCAACACTTCAATTCACTGTGCGTAGTGAATGGAGTGTTGCTTCACTTTCTAAATGCTGTCCTTTCAGAGAAAATCACTTTCCTTCGAAAGTGCCTTAAGCTACTTACAAGCATTCAATAGAAATTCATATGCATTTCTCTGAAAGAGAAGCAGTCTGTTCCAACACTTCAATTCACTGTGCGAAGTGAATGGAGTGTTGCTTCACTTTCTAAATGCTGTCCTTTCAGAGAAAATCACTTTCCTTTGAAAGTGCCTTAAGCTACTTACAAGCATTCACATAAAACGCATATCTGTTTCTCTGAAAGAGAAGTAGTCTGTTCCAACACTTCAATTCACTGTGCGAAGTGAATGGAGTGTTGTTTCACTTTCTAAATGCTGTCCTTTCAGAGAAAATCACTTTCCTTTGAAAGTGCCTTAAGCTACTTACAAGCATTCAACAGAAATTCACTTGCGTTTCCCTGAAAGAGAAGCAGTCTGTTCCAACACTTCAATTCACTGTGTGAAGAGAATGGAGTGTTGCTTCACTTTCTAAATGCTGTCCTTTCAGAGAAAATCACTTTCCTTTGAAAGTGCCTTAAGCTACTTACAAGCATTCAACAGAAATTCACATGCGTTTCTCTGAAAGAAAAGCAGTATGTTCCAACACTTCAATTCACTGTACGAAGTGAATGGAGTGTTGCTTCACTTTCTAAATGCTGTCCTTTCAGAGAAAATCACTCTCCTTTGAAAGTACCTTAAGCTACTTACACACATTCACAGGAAACTCAAATGCGTTTCTATGAAAGAGAAGCTGTCTGTTCCAACACTTCAATTCACTGTGCGAAGTGAATGGAGTGTTGCTTCACTTTCTAAATGCTGTCCTTTCAAAGAAAATCACTTTCCTTTGAAAGTGCCTTAAGCTACTTACAAGCTTTCAACAGAAATTCACATGTGTTTCACTGAAAGAGAAGCTGTCTGTTCCAACACTTCAATTCACTGTGCGAAGTGAATGGAGTGTTGCTTCACTTTCTAAATGCTGTCCATTCAGAGACAATCACTTTCCTTTGAAAGTGCCTTAAGCTACTTACAAACATTCAACTGAAATTCACATGTGTTTCACTGAAAGAGAAGCAGTCTGTTCCAACACTTCAATTCACTGTGCGAAGTGAATGGAGTGTTGCTTCACTTTCTAAATGCTGTCCTTTCAGAGAAAATCACTTTCTTTGGAAGTGCCTTAAGCTACTTACAAGCATTCAACAGAAATTCACATGCATTTCACTGAAAGAAAAGCAGTCTGTTCCAACACTTCAAATCATTGTGCGAAGTGAATGGAGTGCTGCTTCACTTTCTAAATGCTGTCCTTTCAGAGAAAATCACTTTCCTTTGAAAGTGCCTTTAGCTACTTACAAGCATTCCACAGAAATTCACATGCGTTTCTCTGAAAAAGAAGCAGTCTGTTCCAACACTTCAATTCACTGTGCGAAGTGAATGGAGTGTTGCTTCACTTTCTAAATGCTGTCCTTTCAGAGAAAATCACTTTCCTTTGAAAGTGCCTTAAGCTACTTACAAGCATTTACAAGAAACTCACATGCATTTTTCTGAAAGAGAAGCAATCTGTTCCAACACTTCAATTCACTGTGCGTAGTGAATGGAGTGTTGCTTGACTTTCTAAATGCTGTCCTTTCAGAGAAAATCACTTTCCTTTGAAACTGTCTTAAGCTACTTACAAGCATTCAATAGAAAGTCACATATGTTTCTCTGAAAAAGAAGCAGTCTGTTCCAACAATTCAATTCACTGTGCGAAGTGAATGGAGTGTTGCTTCACTTTCTAAATGCTATCCTTTCAAAGAAAATCACTTTCCTTTGAAAGTGCCTTAAGCTACTTACAAGCTTTCAACAGAAATTCACATGTGTTTCACTGAAAGAGAAGCTGTCTGTTCCAACACTTCAATTCACTGTGCGAAGTGAATGGAGTGTTGCTTCACTTTCTAAATGCTGTCCTTTCAGAGACAATCACTTTCCTTTGAAAGTGCCTTAAGCTACTTACAAACATTCAACAGAAATTCACATGTGTTTCACTGAAAGAGAAGCAGTCTGTTCCAACACTTCAATTCACTGTGCGAAGTGAATGGAGTGTTGCTTCACTTTCTAAATGCTGTCCTTTCAGAGAAAATCACTTTCCTTTGAAAGTGCCTTAAGCTACTTACAAGCATTCAACAGAAATTCACATGCATTTCACTGAAAGAAAAGCAGTCTGTTCCAACACTTCAATTCACTGTGCGAAGTGAATGGAGTGCTGCTTCACTTTCTAAATGCTGTCCTTTCAGAGAAAATCACTTTCCTTTGAAAGTGCCTTTAGCTACTTACAAGCATTCCACAGAAATTCACATGCGTTTCTCTGAAAAAGAAGCAGTCTGTTCCAACACTTCAATTCACTGTGCGAAGTGAATGGAGTGTTGCTTCACTTTCTAAATGCTGTCCTTTCAGAGAAAATCACTTTCCTTTGAAAGTGCCTTAAGCTACTTACAAGCATTTACAAGAAACTCACATGCATTTTTCTGAAAGAGAAGCAATCTGTTCCAACACTTCAATTCACTGTGCGTAGTGAATGGAGTGTTGCTTGACTTTCTAAATGCTGTCCTTTCAGAGAAAATCACTTTCCTTTGAAAGTGTCTTAAGCTACTTACAAGCATTCAATAGAAAGTCACATATGTTTCTCTGAAAAAGAAGCAGTCTGTTCCAACAATTCAATTCACTGTGCGAAGTGAATGGAGTGTTGCTTCACTTTCTAAATGCTGTCCTTTCAGAGAAAATCACTTTCCTTTGAAAGTGCCTTAAGCTACTTACAAGCATTCACAAGAAACTCACATGCATTTTTCTGAAAGAGAAGCAGTCTGTTCCAACACTTCAATTCACTGTGCGTAGTGAATGGAGTGTTGCTTCACTTTCTAAATGCTGTCCTTTCAGAGAAAATCACTTTCCTTCGAAAGTGCCTTAAGCTACTTACAAGCATTCAATAGAAATTCACATGCGTTTCTCTGAAAGAGAAGCAGTCTGTTCCAACACTTCAATTCACTGTGCGAAGTGAATGGAGTGTTGCTTCACTTTCTAAATGCTGTCCTTTCAGAGAAAATCACTTTCCTTTGAAAGTGCCTTAAGCTACTTACAAGCATTCACAAAAAACTCATATCTGTTTCTCTGAAAGAGAAGTAGTCTGTTCCAACACTTCAATTCACTGTGCGAAGTGAATGGAGTGTTGTTTCACTTTCTAAATGCTGTCCTTTCAGAGAAAATCACTTTCCTTTGAAAGTGCCTTAAGCTACTTACACACATTCACAGGAAACTCAAATGCGTTTCTATGAAAGAGAAGCTGTCTGTTCCAACACTTCAATTCACTGTGCGAAGTGAATGGAGTGTTGCTTCACTTTCTAAATGCTGTCCTTTCAGAGAAAATCACTTTCCTTTGAAAGTGCCTTAAGCTACTTACAAGCATTCAACAGAAATTCACATGCATTTCACTGAAAGTGAAGCAGTCTGTTCCAACACTTCAATTCACTGTGCGAAGTGAATGGAGTGTTGCTTCACTTTCTAAATGCTGTCCTTTCAGAGAAAATCACTTTCCTTTGAAAATGCCTTAAGCTACTTACAAGCATTCACAAGAAACTCACATGCATTTTTCTGAAAGAGAAGCAGTCTGTTCCAACACTTCAATTCACTGTGCGTAGTGAATGGAGTGTTGCTTCACTTTCTAAATGCTGTCCTTTCAGAGAAAATCACTTTCTTTTGAAAGTGCCTTACGCTACTTACACACATTCACAGGAAAATCAAATGCGTTTCTATGAAAGAGAAGCTGTCTGTTCCAACACTTCATTTCACTGTGCGAAGTGAATGGAGTGTTGCTTCACTTTCTAAATGCTGTCTTTCAGAGAAAATCACTTTCCTTTGAAAGTGCCTTAAGCTACTTACAAGCATTCAAAAAACTCATATCTGTTTCTCTGAAAGAGAAGCAGTCTGTTCCAACACTTCAATTCACTCTGCGAAGTGAATGGAGTGTTGTTTCACTTTCTAAATGCTGTCCTTTCAGAGAAAATCACTTTCCTTTGAAAGTGCCTTAAGCTACTTACACACATTCACAGGAAACTCTAATGCGTTTCTATGAAAGAGAAGCTGTCTGTTCCAACACTTCAATTCACTGTGCGAATTGAATGGAGTGTTGCTTCACTTTCTAAATGCTGTCCTTTCAGAGAAAATCACTTTCTTTTGAAAGTGCCTTAAGCTACTTACAAGCATTCAACAGAAATTCACATGCGTTTCACTGAAAGAGAAGCAGTCTGTTCCAACACTTCAATTCACTGTGCGAAGTGAATGGAGTGTTTCTTCACTTTCTAAATGCTGTCCTTTCAGAGCAAATCACTTTCCTTTGAAAGTGCCTTATGTTACTTACCCACATTCACAGGAAACTCAAATGCGTTTCTGTGAAAGAGAAGTTGTCTGTTCCAACACTTCAATTCACTGTGCGTAGTGAATGGAGTGTTGCTTCACTTTCTAAATGCTGTCCTTTCAGAGAAAATCACTTTCCTTTGAAAGTGCCTTAAGCTACTTACAAGCATTCAACAGAAATTCACATGCATTTCACTGAAAGAGAAGCAGTCTGTTCCAACACTTCAATTCACTGTGCGAAGTGAATGGAGTGTTGCTTCACTTTCTAAATGCTGTCCTTTCAGAGAAAATCACTTTCCTTTGAAAGTGCCTTAAGCTACTTACAAGCATTCACAAAAAACTCATATCTGTTTCTCTGAAAGAGAAGTAGTCTGTTCCAACACTTCAATTCACTGTGCGAAGTGAATGGAGTGTTGTTTCACTTTCTAAATGCTCTCCTTTCAGAGAAAATAACTTTCCTTTGAAAGTGCCTTAAGCTACTTACAAGCATTCAACAGAAATTCACATGTGTTTCACTGAAAGAGAAGCAGTCTGTTCCAACACTTCAATTCACTGTGCGAAGTGAATGGAGTGTTGCTTCACTTTCTAAATGCTGTCCTTTCAGAGAAAATCACTTTCCTTTGAAAGTGCCTTAAGCTACTTACACTTATTCACAGGAAACTCAAATGCGTTTCTATGAAAGAAAAGCTGTCTGTTCCAACACTTCAATTCACTGTGCGAAGTGAATGGAGTGTTGCTTCACTTTCTAAATGCTGTCCTTTCAGAGAAAATCACTTTCCTTTGAAAGTGCCTTAAGCTACTTACACACATTCACAGGAAACTCAAATGCGTTTCTATGAAAGAGAAGCTGTCTGTTCCAACACTTCAATTCACTGTGCGTAGTGTATGGAGTTATGCTTCACTTTCTAAATGCTGTCCTTTCAGAGAAAATCACTTTCCTTTGAAAGTGCCTTAAGCTACTTACAAGCATTCAACAGAAATTCACATGCGTTTCTCTGAAAGAGAAGCACTCTGTTCCAACACTTCAATTCACTGTGCGAAGTGAATGGAGTGTTGCTTCACTTTCTAAATGCTGTCCTTTCAGAGAAAATCACTTTCTTTTGAAAGTGCCTTAAGCTACTTACAAGCATTCACAAGAAACTCACATGCATTTTTCTGAAAGATAAGCAGTCTGTTCCAACACTTCAATTCACTGTGCGAAGTGAATGGAGTGTTGCTTCACTTTCTAAATGCTGTCCTTTCAGAGAAAATCACTTTCCTTTGAAAGTGCCTTAAGCTACTTACAAGCATTCACAAGAAACTCACATGCATTTTTCTGAAAGAGAAGCAGTCTGTTCCAACACTTCAATTCACTGTGCGAAGTGAATGGAGTGTTGTTTCACTTTCTAAATGCTGTCCTTTCAGAGAAAATCACTTTCCTTTGAAAGTGCCTTAAGCTACTTACAAGCATTCACAAGAAACTCACATGCAATTTTCTGAAAGAGAAGCAGTCTGTTCCAACACTTCAATTCACTGTGCGAAGTGAATGGAGTGTTGTTTCACTTTCTAAATGCTGTCCTTTCAGAGAAAATCACTTTCCTTTGAAAGTGCCTTAAGCTACTTACACACATTCACAGGAAACTCTAATGCGTTTCTATGAAAGAGAAGCTGTCTGTTCCAACACTTCAATTCACTGTGCGAATTGAATGGAGTGTTGCTTCACTTTCTAAATGCTGTCCTTTCAGAGAAAATCACTTTCTTTTGAAAGTGCCTTAAGCTACTTACAAGCATTCAACAGAAATTCACATGCGTTTCACTGAAAGAGAAGCAGTCTGTTCCAACACTTCAATTCACTGTGCGAAGTGAATGGAGTGTTTCTTCACTTTCTAAATGCTGTCCTTTCAGAGCAAATCACTTTCCTTTGAAAGTGCCTTATGTTACTTACCCACATTCACAGGAAACTCAAATGCGTTTCTGTGAAAGAGAAGTTGTCTGTTCCAACACTTCAATTCACTGTGCGTAGTGAATGGAGTGTTGCTTCACTTTCTAAATGCTGTCCTTTCAGAGAAAATCACTTTCCTTTGAAAGTGCCTTAAGCTACTTACAAGCATTCAACAGAAATTCACATGCATTTCACTGAAAGAGAAGCAGTCTGTTCCAACACTTCAATTCACTGTGCGAAGTGAATGGAGTGTTGCTTCACTTTCTAAATGCTGTCCTTTCAGAGAAAATCACTTTCCTTTGAAAGTGCCTTAAGCTACTTACAAGCATTCACAAAAAACTCATATCTGTTTCTCTGAAAGAGAAGTAGTCTGTTCCAACACTTCAATTCACTGTGCGAAGTGAATGGAGTGTTGTTTCACTTTCTAAATGCTCTCCTTTCAGAGAAAATAACTTTCCTTTGAAAGTGCCTTAAGCTACTTACAAGCATTCAACAGAAATTCACATGTGTTTCACTGAAAGAGAAGCAGTCTGTTCCAACACTTCAATTCACTGTGCGAAGTGAATGGAGTGTTGCTTCACTTTCTAAATGCTGTCCTTTCAGAGAAAATCACTTTCCTTTGAAAGTGCCTTAAGCTACTTACACTTATTCACAGGAAACTCAAATGCGTTTCTATGAAAGAAAAGCTGTCTGTTCCAACACTTCAATTCACTGTGCGAAGTGAATGGAGTGTTGCTTCACTTTCTAAATGCTGTCCTTTCAGAGAAAATCACTTTCCTTTGAAAGTGCCTTAAGCTACTTACACACATTCACAGGAAACTCAAATGCGTTTCTATGAAAGAGAAGCTGTCTGTTCCAACACTTCAATTCACTGTGCGTAGTGTATGGAGTTATGCTTCACTTTCTAAATGCTGTCCTTTCAGAGAAAATCACTTTCCTTTGAAAGTGCCTTAAGCTACTTACAAGCATTCAACAGAAATTCACATGCGTTTCTCTGAAAGAGAAGCACTCTGTTCCAACACTTCAATTCACTGTGCGAAGTGAATGGAGTGTTGCTTCACTTTCTAAATGCTGTCCTTTCAGAGAAAATCACTTTCTTTTGAAAGTGCCTTAAGCTACTTACAAGCATTCACAAGAAACTCACATGCATTTTTCTGAAAGATAAGCAGTCTGTTCCAACACTTCAATTCACTGTGCGAAGTGAATGGAGTGTTGCTTCACTTTCTAAATGCTGTCCTTTCAGAGAAAATCACTTTCCTTTGAAAGTGCCTTAAGCTACTTACAAGCATTCACAAGAAACTCACATGCATTTTTCTGAAAGAGAAGCAGTCTGTTCCAACACTTCAATTCACTGTGCGAAGTGAATGGAGTGTTGTTTCACTTTCTAAATGCTGTCCTTTCAGAGAAAATCACTTTCCTTTGAAAGTGCCTTAAGCTACTTACAAGCATTCACAAGAAACTCACATGCAATTTTCTGAAAGAGAAGCAGTCTTTTCCAACACTTCAATTCACTGTGCATAGTGAATGGAGTGTTGCTTCACTTTCTAAATGCTGTCCTTTCAGAGAAAATCACTTTCCTTTGAAAGTGCCTTAAGCTACTTACAAGCATTCAATAGAAATTCACATGCGTTTCTCTGAAAGAGAAGCAGTCTGCTCCAACACTTCTATTCACTGTGCGAAGTGAATGGAGTGTTGCTTCACTTTCTAAATGCTGTCTTTCAGAGAAAATCATTTTCCTTTGAAAGTGCCTTAAGCTACTTACAAGCATTCAAAAAACTCATATCTGTTTCTCTGAAAGAGAAGTAGTCTGTTCCAACACTTCAATTCACTGTGCGAAGTGAATGGAGTGTTGTTTCACTTTCTAAATGCTGTCCTTTCAGAGAAAATCACTTTCCTTTGAAAGTGCCTTAAGCTACTTACACACATTCACAGGAAACTCAAATGCGTTTCTATGAAAGAGAAGCTGTATGTTCCAACACTTCAATTCACTGTGCGAAGTGAATGGAGTGTTGCTTCACTTTCTAAATGCTGTCCTTTCAGAGAAAATCACTTTCCTTTGAAAGTGCCTTAAGCTACTTACAAGCATTCAACAGAAATTCACATGCATTTCACTGAAAGAGAAGAAGTCTGTTCCAACACTTCAATTCGCTGTGCGAAGTGAATGGAGTGCTGCTTCACTTTCTAAATGCTGTCCTTTCAGAGAAAATCACTTTCCTTTGAAAGTGCCTTTAGCTACTTACAAGCATTCCACAGAAATTCACATGTGTTTCTCTGAAAAAGACGCAGTCTGTTCCAACACTTCAATTCACTGTGCGAAGTGAATGGAGTGTTGCTTCACTTTCTAAATGCTGTCCTTTCAGAGAAAATCACTTTCCTTTGAAAGTGCCTTAAGCTACTTACAAACATTCACAAAAAACTCATATCTGTTTCTCTGAAAGAGAAGTAGTCTGTTCCAACACTTCAATTCACTATGCGAAGTGAATGGGGTGTTGTTTCACTTTCTAAATGCTGTCCTTTCAGAGAAAATCACTTTCCTTTGAAAGTGCCTTAAGCTACTTACAAGCATTCAACAGAAATTCACATGCATTTCACTGAAAGAGAAGCAGTCTGTTCCAACACTTCAATTCACTGTGCGAAGTGAATGGAGTGTTGCTTCACTTTCTAAATGCTGTCCTTTCAGAGAAAATCACTTTCCTTTGAAAGTGCCTTAAGCTACGTACAAGCATTCACAAAAAACTCATATCTGTTTCTCTGAAAGAGAAGTAGTATGTTCCAACACTTCAATTCACTGTGCGAAGTGAATGGAGTGTTGTTTCACTTTCTAAATGCTGTCCTTTCAGAGAAAATCACTTTCCTTTGAAAGTGCCTTAAGCTACTTACACACATTCACAGGAAACTCAAATGCGTTTCTATGAAAGAGAAGTTGTCTGTTCCAACACTTCAATTCACTGTGCGTAGTGAATGGAGTGTTGTTTCACTTTCTAAATGCTGTCCTTTCAGAGAAAATCACTTTCCGTTGAAAGTGCCTTAAGCTACTTACAAGCATTCAATAGAAGTTCACATGCGTTTCTCTGAAAGAGAAGCAGTCTGTTCCAACACTTCAGTTCACTGTGCGAAGTGAATGGAGTGTTGCTTCACTTTCTAAATGCTGTCCTTTCAGAGAAAATCACATTCCTTTGAAAGTGCCTTAAGCTACTTACAAGCATTCACAAGAAACTCACATGCATTTTTCTGAAAGAGAAGCAGTCTGTTCCAACACTTCAATTCACTGTGCGTAGTGAATGGAGTGTTGCTTCACTTTCTAAATGCTGTCCTTTCAGAGAAAATCACTTTCCTTCGAAAGTGCCTTAAGCTACTTACAAGCATTCAATAGAAATTCACATGCGTTTCTCTGAAAGAGAAGCAGTCTGTTCCAACACTTCAATTCACTGTGCGAAGTGAATGGAGTGTTGCTTCACTTTCTAAATGCTGTCCTTTCAGAGAAAATCACTTTCCTTTGAAAGTGCCTTAAGCTACTTACAAGCATTCACAAAGAACTCATATCTGTTTCTCTGAAAGAGAAGTAGTCTGTTCCAACACTTCAATTCACTATGCAAAGTGAATGGAGTGTTGTTTCACTTTCTAAATGCTGTCCTTTCAGAGACAATCACTTTCCTTTGAAAGTGCCTTTAGCTACTTACAAGCATTCCACAGAAATTCACATGCGTTTCTCTGAAAAAGAAGCAGTCTGTTCCAACACTTCAATTCACTGTGCGAAGTGAATGGAGTGTAGCTTCACTTTCTAAATGCTGTCCTTTCAGAGAAAATCACTTTCCTTTGAAAGTGCCTTAAGCTACTTACAAGCATTCACAAGAAACTCACATGCATTTTTCTGAAAGAGAAGCAGTCTGTTCCAACACTTCAATTCACTGTGCGTAGTGAATGGAGTGTTGCTTCACTTTCTAAATGCTGTCCTTTCAGAGAAAATCACTTTCCTTTGAAAGTGCCTTAAGCTACTTACACACATTCACAGGAAACTCAAATGCGTTTCTATGAAAGAGAAGTTGTCTGTTCCAACACTTCAATTCACTGTGCGTAGTGAATGGAGTGTTGCTTCACTTTCTAAATGCTGTCCTTTCAGAGAAAATCACTTTCCTTTGAAAGTGCCTTAAGCTACTTACAAGCATTCAACAGAAATTCACATGCGTTTCACTGAAAGAGAAGCAGTCTGTTGCAACACTTCAATTCACTCTGCGAAGTGAATGGAGTGTTGCTTCACTTTCTAAATGCTGTCCTTTCAGAGAAAATCACTTTCCTTTGAAAGTGCCTTAAGCTACTTACAAGCATTCAAAAGAAATTCACATGCATTTCGCTGAAAGAGAAGCAGTCTGTTCCAACACTTCAATTCACTGTGCGTAGTGAATGGAGTGTTGCTTCACTTTCTAAATGCTGTCCTTTCAGAGAAAATCACTTTCCTTTGAAAGTGCCTTAAGCTACTTACAAGCATTCAATAGAAATTCACATGCGTTTCTCTGAAAGAGAAGCAGTCTGTTCCAACACTTCAATTCACTGTGCGAAGTGAATGGAGTGTTGCTTCACTTTCTAAATGCTGTCCTTTCAGAGAAAATCACTTTCCTTTGAAAGTGCCTTAAGCTACTTACACTTATTCACAGGAAACTCAAATGCGTTTCTATGAAAGAAAAGCTGTCTGTTCCAACACTTCAATTCACTGTGCGAAGTGAATGGAGTGTTGCTTCACTTTCTAAATGCTGTCCTTTCCGAGAAAATCACTTTCCTTTGAAAGTGCCTTAAGCTACTTACAAGCATTCAACAGAAATTCACATGCGTTTCACTGAAAGAGAAGCAGTCTGTTCCAACACTTCAATTCACTGTGCGAAGTGAATGGAGTGTTGCTTCACTTTCTAAATGCTGTCCTTTCAGAGAAAATCACTTTCCTTTGAAAGTGCCTTAAGCTACTTACACACATTCACAGGAAACTCAAATGCATTTCTATGAAAGAGAAGTTGTCTGTTCCAACATTTCAATTCACTGTGCGTAGTGAATGGAGTGTTGCTTCACTTTCTAAATGCTGTCCTTTCAGAGAAAATCACTTTCCTTTGAAAGTGCCTTAAGCTACTTACAAGCATTCAATAGAAGTTCACATGCGTTTCTCTGAAAGAGAAGCAGTCTGTTCCAACACTTCAGTTCACTGTGCGAAGTGAATGGAGTGTTGCTTCACTTTCTAAATGCTGTCCTTTCAGAGAAAATCACATTCCTTTGAAAGTGCCTTAAGCTACTTACAAGCATTCACAAGAAACTCACATGCATTTTTCTGAAAGAGAAGCAGTCTGTTCCAACACTTCAATTCACTGTGCGTAGTGAATGGAGTGTTGCTTCACTTTCTAAATGCTGTCCTTTCAGAGAAAATCACTTTCCTTCGAAAGTGCCTTAAGCTACTTACAAGCATTCAATAGAAATTCACATGCGTTTCTCTGAAAGAGAAGCAGTCTGTTCCAACACTTCAATTCACTGTGCGAAGTGAATGGAGTGTTGCTTCACTTTCTAAATGCTGTCCTTTCAGAGAAAATCACTTTCCTTTGAAAGTGCCTTAAGCTACTTACAAGCATTCACAAAGAACTCATATCTGTTTCTCTGAAAGAGAAGTAGTCTGTTCCAACACTTCAATTCACTATGCAAAGTGAATGGAGTGTTGTTTCACTTTCTAAATGCTGTCCTTTCAGAGACAATCACTTTCCTTTGAGAGTGCCTTAAGCTACTTACAAGCATTCAACAGAAATTCACATGTGTTTCACTGAAAGAGAAGCAGTCTGTTCCAACACTTCAATTCACTGTGCGGAGTGAATGGAGTGTTGCTTCACTTTCTAAATGCTGTCCTTTCAGAGAAAATCACTTTCCTTTGAAAGTGCCTTTAGCTACTTACAAGCATTCCACAGAAATTCACATGCGTTTCTCTGAAAAAGAAGCAGTCTGTTCCAACACTTCAATTCACTGTGCGAAGTGAATGGAGTGTAGCTTCACTTTCTAAATGCTGTCCTTTCAGAGAAAATCACTTTCCTTTGAAAGTGCCTTAAGCTACTTACAAGCATTCACAAGAAACTCACATGCATTTTTCTGAAAGAGAAGCAGTCTGTTCCAACACTTCAATTCACTGTGCGAAGTGAATGGAGTGTTGCTTCACTTTCTAAATGCTGTCCTTTCAGAGAAAATCACTTTGCTTTGAAAGTGCCTTAAGCTACATACAAGTATTCACAAGAAACTCACATGCATTTTTCTGAAAGAGAAGCAGTCTGTTCCAACACTTCAATTCACTGTGCGTAGTGAATGGAGTGTTGCTTCACTTTCTAAATGCTGTCCTTTCAGAGAAAATCACTTTCTTTTGAAAGTGCCTTAAGCTACTTACACACATTCACAGGAAACTCAAATGCGTTTCTATGAAAGAGAAGCTGTCTGCTCCAACACTTCAATTCACTGTGCGAAGTGAATGGAGTGTTGTTTCACTTTCTAAATGCTGTCCTTTCAGAGAAAATCACTTTCCTTTGAAAGTGCCTTAAGCTACTTACAAGCATTCCACAGAAATTCACATGCGTTACTCTGAAAGAGAAGCAGTCTGTTCCAACACTTCAATTCACTCTGTGAAGTGAATGGAGTGTTGTTTCACTTTCTAAATGCTGTCCTTTCAGAGAAAATCACTTTCCTTTGAAAGTGCCTTAAGCTACTTACACACATTCACAGGAAACTCAAATGCGTTTCTATGAAAGAGAAGCTGTCTGTTCCAACACTTCAATTCACTGTGCGAAGTGAATGGAGTGTTGCTTCACTTTCTAAATGCTGTCCTTTCAGAGAAAATCACTTTCTTTTGAAAGTGCCTTAAGCTACCTACAAGCATTCAACAGAAATTCACATGCGTTTCACTGAAAGAGAAGCAGTCTGTTCCAACACTTCAATTCACTGTGCGAAGTGAATGGAGTGTTGCTTCACTTTCTAAATGCTGTCCTTTCAGAGAAAATCACTTTCCTTTGAAAGTGCCTTAAGCTACTTACACACATTCACAGGAAACTCAAATGCGTTTCTATGAAAGAGAAGTTGTCTGTTCCAACACTTCAATTCACTGTGCGTAATGAATGGAGTGTTGCTTCACTTTCTAAATGCTGTCCTTTCAGAGAAAATCACTTTCCTTTGAAAGTGCCTTAAGCTACTTACAAGCATTCAATAGAAATTGACATGCGTTTCTATGAAAGAGAAGCAGTCTGTTCCAACCCTTCAATTCACTGTGCGAAGTGAATGGAGTGTTGCTTCACTTTCTAAATGCTGTCCTTACAGAGAAAATCACTTTCCTTTGAAAGTGCCTTAAGCTACTTACAAGCATTCACAAAAACTCATATCTGTTTCTCTGAAAGAGAAGTAGTCTGTTCCAACACTTCAATTCACTATGCGAAGTGAATGGAGTGTTGTTTCACTTTCTAAATGCTGTCCTTTCAGAGAAAATCACTTTCCTTTGAAAGTGCCTTAAGCTACTTACAAGCATTCAACAGAAATTCACATGCATTTCACTGAAAGAGAAGCAGTCTGTTCCAACACTTCAAATCACTGTGCGAAGTGAATGGAGTGTTGCTTCACTTTCTAAATGCTGTCCTTTCAGAGAAAATCACTTTCCTTTGAAAGTGCCTTAAGCTACTTACAAGCATTCACAAAACTCATATCTGTTTCTCTGAAAGAGAAGTAGTCTGTTCCAACACTTCAATTCACTATGCGAAGTGAATGGAGTGTTGTTTCACTTTCTAAATGCTGTCCTTTCAGAGAAAATCCCTTTCCTTTGAAAGTGCCTTAAGCTACTTACAAGCATTCAACAGAAATTCACATGCATTTCACTGAAAGAGAAGCAGTCTGTTCCAACACTTCAATTCACTGTGCGAAGTGAATGGAGTGTTGTTTCACTTTCTAAATGCTGTCCTTACAGAGAAAATCACTTTCCTTTGAAAGTGCCTTTAGCTACTTACAAGCATTCAACAGAAATTGACATGTGTTTCACTGAAAGAGAAGCAGTCTGTTCCAACACTTCAATTCACTGTGCGAAGTGAATGGAGTGTTGCTTCACTTTCTAAATGCTGTCCTTTCAGAGAAAATCACTTTCCTTTGAAAGTGCCTTAAGCTACTTACAAGCATTCAATAGAAATTCACATGCGTTTCACTGAAAGAGAAGCAGTCAGTTCCAACACTTCAATTCACTGTGCGAAGTGAATGGAGTGTTGCTTCACTTTCTAAATGCTGTCCTTTCAGAGAAAATCACTTTCCTTTGAAAGTGCCTTAAGCTACTTACAAGCATTCACAAGAAACTCACATGCATTTTTCTGAAAGAGAAGCAGTCTGTTCCAACACTTCAATTCACTGTGCGTAGTGAATGGAGTGTTGCTTCACTTTCTAAATGCTGTCCTTTCAGAGAAAATCACTTTCCTTTGAAAGTGCCTTAAGCTACTTACAAGCATTCAATAGAAATTCACATGCGTTTCTCTGAAAGAGAAGCAGTCTGTTCCAACACTTCAATTCACTGTGCGAAGTGAATGGAGTGTTGCTTCACTTTCTAAATGCTGTCCTTTCAGAGAAAATCACTTTCCTTTGAAAGTGCCTTAAGCTACTTACAAGCATTCAACAGAAATTCACATGTGTTTCACTGAAAGAGAAGTAGTCTGTTCCAACACTTCAATAAACTGTGAGAGTTGAATGGAGTGCTGCCTCACTTTAAATGCTGTACTTTCAGAGAAAATCACTTTCCTTTGAAAGTGCCTTTAGCTACTTACAAGCATTCCACAGAAATTCACATGCGTTTCTCTGAAAGAGAAGTAGTCTGTTCCAACACTTCAATTCACTGTGCGAAGTGAATGGAGTGTTGCTTCACTCTCTAAATGCTGTCCTTTCAGAGAAAATCACTTTCCTTTGAAAGTGCCTTAAGCTACTTACAAGCATTCAATAGAAAGTCACATGTGTTTCTCTGAAAAAGAAGCAGTCTGTTCCAACACTTCAATTCACTGTGCGAAGTGAATGGAGTGTTGCTTCACTTTCTAAATGCTGTCCTTTCAGAGAAAATCACTTTGCTTTGAAAGTGCCTTAAGCTACTTACAAGCATTCACAAGAAACTCACATGCATTTTTCTGAAAGAGAAGCAGTCTGTTCCAACACTTCAATTCACTGTGCGTAGTGAATGGAGTGTTGCTTCACTTTCTAAATGCTGTCCTTTCAGAGAAAATCACTTTCTTTTGAAAGTGCCTTAAGCTACTTACACACATTCACAGGAAACTCAAATGCGTTTCTATGAAAGAGAAGCTGTCTGTTCAAACACTTCAATTCACTGTGCGTAGTGAATGGAGTGTTGCTTCACTTTCTAAATGCTGTCCTTTCAGAGAAAATCACTTTCCTTTGAAAGTGCCTTAAGCATCTTACAAGCATTCAATAGAAATTCACATGCGTTTCTATGAAAGAGAAGCAGTCTGTTCCAACACTTCAATTCACTGTGCAAAGTGAATGGAGTGTTGCTTCACTTTCTACATGCTGTCCTTTCAGAGAAAATCACTTTCCTTTGAAAGTGCCTTAAGCTACTTACAAGCATTCACAAAAAATCATATCTGTTTCTCTGAAAGAGAAGTAGTCTGTTCCAACACTTCAATTCACTGTGCGAAGTGAATGGAGTGTTGCTTCACTTTCTAAATGCTGTCCTTTCAGAGAAAATCACTTTCCTTCGATAGTGCCTTAAGCTACTTACAAGCATTCAATAGAAATTCACATGCGTTTCTCTGAAAGAGAAGCAGTCTGTTCCAACACTTCAATTCACTGTTCGAAGTGAATGGAGTGCTGCTTCACTTTCTAAATGCTGTCCTTTCAGAGAAAATCACTTTCCTTTGAAAGTGCCTTAAGCTACTTACACACATTCACAAAAAACTCATACCAGTTTCTCTGAAAGAGAAGGAGTCTGTTCCAACACTTCAATTCACTGTGCGAAGTGAATGGAGTGTTGCTTCACTTTCTAAATGCTGTCCTTTCAGAGAAAATCACTTTCCTTTGAAAATGCCTTAAGCTACTTACAAGCATTCACAAGAAACTCACATGCATTTTTCTGAAAGAGAAGCAGTCTGTTCCAACACTTCAATTCACTGTGCGTAGTGAATGGAGTGTTGCTTCACTTTCTAAATGCTGTCCTTTCAGAGAAAATCACTTTCCTTTGAAAGTGCCTTAAGCTTCTAACAAGCATTCAATAGAAATTCACATGCGTTTCTATGAAAGAGAAGCAGTCTGTTCCAACCCTTCAATTCACTATGCGAAGTGAATGGAGTGTTGCTTCACTTTCTAAATGCTGTCCTTTCAGAGAAAATCACTTTCCTTTGAAAGTGCCTTAAGCTACTTACAAGCATTCACAAAAAATCATATCTGTTTCTCTGAAAGAGAAGTAGTCTGTTCCAACACTTCAATTCACTATGCGAAGTGAATGGAGTGTTGTTTCACTTTCTAAATGCTGTCCTTTCAGAGAAAATCACTTTCCTTTGAAAGTGCCTTAAGCTACTTACAAGCATTCAACAGAAATTCACATGCATTTCAGTGAAAGAGAAGCAGTCTGTTCCAACACATCAATTCACTGTGCGAAGTGAATGGAGTGTTTCTTCACTTTCTAAATGCTGTCCATTCAGAGAAAATCACTTTCCTTTGAAAGTGCCTTAAGCTACTTACAAGCATTCACAAAAAATCATATCTGTTTCTCTGAAAGAGAAGTAGTCTGTTCCAGCACTTCAATTCACTATGTGAAGTGAAAGGAGTGTTGTTTCACTTTCTAAATGCTGTCCTTTCAGAGAAAATCAGTTTCCTTTGAAAGTGCCTTAAGCTATTTACAAGCATTCAACAGAAATTCACATGCATTTCACTGAAAGAGAAGCAGTCTGTTCCAACACTTCAATTCACTGTGCGAAGTGAATGGAGTGTTGCTTCACTTTCTAAATGCTGTCCTTTCAGAGAAAATCACTTTCCTTCGAAAGTGCCTTAAGCTACTTACGAGCATTCAATAGAAATTCACATGCGTTTCCCTGAAAGAGAAGCAGTCTGTTCCAGCACTTCAATTCACTGTGCGAAGTGAATGGAGTGTTGCTTCACTTTCTAAATGCTGTCCTTTCAGAGAAAATCACTTTCCTTTGAAAGTGCCTTAAGCTACTTACAAGCATTCACAAAAAACTCATATCTGTTTCTCTGAAAGAGATGTAGTCTGTTCCAACACTTCAATTCACTGTGCGAAGTGAATGGAGTGTTGTTTCACTTTCTAAATGCTGTCCTTTCAGAGAAAATCACTTTCCTTTGAAAGTGCCTTAAGCTACTTACACACATTCACAGGAAACTCAAATGCTTTTCTATGAAAGAGAAGCTGTCTGTTCCAACACTTCAATTCACTGTGCGAAGTGAATGGAGTGTTGCTTCACTTTCTAAATGCTGTCCTTTCAGAGAAAATCACTTTCCTTTGAAAGTGCCTTAAGCTACTTACAAGCATTCAACAGAAATTCACATGCATTTCACTGAAAGTGAAGCAGTCTCTTCCAACACTTCAATTCACTGTGCGAAGTGAATGGAGTGTTGCTTCACTTTCTAAATGCTGTCCTTTCAGAGAAAATCACTTTCCCTTGAAAATGCCTTAAGCTACTTACAAGCATTCACAAGAAACTCACATGCATTTTTCTGAAAGAGAAGCAGTCTGTTCCAACACTTCAATTCACTGTGCGTAGTGAATGGAGTGTTGCTTCACTTTCTAAATGCTGTCCTTTCAGAGAAAATCACTTTCTTTTGAAAGTGCCTTAAGCTACTTACACACATTCACAGGAAACTCAAATGCGTTTCTATGAAAAAGAAGCAGTCTGTTCCAACACTTGAATTCACTGTGCGAAGTGAATGGAAAGTTGCTTCACTTTCTAAATGCTGTCCTTTGAGAGAAAATCACTTTGCTTTGAAAGTGCCTTAAGCTACATACAAGCATTCACAAAAAACTCATATCCGTTTCTCTGAAAGAGAAGAAGTCTGTTCCAACACTTCAATTCACTGGGCGAAGTGAATGGAGTGTTGTTTCACTTTCTAAATGCTGTCCTTTCAGACAAAATCACTTTCCTTTGAAAGTACCTTAAGCTACTTACACACATTCACAGGAAACTCAAATGCGTTTCTATGAAAGAGAAGCTGTCTGTTCCAACACTTCAATTCACTGTGCGAAGTGAATGGAGTGTTGTTTCACTTTCTAAATGCTGTCCTTTCAGAGAAAATCACTTTTCTTTGAAAGTGCCTTAAGCTACTTACAAGCATTCAACAGAAATTCACATGCGTTTCACTGAAAGAGAAGCAGTCTGTTCCAACACTTCAATTCACTGTGCGAAGTGAATGGAGTGTTGCTTCACTTTCTAAATGCTGTCCTTTCAGAGAAAATCACTTTCCTTTGAAAGTGCCTTAAGCTACTTACACACATTCACAGGAAACTCAAATGCGTTTCTCTGAAAGAGAAGTTGTCTGTTCCAACACTTCAATTCACTGTGCGAAGTGAATGGAGTGTTGTTTCACTTTCTAAATGCTGTCCTTTCAGAGAAAATCACTTTCCTTTGAAAGTGCCTTAAGCTACTTACACACATTCACAGGAAACTCAAATGCTTTTCTATGAAAGAGAAGCTGTCTGTTCCAACACTTCAATTCACTGTGCGAAGTGAATGGAGTGTTGCTTCACTTTCTAAATGCTGTCCTTTCAGAGAAAATCACTTTCCTTTGAAAGTGCCTTAAGCTACTTACAAGCATTCAACAGAAATTCACATGCATTTCACTGAAAGTGAAGCAGTCTGTTCCAACACTTCAATTCACTGTGCGAAGTGAATGGAGTGTTGCTTCACTTTCTAAATGCTGTCCTTTCAGAGAAAATCACTTTCCCTTGAAAATGCCTTAAGCTACTTACAAGCATTCACAAGAAACTCACATGCATTTTTCTGAAAGAGAAGCAGTCTGTTCCAACACTTCAATTCACTGTGCGTAGTGAATGGAGTGTTGCTTCACTTTCTAAATGCTGTCCTTTCAGAGAAAATCACTTTCTTTTGAAAGTGCCTTAAGCTACTTACACACATTCACAGGAAACTCAAATGCGTTTCTATGGAAAAGAAGCAGTCTGTTCCAACACTTGAATTCACTGTGCGAAGTGAATGGAAAGTTGCTTCACTTTCTAAATGCTGTCCTTTCAGAGAAAATCACTTTGCTTTGAAAGTGCCTTAAGCTACATACAAGCATTCACAAAAAACTCACATCCGTTTCTCTGAAAGAGAAGAAGTCTGTTCCAACACTTCAATTCACTGGGCGAAGTGAATGGAGTGTTGTTTCACTTTCTAAATGCTGTCCTTTCAGACAAAATCACTTTCCTTTGAAAGTACCTTAAGCTACTTACACACATTCACAGGAAACTCAAATGCGTTTCTATGAAAGAGAAGCTGTCTGTTCCAACACTTCAATTCACTGTGCGAAGTGAATGGAGTGTTGCTTCACTTTCTAAATGCTGTCCTTTCAGAGAAAATCACTTTTCTTTGAAAGTGCCTTAAGCTACTTACAAGCATTCAACAGAAATTCACATGCGTTTCACTGAAAGAGAAGCAGTCTGTTCCAACACTTCAATTCACTGTGCGAAGTGAATGGAGTGTTGCTTCACTTTCTAAATGCTGTCCTTTCAGAGAAAATCACTTTCCTTTGAAAGTGCCTTAAGCTACTTACACACATTCACAGGAAACTCAAATGCGTTTCTCTGAAAGAGAAGTTGTCTGTTCCAACACTTCAATTCACTGTGCGAAGTGAATGGAGTGTTGTTTCACTTTCTAAATGCTGTCCTTTCAGAGAAAATCACTTTCCTTTGAAAGTGCCTTAAGCTACTTACAAGCATTCAATAGAAATTCACATGCGTTTCTCTGAAAGAGAAGCAGTCTGTTCCAACACTTCAATTCACTGTGCGAAGTGAATGGAGTGTTGCTCCACTTTCTAAATGCTGTCCTTTCAGAGAAAATCACTTTCCTTTGAAAGTGCCTTAAGCTACTTACAAGCATTCAATAGAAGTTCACATGCGTTTCTCTGAAAGAGAAGCAGTCTGTTCCAACACTTCAGTTCACTGTGCGAAGTGAATGGAGTGTTGCTTCACTTTCTAAATGCTGTCCTTTCAGAGAAAATCACATTCCTTTGAAAGTGCCTTAAGCTACTTACAAGCATTCACAAGAAACTCACATGCATTTTTCTGAAAGAGAAGCAGTCTGTTCCAACACTTCAATTCACTGTGCGAAGTGAATGGAGTGTTGCTTCACTTTCTAAATGCTGTCCTTTCAGAGAAAATCACTTTCCTTCGAAAGTGCCTTAAGCTACTTACAAGCATTCAATAGAAATTCACATGCGTTTCTCTGAAAGAGAAGCAGTCTGTTCCAACACTTCAATTCACTGTGCGAAGTGAATGGAGTGTTGCTTCACTTTCTAAATGCTGTCCTTTCAGAGAAAATCACTTTCCTTTGAAAGTGCCTTAAGCTACTTACAAGCATTCACAAAGAACTCATATCTGTTTCTCTGAAAGAGAAGTAGTCTGTTCCAACACTTCAATTCACTATGCAAAGTGAATGGAGTGTTGTTTCACTTTCTAAATGCTGTCCTTTCAGAGACAATCACTTTCCTTTGAGAGTGCCTTAAGCTACTTACAAGCATTCAACAGAAATTCACATGTGTTTCACTGAAAGAGAAGCAGTCTGTTCCAACACTTCAATTCACTGTGCGGAGTGAATGGAGTGTTGCTTCACTTTCTAAATGCTGTCCTTTCAGAGAAAATCACTTTCCTTTGAAAGTGCCTTTAGCTACTTACAAGCATTCCACAGAAATTCACATGCGTTTCTCTGAAAAAGAAGCAGTCTGTTCCAACACTTCAATTCACTGTGCGAAGTGAATGGAGTGTAGCTTCACTTTCTAAATGCTGTCCTTTCCGAGAAAATCACTTTCCTTTGAAAGTGCCTTAAGCTACTTACAAGCATTCACAAGAAACTCACATGCATTTTTCTGAAAGAGAAGCAGTCTGTTCCAACACTTCAATTCACTGTGCGAAGTGAATGGAGTGATGCTTCACTTTCTAAATGCTGTCCTTTCAGAGAAAATCACTTTCCTTTGAAAGTGCCTTAAGCTACATACAAGCATTCACAAGAAACTCACATGCATTTTTCTGAAAGAGAAGCAGTCTGTTCCAACACTTCAATTCACTGTGCGTAGTGAATGGAGTGTTGCTTCACTTTCTAAATGCTGTCCTTTCAGAGAAAATCACTTTCCTTCGAAAGTGCCTTAAGCTACTTACAAGCATTCAATAGAAATTCACATGCGTTTCTCTGAAAGAGAAGCAGTCTGTTCCAAGACTTCAATTCACTGTGCGAAGTGAATGGAGTGTTGCTTCACTTTCTAAATGCTGTCCTTTCAGAGAAAATCACTTTCCTTTGAAAGTGCCTTAAGCTACTTACAAGCATTCAACAGAAATTCACATGCATTTCACTGAAAGAGAAGCAGTCTGTTCCAACACTTCAATTCACTGTGCGAAGTGAATGGAGTGTTGCTTCACTTTCTAAATGCTGTCCTTTCAGAGAAAATCAGTTTCTTTGAAAGTGCCTTAAGCTACTTACAAGCATTCAACAGAAATTCACATGTGTTTCACTGAAAGAGAAGCAGTCGGTTCCAACACTTCAATTCACTGTGCGAAGTGAATGGAGTGTTGCTTCACTTTCTAAACGCTGTCCTTTCAGAGAAAATCACTTTCCTTTGAAAGTGCCTTAAGCTACTTACAAGCATTCAACAGAAATTCACATGCATTTCACTGAAAGAGAAGCAGTCTGTTCCAACACTTCAATTCACTGTGCGAATTGAATGGAGTGCTGCCTTACTTTCTAAATGCTGTACTTTCAGAGAAAATCACTTTCCTTTGAAAGTGCCTTTAGCTACTTACAAGCATTCCACAGAAATTCACATGCGTTTCACTGAAAGAGAAGTAGTCTGTTCCAGCACTTCAATTCACTGTGCGTAGTTAATGGAGTGTTGCTTCAATCTCTAAATGCTGTCCTTTCAGAGAAAATCACTTTCCTTTGAACGTGCCTTAAGCTACTTACAAGCATTCAATAGAAAGTCACATGTGTTTCTCTGAAAAAGAAGCAGTCTGTTCCAACACTTCAATTCACTGTGCGAAGTGAATGGAGTGTTGCTTCACTTTCTAAATGCTGTCCTTTCAGAGAAAATCACTTTCCTTTGAAAGTGCCTAAAGCTACTTACAAGCATTCACAAGAAACTCACATGCATTTTTCTGAAAGAGAAGCAGTCTGTTCCAACACTTCAATTCACTGTGCGTAGTGAATGGAGTGTTGCTTCACTTTCTAAATGCTGTCCTTTCAGAGAAAATCACTTTCCTTTGAAAGTGCCTTAAGCTACTTACAAGCATTCAATAGAAAGTCACATGTGTTTCTCTGAAAAAGAAGCAGTCTGTTCCAACACTTAAATTCACTGTGCGAAGTGAATGGAGTGTTGCTTCACTTTCTAAATGCTGTCCTTTCAGAGAAAATCACTTTGCTTTGAAAGTGCCTTAAGCTACATACAAGCATTCACAAAAAACTCACATCCGTTTCTCTGAAAGAGAAGAAGTCTGTTCCAACACTTCAATTCACTGGGCGAAGTGAATGGAGTGTTGTTTCACTTTCTAAATGCTGTCCTTTCAGACAAAATCACTTTCCTTTGAAAGTACCTTAAGCTACTTACACACATTCACAGGAAACTCAAATGCGTTTCTATGAAAGAGAAGCTGTCTGTTCCAACACTTCAATTCACTGTGCGAAGTGAATGGAGTGTTGCTTCACTTTCTAAATGCTGTCCTTTCAGAGAAAATCACTTTTCTTTGAAAGTGCCTTAAGCTACTTACAAGCATTCAACAGAAATTCACATGCGTTTCACTGAAAGAGAAGCAGTCTGTTCCAACACTTCAATTCACTGTGCGAAGTGAATGGAGTGTTGCTTCACTTTCTAAATGCTGTCCTTTCAGAGAAAATCACTTTCCTTTGAAAGTGCCTTAAGCTACTTACACACATTCACAGGAAACTCAAATGCGTTTCTCTGAAAGAGAAGTTGTCTGTTCCAACACTTCAATTCACTGTGCGAAGTGAATGGAGTGTTGTTTCACTTTCTAAATGCTGTCCTTTCAGAGAAAATCACTTTCCTTTGAAAGTGCCTTAAGCTACTTACAAGCATTCAATAGAAATTCACATGCGTTTCTCTGAAAGAGAAGCAGTCTGTTCCAACACTTCAATTCACTGTGCGAAGTGAATGGAGTGTTGCTCCACTTTCTAAATGCTGTCCTTTCAGAGAAAATCACTTTCCTTTGAAAGTGCCTTAAGCTACTTACAAGCATTCAATAGAAGTTCACATGCGTTTCTCTGAAAGAGAAGCAGTCTGTTCCAACACTTCAGTTCACTGTGCGAAGTGAATGGAGTGTTGCTTCACTTTCTAAATGCTGTCCTTTCAGAGAAAATCACATTCCTTTGAAAGTGCCTTAAGCTACTTACAAGCATTCACAAGAAACTCACATGCATTTTTCTGAAAGAGAAGCAGTCTGTTCCAACACTTCAATTCACTGTGCGAAGTGAATGGAGTGTTGCTTCACTTTCTAAATGCTGTCCTTTCAGAGAAAATCACTTTCCTTCGAAAGTGCCTTAAGCTACTTACAAGCATTCAATAGAAATTCACATGCGTTTCTCTGAAAGAGAAGCAGTCTGTTCCAACACTTCAATTCACTGTGCGAAGTGAATGGAGTGTTGCTTCACTTTCTAAATGCTGTCCTTTCAGAGAAAATCACTTTCCTTTGAAAGTGCCTTAAGCTACTTACAAGCATTCACAAAGAACTCATATCTGTTTCTCTGAAAGAGAAGTAGTCTGTTCCAACACTTCAATTCACTATGCAAAGTGAATGGAGTGTTGTTTCACTTTCTAAATGCTGTCCTTTCAGAGACAATCACTTTCCTTTGAGAGTGCCTTAAGCTACTTACAAGCATTCAACAGAAATTCACATGTGTTTCACTGAAAGAGAAGCAGTCTGTTCCAACACTTCAATTCACTGTGCGGAGTGAATGGAGTGTTGCTTCACTTTCTAAATGCTGTCCTTTCAGAGAAAATCACTTTCCTTTGAAAGTGCCTTTAGCTACTTACAAGCATTCCACAGAAATTCACATGCGTTTCTCTGAAAAAGAAGCAGTCTGTTCCAACACTTCAATTCACTGTGCGAAGTGAATGGAGTGTAGCTTCACTTTCTAAATGCTGTCCTTTCCGAGAAAATCACTTTCCTTTGAAAGTGCCTTAAGCTACTTACAAGCATTCACAAGAAACTCACATGCATTTTTCTGAAAGAGAAGCAGTCTGTTCCAACACTTCAATTCACTGTGCGAAGTGAATGGAGTGATGCTTCACTTTCTAAATGCTGTCCTTTCAGAGAAAATCACTTTCCTTTGAAAGTGCCTTAAGCTACATACAAGCATTCACAAGAAACTCACATGCATTTTTCTGAAAGAGAAGCAGTCTGTTCCAACACTTCAATTCACTGTGCGTAGTGAATGGAGTGTTGCTTCACTTTCTAAATGCTGTCCTTTCAGAGAAAATCACTTTCCTTCGAAAGTGCCTTAAGCTACTTACAAGCATTCAATAGAAATTCACATGCGTTTCTCTGAAAGAGAAGCAGTCTGTTCCAAGACTTCAATTCACTGTGCGAAGTGAATGGAGTGTTGCTTCACTTTCTAAATGCTGTCCTTTCAGAGAAAATCACTTTCCTTTGAAAGTGCCTTAAGCTACTTACAAGCATTCAACAGAAATTCACATGCATTTCACTGAAAGAGAAGCAGTCTGTTCCAACACTTCAATTCACTGTGCGAAGTGAATGGAGTGTTGCTTCACTTTCTAAATGCTGTCCTTTCAGAGAAAATCAGTTTCTTTGAAAGTGCCTTAAGCTACTTACAAGCATTCAACAGAAATTCACATGTGTTTCACTGAAAGAGAAGCAGTCTGTTCCAACACTTCAATTCACTGTGCGAAGTGAATGGAGTGTTGCTTCACTTTCTAAACGCTGTCCTTTCAGAGAAAATCACTTTCCTTTGAAAGTGCCTTAAGCTACTTACAAGCATTCAACAGAAATTCACATGCATTTCACTGAAAGAGAAGCAGTCTGTTCCAACACTTCAATTCACTGTGCGAATTGAATGGAGTGCTGCCTTACTTTCTAAATGCTGTACTTTCAGAGAAAATCACTTTCCTTTGAAAGTGCCTTTAGCTACTTACAAGCATTCCACAGAAATTCACATGCGTTTCACTGAAAGAGAAGTAGTCTGTTCCAGCACTTCAATTCACTGTGCGTAGTTAATGGAGTGTTGCTTCAATCTCTAAATGCTGTCCTTTCAGAGAAAATCACTTTCCTTTGAACGTGCCTTAAGCTACTTACAAGCATTCAATAGAAAGTCACATGTGTTTCTCTGAAAAAGAAGCAGTCTGTTCCAACACTTCAATTCACTGTGCGAAGTGAATGGAGTGTTGCTTCACTTTCTAAATGCTGTCCTTTCAGAGAAAATCACTTTCCTTTGAAAGTGCCTAAAGCTACTTACAAGCATTCACAAGAAACTCACATGCATTTTTCTGAAAGAGAAGCAGTCTGTTCCAACACTTCAATTCACTGTGCGTAGTGAATGGAGTGTTGCTTCACTTTCTAAATGCTGTCCTTTCAGAGAAAATCACTTTCCTTTGAAAGTGCCTTAAGCTACTTACAAGCATTCAATAGAAAGTCACATGTGTTTCTCTGAAAAAGAAGCAGTCTGTTCCAACACTTAAATTCACTGTGCGAAGTGAATGGAGTGTTGCTTCACTTTCTAAATGTTGTCCTTTCAGAGAAAATCACTTTCCTTTGAAAGTGCCTTAAGCTACTTACAAGCATTCACAAGAAACTCACATGCATTTTTCTGAAAGAGAAGCAGTCTGTTCCAACACTTCAATTCACTGTGCGTAGTGAATGGAGTGTTGCTTCACTTTCTAAATGCTGTCCTTTCAGAGAAAATCACTTTCCTTTGAAAGTGCCTTAAGCTACTTACAAGCATTCCACAGAAATTCACATGCGTTTCTCTGAAAGAGAAGCAGTCTGTTCCAACACTTCAATTCACTCTGTAAAGTGAATGGAGTGTTGTTTCACTTTCTAAATGCTGTCCTTTCAGAGAAAATCACTTTCCTTTGAAAGTGCCTTAAGCTACTTACACACATTCACAGGAAACTCAAATGCGTTTCTATGAAAGAGAAGCTGTCTGTTCCAACACTTCAATTCACTGTGCGAAGTGAATGGAGTGTTGCTTCACTTTCTAAATGCTGTCCTTTCAGAGAAAATCACTTTCTTTTGAAAGTGCCTTAAGCTACCTACAAGCATTCAACAGAAATTCACATGCGTTTCACTGAAAGAGAAGCAGTCTGTTCCAACACTTCAATTCACTGTGCGAAGTGAATGGAGTGTTGCTTCACTTTCTAAATGCTGTCCTTTCAGAGAAAATCACTTTCCTTTGAAAGTGCCTTAAGCTACTTACAAGCATTCACAAAAACTCATATCTGTTTCTCTGAAAGAGAAGTAGTCTGTTCCAACACTTCAATTCACTATGCGAAGTGAATGGAGTGTTGTTTCACTTTCTAAATGCTGTCCTTTCAGAGAAAATCACTTTCCTTTGAAAGTGCCTTAAGCTACTTACAAGCATTCAACAGAAATTCACATGCATTTCACTGAAAGAGAAGCAGTCTGTTCCAACACTTCAATTCACTGTGCGAAGTGAATGGAGTGTTGCTTCACTTTCTAAATGCTGTTCTTTCAGAGAAAATCACTTTCTTTGAAAGTGCCTTAAGCTACTTACAAGCATTCACAAAAACTCATATCTGTTTCTCTGAAAGAGAAGTAGTCTGTTCCAACACTTCAATTCACTATGCGAAGTGAATGGAGTGTTGTTTCACTTTCTAAATGCTGTCCTTTCAGAGAAAATCACTTTCCTTTGAAAGTGCCTTAAGCTACTTACAAGCATTCAACAGAAATTCACATGCATTTCACTGAAAGAGAAGCAGTCTGTTCCAACACTTCAATTCACTGTGCGAAGTGAATGGAGTGTTGTTTCACTTTCTAAATGCTGTCCTTACAGAGAAAATCACTTTCCTTTGAAAGTGCCTTTAGCTACTTACAAGCATTCAACAGAAATTCACATGCATTTCACTGAAAGAGAAGCAGTCTGTTCCAACACTTCAATTCACTGTGCGAAGTGAATGGAGTGTTGCTTCACTTTCTAAATGCTGTCCTTTCAGAGAAAATCACTTTCCTTTGAAAGTGCCTTAAGCTACTTACAAGCATTCAATAGAAATTCACATGCGTTTCACTGAAAGAGAAGCAGTCAGTTCCAACACTTCAATTCACTGTGCGAAGTGAATGGAGTGTTGCTTCACTTTCTAAATGCTGTCCTTTCAGAGAAAATCACTTTCCTTTGAAAGTGCCTTAAGCTACTTACAAGCATTCACAAGAAACTCACATGCATTTTTCTGAAAGAGAAGCAGTCTGTTCCAACACTTCAATTCACTGTGCGTAGTGAATGGAGTGTTGCTTCACTTTCTAAATGCTGTCCTTTCAGAGAAAATCACTTTCCTTCGAAAGTGCCTTAAGCTACTTACAAGCATTCAATAGAAATTCACATGCGTTTCTCTGAAAGAGAAGCAGTCTGTTCCAACACTTCAATTCACTGTGCGAAGTGAATGGAGTGTTGCTTCACTTTCTAAATGCTGTCCTTTCAGAGAAAATCACTTTCCTTTGAAAGTGCCTTAAGCTACTTACAAGCATTCAACAGAAATTCACATGCATTTCACTGAAAGAGAAGCAGTCTGTTAAAACACTTCAGTTCACTGTGCGAAGTCAATGGAGTGTTGCTTCACTTTCTAAATGCTGTCCTTTCAAAGAAAATCAGTTTCTTTGAAAGTGCCTTAAGCTACTTACAAGCATTCAACAGAAATTCACATGTGTTTCACTGAAAGAGAAGCAGTCTGTTCCAACACTTCAATTCACTGTGCGAAGTGAATGGAGTGTTGCTTCACTTTCTAAATGCTGTCCTTTCAGAGAAAATCACTTTCCTTTGAAAGTGCCTTAAGCTACTTACAAGCATTCAACAGAAATTCACATGCATTTCACTGAAAGAGAGGCAGTCTGTTCCAACACTTCAATTCACTGTGAGAGTTGAAGGGAGTGCTGCCTCACTTTAAATGCTGTACTTTCAGAGAAAATCACTTTCCTTTGAAAGTGCCTTTAGCTACTTACAAGCATTCCACAGAAATTCACATGCGTTTCTCTGAAAGAGAAGTAGTCTGTTCCAACACTTCAATTCACTGTGCGAAGTGAATGGAGTGTTGCTTCACTCTCTAAATGCTGTCCTTTCAGAGAAAATCACTTTCCTTTGAAAGTACCTTAAGCTACTTACACACATTCACAGGAAACTCAAATGCGTTTCTATGAAAGAGAAGCTGTCTGTTCCAACACTTCAATTCACTGTGCGAAGTGAATGGAGTGTTGTTTCACTTTCTAAATGCTGTCCTTTCAGAGAAAATGACTTTCCTTTGAAAGTGCCTTAAGCTACTTACAAGCATTCCACAGAAATTCACATGCGTTTCTCTGAAAGAGAAGCAGTCTGTTCCAACACTTCAATTCACTCTGCGAAGTGAATGGAGTGTTGTTTCACTTTCTAAATGCTGTCCTTTCAGAGAAAATCACTTTCCTTTGAAAGTGCCTTAAGCTACTTACACACATTCACAGGAAACTCAAATGCATTTCTATGAAAGAGAAGTTGTCTGTTCAAACACTTCAATTCACTGTGCTTAGTGAATGGAGTGTTGCTTCACTTTCTAAATGCTGTCCTTTCAGAGAAAATCACTTTCCTTTGAAAGTGCCTTAAGCATCTTACAAGCATTCACAAAAAATCATATCTGTTTCTCTGAAAGAGAAGTAGTCTGTTCCAACACTTCAATTCACTGTGCGAAGTGAATGGAGTGTTGCTTCACTTTCTAAATGCTGTCCTTTCAGAGAAAATCACTTTCCTTCGATAGTGCCTTAAGCTACTTACAAGCATTCACAAAAAATCATATCTGTTTCTCTGAAAGAGAAGTAGTCTGTTCCAACACTTCAATTCACTGTGCGAAGTGAATGGAGTGTTGCTTCACTTTCTAAATGCTGTCCTTTCAGAGAAAATCACTTTCCTTCGATAGTGCCTTAAGCTACTTACAAGCATTCAATAGAAATTCACATGCGTTTCTCTGAAAGAGAAGCAGTCTGTTCCAACACTCCAATTCACTGTGCGAAGTGAACGGAGTGCTGCTTCACTTTCTAAATGCTGTCCTTTCAGAGAAAATCACTTTCCTTTGAAAGTGCCTTAAGCTACTTACACACATTCACAAAAAACTCATACCTGTTTCTCTGAAAGAGAAGTAGTCTGTTCCAACACTTCAATTCACTGTGCGAAGTGAATGGAGTGTTGCTTCACTTTCTAAATGCTGTCCTTTCAGAGAAAATCACTTTCCTTTGAAAATGCCTTAAGCTACTTACTAGCATTCACAAGAAACTCACATGCATTTTTCTGAAAGAGAAGCAGTCTGTTCCAACACTTCAATTCACTGTGCATAGTGAATGGAGTGTTGCTTCACTTTCTAAATGCTGTCCTTTCAGAGAAAATCACTTTCCTTTGAAAGTGCCTTAAGCTTCTAACAAGCATTCAATAGAAATTCACATGCGTTTCTATGAAAGAGAAGCAGTCTGTTCCAACCCTTCAATTCACTGTGCAAGTGAATGGAGTGTTGCTTCACTTTCTAAATGCTGTCCTTTCAGAGAAAATCACTTTCCTTTGAAAGTGCCTTAAGCTACTTACAAGCATTCACAAAAAATCATATCTGTTTCTCTGAAAGAGAAGTAGTCTGTTCCAACACTTCAATTCACTATGCGAAGTGAATGGAGTGTTGTTTCACTTTCTAAATGCTGTCCTTTCAGAGAAAATCACTTTCCTTTGAAAGTGCCTTAAGCTACTTACAAGCATTCAACAGAAATTCACATGCATTTCACTGAAAGCGAAGCAGTCTGTTCCAACACTTCAATTCACTGTGCGAAGTGAATGGAGTGTTGCTTCACTTTCTAAATGCTGTCCTTTCAGAGAAAATCACTTTCCTTTGAAAGTGCCTTAAGCTACTTACACACATTCACAGGAAACTCAAATGCGTTTCTATGAAAGAGAAGCTGTCTGTTCCAACACTTCAATTCACTGTGCGAAGTGAATGGAGTGTTGTTTCACTTTCTAAATGCTGTCCTTTCAGAGAAAATGACTTTCCTTTGAAAGTGCCTTAAGCTACTTACAAGCATTCCACAGAAATTCACATGCGTTTCTCTGAAAGAGAAGCAGTCTGTTCCAACACTTCAATTCACTCTGCGAAGTGAATGGAGTGTTGTTTCACTTTCTAAATGCTGTCCTTTCAGAGAAAATCACTTTCCTTTGAAAGTGCCTTAAGCTACTTACACACATTCACAGGAAACTCAAATGCATTTCTATGAAAGAGAAGTTGTCTGTTCAAACACTTCAATTCACTGTGCGTAGTGAATGGAGTGTTGCTTCACTTTCTAAATGCTGTCCTTTCAGAGAAAATCACTTTCCTTTGAAAGTGCCTTAAGCATCTTACAAGCATTCAATAGAAATTCACATGCGTTTCTATGAAAGAGAAGCAGTCTGTTCCAACCCTTCAATTCACTGTGCGAAGTGAATGGAGTGTTGCTTCACTTTCTACATGCTGTCCTTTCAGAGAAAATCACTTTCCTTTGAAAGTGCCTTAAGCTACTTACAAGCATTCACAAAAAATCATATCTGTTTCTCTGAAAGAGAAGTAGTCTGTTCCAACACTTCAATTCACTGTGCGAAGTGAATGGAGTGTTGCTTCACTTTCTAAATGCTGTCCTTTCAGAGAAAATCACTTTCCTTTGAAAGTGCCTTAAGCATCTTACAAGCATTCAATAGAAATTCACATGCGTTTCTATGAAAGAGAAGCAGTCTGTTCCAACCCTTCAATTCACTGTGCGAAGTGAATGGAGTGTTGCTTCACTTTCTACATGCTGTCCTTTCAGAGAAAATCACTTTCCTTTGAAAGTGCCTTAAGCTACTTACACACATTCACAAAAAACTCATACCTGTTTCTCTGAAAGAGAAGTAGTCTGTTCCAACACTTCAATTCACTGTGCGAAGTGAATGGAGTGTTTCTTCACTTTCTAAATGCTGTCCTTTCAGAGAAAATCACTTTCCTTTGAAAGTGCCTTAAGCTACTTACAAGCATTCACAAGAAACTCACATGCATTTTTCTGAAAGAGAAGCAGTCTGTTCCAACACTTCAATTCACTGTGCGTAGTGAATGGAGTGTTGCTTCACTTTCTAAATGCTGTCCTTTCCGAGAAAATCACTTTCCTTCGAAAGTGCCTTAAGCTACTTACGAGCATTCAATAGAAATTCACATGCGTTTCTCTGAAAGAGAAGCAGTCTGTTCCAGCACTTCAATTCACTGTGCGAAGTGAATGGAGTGTTGCTTCACTTTCTAAATGCTGTCCTTTCAGAGAAAATCACTTTCCTTTGAAAGTGCCTTAAGCTACTTACAAGCATTCACAAAAACTCATATCTGTTTCTCTGAGAGAAGTAGTCTGTTCCAACACTTCAATTCACTATGCGAAGTGAATGGAGTGTTGTTTCACTTTCT
The DNA here is from genome assembly GCF_982192425.1 of Myodes glareolus. Classification (NCBI taxonomy): domain Eukaryota; kingdom Metazoa; phylum Chordata; class Mammalia; order Rodentia; family Cricetidae; genus Myodes; species Myodes glareolus. The sequence goes on from NW_028263212.1 coordinate 889,232, forward strand.
AAATGCTGTCCTTTCAGAGAAAATCACTTTCCTTTGAAAGTGCCTTAAGCTACTTACAAGCATTCAACAGAAATTCACATGCATTTCACTGAAAGAGAAGCAGTCTGTTCCAACACTTCAATTCACTGTGCGAAGTGAATGGAGTGTTGCTTCACTTTCTAAATGCTGTCCTTTCAGAGAAAATCACTTTCCTTTGAAAGTGCCTTAAGCTACTTACAAGCATTCACAAAAACTCATATCTGTTTCTCTGAAAGAGAAGTAGTCTGTTCCAACACTTCAATTCACTATGCGAAGTGAATGGAGTGTTGTTTCACTTTCTAAATGCTGTCCTTTCAGAGAAAATCACTTTCCTTTGAAAGTGCCTTAAGCTACTTACAAGCATTCAACAGAAATTCACATGCATTTCACTGAAAGAGAAGCAGTCTGTTCCAACACTTCAATTCACTGTGCGAAGTGAATGGAGTGTTGTTTCACTTTCTAAATGCTGTCCTTACAGAGAAAATCACTTTCCTTTGAAAGTGCCTTTAGCTACTTACAAGCATTCAACAGAAATTCACATGTGTTTCACTGAAAGAGAAGCAGTCTGTTCCAACACTTCAATTCACTGTGCGAAGTGAATGGAGTGTTGCTTCACTTCCTAAATGCTGTCCTTTCAGAGAAAATCACTTTCCTTTGAAAGTGCCTTAAGCTACTTACAAGCATTCAACAGAAATTCACATGCATTTCACTGAAAGAGAAGCAGTCTGTTCCAACACTTCAATTCACTGTGAGAGTTGAATGGAGTGCTGCCTCACTTTAAATGCTGTACTTTCAGAGAAAATCACTTTCCTTTGAAAGTGCCTTTAGCTACTTACAAGCATTCCACAGAAATTCACATGCGTTTCTCTGAAAGAGAAGTAGTCTGTTCCAACACTTCAATTCACTGTGCGAAGTGAATGGAGTGTTGCTTCACTCTCTAAATGCTGTCCTTTCAGAGAAAATCACTTTCCTTTGAAAGTGCCTTAAGCTACTTACAAGCATTCAATAGAAAGTCACATGTGTTTCTCTGAAAAAGAAGCAGTCTGTTCCAACACTTCAATTCACTGTGCGAAGTGAATGGAGTGTTGCTTCACTTTCTAAATGCTGTCCTTTCAGAGAAAATCACTTTGCTTTGAAAGTGCCTTAAGCTACTTACACACATTCACAGGAAACTCACATGCATTTTTCTGAAAGAGAAGCAGTCTGTTCCAACACTTCAATTCACTGTGCGTAGTGAATGGAGTGTTGCTTCACTTTCTAAATGCTGTCCTTTCAGAGAAAATGACTTTCCTTTGAAAGTGCCTTAAGCTACTTACAACATTCCACAGAAATTCACATGCGTTTCTCTGAAAGAGAAGCAGTCTGTTCCAACACTTCAATTCACTCTGCGAAGTGAATGGAGTGTTGTTTCACTTTCTAAATGCTGTCCTTTCAGAGAAAATCACTTTCCTTTGAAAGTGCCTTAAGCTACTTACACACATTCACAGGAAACTCAAATGCATTTCTATGAAAGAGAAGTTGCCTGTTCAAACACTTCAATTCACTGTGCGTAGTGAATGGAGTGTTGCTTCACTTTCTAATTGCTGTCCTTTCAGAGAAAATCACTTTCCTTTGAAAGTGTCTTAAGCATCTTACAAGCATTCAATAGAAATTCACATGCGTTTCTATGAAAGAGAAGCAGTCTGTTCCAACCCTTCAATTCACTGTGCGAAGTGAATGGAGTGTTGCTTCACTTTCTACATGCTGTCCTTTCAGAGAAAATCACTTTCCTTTGAAAGTGCCTTAAGCTACTTACAAGCATTCACAAAAAATCATATCTGTTTCTCTGAAAGAGAAGTAGTCTGTTCCAACACTTCAATTCACTGTGCGAAGTGAATGGAGTGTTGCTTCACTTTCTAAATGCTGTCCTTTCAGAGAAAATCACTTTCCTTCGATAGTGCCTTAAGCTACTTACAAGCATTCAATAGAAATTCACATGCGTTTCTCTGAAAGAGAAGCAGTCTGTTCCAACACTTCAATTCACTGTGCGAAGTGAATGGAGTGCTGCTTCACTTTCTAAATGCTGTCCTTTCAGAGAAAATCACTTTCCTTTGAAAGTGCCTTAAGCTACTTACACACATTCACAAAAAACTCATACCTGTTTCTCTGAAAGAGAAGTAGTCTGTTCCAACACTTCAATTCACTGTGCGAAGTGAATGGAGTGTTGCTTCACTTTCTAAATGCTGTCCTTTCAGAGAAAATCACTTTCCTTTGAAAATGCCTTAAGCTACTTACAAGCATTCACAAGAAACTCACATGCATTTTTCTGAAAGAGAAGCAGTCTGTTCCAACACTTCAATTCACTGTGCGTAGTGAATGGAGTGTTGCTACACTTTCTAAATGCTGTCCTTTCAGAGAAAATCACTTTCCTTTGAAAGTGCCTTAAGCTTCTAACAAGCATTCAATAGAAATTCACATGCGTTTCTATGAAAGAGAAGCAGTCTGTTCCAACCCTTCAATTCACTGTGCGAAGTGAATGGAGTGTTGCTTCACTTTCTAAATGCTGTCCTTTCAGAGAAAATCACTTTCCTTTGAAAGTGCCTTAAGCTACTTACAAGCATTCACAAAAAATCATATCTGTTTCTCTGAAAGAGAAGTAGTCTGTTCCAACACTTCAATTCACTATGCGAAGTGAATGGAGTGTTGTTTCACTTTCTAAATGCTGTCCTTTCAGAGAAAATCACTTTCCTTTGAAAGTGCCTTAAGCTACTTACAAGCATTCAACAGAAATTCACATGCATTTCAGTGAAAGAGAAGCAGTCTGTTCCAACACTTCAATTCACTGTGCGAAGTGAATGGAGTGTTTCTTCACTTTCTAAATGCTGTCCATTCAGAGAAAATCACTTTCCTTTGAAAGTGCCTTAAGCTACTTACAAGCATTCACAAAAAATCATATCTGTTTCTCTGAAAGAGAAGTAGTCTGTTCCAGCACTTCAATTCACTGTGCGAAGTGAATGGAGTGTTGCTTCACTTTCTAAATGCTGTCCTTTCAGAGAAAATCACTTTGCTTTGAAAGTGCCTTAAGCTACTTACAAGCATTCACAAGAAACTCACATGCATTTTTCTGAAAGAGAAGCAGTCTGTTCCAACACTTCAATTCACTGTGCGTAGTGAATGGAGTGTTGCTTCACTTTCTAAATGCTGTCCTTTCAGAGAAAATCACTTTCCTTTGAAAGTGCCTTAAGCTACTTACACACATTCACAGGAAACTCAAATGCATTTCTATGAAAGAGAAGTTGTCTGTTCAAACACTTCAATTCACTGTGCGTAGTGAATGGAGTGTTGCTTCACTTTCTAAATGCTGTCCTTTCAGAGAAAATCACTTTCCTTTGAAAGTGCCTTAAGCATCTTACAAGCATTCACAAAAAATCATATCTGTTTCTCTGAAAGAGAAGTAGTCTGTTCCAACACTTCAATTCACTGTGCGAAGTGAATGGAGTGTTGCTTCACTTTCTAAATGCTGTCCTTTCAGAGAAAATCACTTTCCTTCGATAGTGCCTTAAGCTACTTACAAGCATTCACAAAAAATCATATCTGTTTCTCTGAAAGAGAAGTAGTCTGTTCCAACACTTCAATTCACTGTGCGAAGTGAATGGAGTGTTGCTTCACTTTCTAAATGCTGTCCTTTCAGAGAAAATCACTTTCCTTCGATAGTGCCTTAAGCTACTTACAAGCATTCAATAGAAATTCACATGCGTTTCTCTGAAAGAGAAGCAGTCTGTTCCAACACTCCAATTCACTGTGCGAAGTGAATGGAGTGCTGCTTCACTTTCTAAATGCTGTCCTTTCAGAGAAAATCACTTTCCTTTGAAAGTGCCTTAAGCTACTTACACACATTCACAAAAAACTCATACCTGTTTCTCTGAAAGAGAAGTAGTCTGTTCCAACACTTCAATTCACTGTGCGAAGTGAATGGAGTGTTGCTTCACTTTCTAAATGCTGTCCTTTCAGAGAAAATCACTTTCCTTTGAAAATGCCTTAAGCTACTTACTAGCATTCACAAGAAACTCACATGCATTTTTCTGAAAGAGAAGCAGTCTGTTCCAACACTTCAATTCACTGTGCATAGTGAATGGAGTGTTGCTTCACTTTCTAAATGCTGTCCTTTCAGAGAAAATCACTTTCCTTTGAAAGTGCCTTAAGCTACTTACAAGCATTCACAAAAAATCATATCTGTTTCTCTGAAAGAGAAGTAGTCTGTTCCAACACTTCAATTCACTATGCGAAGTGAATGGAGTGTTGTTTCACTTTCTAAATGCTGTCCTTTCAGAGAAAATCACTTTCCTTTGAAAGTGCCTTAAGCTACTTACAAGCATTCAACAGAAATTCACATGCATTTCACTGAAAGAGAAGCAGTCTGTTCCAACACTTCAATTCACTGTGCGAAGTGAATGGAGTGTTGCTTCACTTTCTAAATGCTGTCCTTTCAGAGAAAATCACTTTCCTTTGAAAGTGCCTTAAGCTACTTACAAGCATTCACAAAAACTCATATCTGTTTCTCTGAAAGAGAAGTAGTCTGTTCCAACACTTCAATTCACTATGCGAAGTGAATGGAGTGTTGTTTCACTTTCTAAATGCTGTCCTTTCAGAGAAAATCACTTTCCTTTGAAAGTGCCTTAAGCTACTTACAAGCATTCAACAGAAATTCACATGCATTTCACTGAAAGAGAAGCAGTCTGTTCCAACACTTCAATTCACTGTGCGAAGTGAATGGAGTGTTGTTTCACTTTCTAAATGCTGTCCTTACAGAGAAAATCACTTTCCTTTGAAAGTGCCTTTAGCTACTTACAAGCATTCAACAGAAATTCACATGTGTTTCACTGAAAGAGAAGCAGTCTGTTCCAACACTTCAATTCACTGTGCGAAGTGAATGGAGTGTTGCTTCACTTCCTAAATGCTGTCCTTTCAGAGAAAATCACTTTCCTTTGAAAGTGCCTTAAGCTACTTACAAGCATTCAACAGAAATTCACATGCATTTCACTGAAAGAGAAGCAGTCTGTTCCAACACTTCAATTCACTGTGAGAGTTGAATGGAGTGCTGCCTCACTTTAAATGCTGTACTTTCAGAGAAAATCACTTTCCTTTGAAAGTGCCTTAAGCTACTTACACACATTCACAGGAAACTCACATGCATTTTTCTGAAAGAGAAGCAGTCTGTTCCAACACTTCAATTCACTGTGCGTAGTGAATGGAGTGTTGCTTCACTTTCTAAATGCTGTCCTTTCAGAGAAAATGACTTTCCTTTGAAAGTGCCTTAAGCTACTTACAACATTCCACAGAAATTCACATGCGTTTCTCTGAAAGAGAAGCAGTCTGTTCCAACACTTCAATTCACTCTGCGAAGTGAATGGAGTGTTGTTTCACTTTCTAAATGCTGTCCTTTCAGAGAAAATCACTTTCCTTTGAAAGTGCCTTAAGCTACTTACACACATTCACAGGAAACTCAAATGCATTTCTATGAAAGAGAAGTTGCCTGTTCAAACACTTCAATTCACTGTGCGTAGTGAATGGAGTGTTGCTTCACTTTCTAATTGCTGTCCTTTCAGAGAAAATCACTTTCCTTTGAAAGTGCCTTAAGCATCTTACAAGCATTCAATAGAAATTCACATGCGTTTCTATGAAAGAGAAGCAGTCTGTTCCAACCCTTCAATTCACTGTGCGAAGTGAATGGAGTGTTGCTTCACTTTCTACATGCTGTCCTTTCAGAGAAAATCACTTTCCTTTGAAAGTGCCTTAAGCTACTTACAAGCATTCACAAAAAATCATATCTGTTTCTCTGAAAGAGAAGTAGTCTGTTCCAACACTTCAATTCACTGTGCGAAGTGAATGGAGTGTTGCTTCACTTTCTAAATGCTGTCCTTTCAGAGAAAATCACTTTCCTTCGATAGTGCCTTAAGCTACTTACAAGCATTCAATAGAAATTCACATGCGTTTCTCTGAAAGAGAAGCAGTCTGTTCCAACACTTCAATTCACTGTGCGAAGTGAATGGAGTGCTGCTTCACTTTCTAAATGCTGTCCTTTCAGAGAAAATCACTTTCCTTTGAAAGTGCCTTAAGCTACTTACACACATTCACAAAAAACTCATACCTGTTTCTCTGAAAGAGAAGTAGTCTGTTCCAACACTTCAATTCACTGTGCGAAGTGAATGGAGTGTTGCTTCACTTTCTAAATGCTGTCCTTTCAGAGAAAATCACTTTCCTTTGAAAATGCCTTAAGCTACTTACAAGCATTCACAAGAAACTCACATGCATTTTTCTGAAAGAGAAGCAGTCTGTTCCAACACTTCAATTCACTGTGCGTAGTGAATGGAGTGTTGCTACACTTTCTAAATGCTGTCCTTTCAGAGAAAATCACTTTCCTTTGAAAGTGCCTTAAGCTTCTAACAAGCATTCAATAGAAATTCACATGCGTTTCTATGAAAGAGAAGCAGTCTGTTCCAACCCTTCAATTCACTGTGCGAAGTGAATGGAGTGTTGCTTCACTTTCTAAATGCTGTCCTTTCAGAGAAAATCACTTTCCTTTGAAAGTGCCTTAAGCTACTTACAAGCATTCACAAAAAATCATATCTGTTTCTCTGAAAGAGAAGTAGTCTGTTCCAACACTTCAATTCACTATGCGAAGTGAATGGAGTGTTGTTTCACTTTCTAAATGCTGTCCTTTCAGAGAAAATCACTTTCCTTTGAAAGTGCCTTAAGCTACTTACAAGCATTCAACAGAAATTCACATGCATTTCAGTGAAAGAGAAGCAGTCTGTTCCAACACTTCAATTCACTGTGCGAAGTGAATGGAGTGTTTCTTCACTTTCTAAATGCTGTCCATTCAGAGAAAATCACTTTCCTTTGAAAGTGCCTTAAGCTACTTACAAGCATTCACAAAAAATCATATCTGTTTCTCTGAAAGAGAAGTAGTCTGTTCCAGCACTTCAATTCACTATGTGAAGTGAAAGGAGTGTTGTTTCACTTTCTAAATGCTGTCCTTTCAGAGAAAATCACTTTCCTTTGAAAGTGCCTTTAGCTACTTACAAGCATTCAACAGAAATTCACATGTGTTTCACTGAAAGAGAAGCAGTCTGTTCCAACACTTCAATTCACTGTGCGAAGTGAATGGAGTGTTGCTTCACTTTCTAAATGCTGTCCTTTCAGAGAAAATCACTTTCCTTTGAAAGTGCCTTAAGCTACTTACAAGCATTCACAAGAAACTCACATGCATTTTTCTGAAAGAGAAGCAGTCTGTTCCAACACTTCAATTCACTGTGCGTAGTGAATGGAGTGTTGCTTCACTTTCTAAATGCTGTCCTTTCCGAGAAAATCACTTTCCTTCGAAAGTGCCTTAAGCTACTTACGAGCATTCAATAGAAATTCACATGCGTTTCTCTGAAAGAGAAGCAGTCTGTTCCAGCACTTCAATTCACTGTGCGAAGTGAATGGAGTGTTGCTTCACTTTCTAAATGCTGTCCTTACAGAGAAAATCACTTTCCTTTGAAAGTGCCTTTAGCTACTTACAAGCATTCAACAGAAATTCACATGTGTTTCACTGAAAGAGAAGCAGTCTGTTCCAACACTTCAATTCACTGTGCGAAGTGAATGGAGTGTTGCTTCACTTTCTAAATGCTGTCCTTTCAGAGAAAATCACTTTCCTTTGAAAGTGCCTTAAGCTACTTACAAGCATTCAACAGAAATTCACATGCATTTCACTGAAAGAGAGGCAGTCTGTTCCAACACTTCAATTCACTGTGAGAGTTGAATGGAGTGCTGCCTCACTTTAAATGCTGTACTTTCAGAGAAAATCACTTTCCTTTGAAAGTGCCTTTAGCTACTTACAAGCATTCCACAGAAATTCACATGCGTTTCTCTGAAAGAGAAGTAGTCTGTTCCAACACTTCAATTCACTGTGCGAAGTGAATGGAGTGTTGCTTCACTCTCTAAATGCTGTCCTTTCAGAGAAAATCACTTTCCTTTGAAAGTGCCTTAAGCTACTTACAAGCATTCAATAGAAAGTCACATGTGTTTCTCTGAAAAAGAAGCAGTCTGTTCCAACACTTCAATTCACTGTGCGAAGTGAATGGAGTGTTGCTTCACTTTCTAAATGCTGTCCTTTCAGAGAAAATCACTTTGCTTTGAAAGTGCCTTAAGCTACTTACAAGCATTCACAAGAAACTCACATGCATTTTTCTGAAAGAGAAGCAGTCTGTTCCAACACTTCAATTCACTGTGCGTAGTGAATGGAGTGTTGCTTCACTTTCTAAATGCTGTCCTTTCAGAGAAAATCACTTTCCTTTGAAAGTGCCTTAAGCTACTTACACACATTCACAGGAAACTCAAATGCATTTCTATGAAAGAGAAGTTGTCTGTTCAAACACTTCAATTCACTGTGCGTAGTGAATGGAGTGTTGCTTCACTTTCTAAATGCTGTCCTTTCAGAGAAAATCACTTTCCTTTGAAAGTGCCTTAAGCATCTTACAAGCATTCACAAAAAATCATATCTGTTTCTCTGAAAGAGAAGTAGTCTGTTCCAACACTTCAATTCACTGTGCGAAGTGAATGGAGTGTTGCTTCACTTTCTAAATGCTGTCCTTTCAGAGAAAATCACTTTCCTTCGATAGTGCCTTAAGCTACTTACAAGCATTCACAAAAAATCATATCTGTTTCTCTGAAAGAGAAGTAGTCTGTTCCAACACTTCAATTCACTGTGCGAAGTGAATGGAGTGTTGCTTCACTTTCTAAATGCTGTCCTTTCAGAGAAAATCACTTTCCTTCGATAGTGCCTTAAGCTACTTACAAGCATTCAATAGAAATTCACATGCGTTTCTCTGAAAGAGAAGCAGTCTGTTCCAACACTCCAATTCACTGTGCGAAGTGAATGGAGTGCTGCTTCACTTTCTAAATGCTGTCCTTTCAGAGAAAATCACTTTCCTTTGAAAGTGCCTTAAGCTACTTACACACATTCACAAAAAACTCATACCTGTTTCTCTGAAAGAGAAGTAGTCTGTTCCAACACTTCAATTCACTGTGCGAAGTGAATGGAGTGTTGCTTCACTTTCTAAATGCTGTCCTTTCAGAGAAAATCACTTTCCTTTGAAAATGCCTTAAGCTACTTACTAGCATTCACAAGAAACTCACATGCATTTTTCTGAAAGAGAAGCAGTCTGTTCCAACACTTCAATTCACTGTGCATAGTGAATGGAGTGTTGCTTCACTTTCTAAATGCTGTCCTTTCAGAGAAAATCACTTTCCTTTGAAAGTGCCTTAAGCTTCTAACAAGCATTCAATAGAAATTCACATGCGTTTCTATGAAAGAGAAGCAGTCTGTTCCAACCCTTCAATTCACTGTGCAAGTGAATGGAGTGTTGCTTCACTTTCTAAATGCTGTCCTTTCAGAGAAAATCACTTTCCTTTGAAAGTGCCTTAAGCTACTTACAAGCATTCACAAAAAATCATATCTGTTTCTCTGAAAGAGAAGTAGTCTGTTCCAACACTTCAATTCACTATGCGAAGTGAATGGAGTGTTGTTTCACTTTCTAAATGCTGTCCTTTCAGAGAAAATCACTTTCCTTTGAAAGTGCCTTAAGCTACTTACAAGCATTCAACAGAAATTCACATGCATTTCAGTGAAAGAGAAGCAGTCTGTTCCAACACTTCAATTCACTGTGCGAAGTGAATGGAGTGTTTCTTCACTTTCTAAATGCTGTCCATTCAGAGAAAATCACTTTCCTTTGAAAGTGCCTTAAGCTACTTACAAGCATTCACAAAAAATCATATCTGTTTCTCTGAAAGAGAAGTAGTCTGTTCCAGCACTTCAATTCACTATGTGAAGTGAAAGGAGTGTTGTTTCACTTTCTAAATGCTGTTCTTTCAGAGAAAATCAGTTTCCTTTGAAAGTGCCTTAAGCTACTTACAAGCATTCAACAGAAATTCACATGCATTTCACTGAAAGAGAAGCAGTCTGTTCCAACACTTCAATTCACTGTGCGAAGTGAATGGAGTGTTTCTTCACTTTCTAAATGCTGTCCTTTCAGAGAAAATCACTTTCCTTTGAAAGTGCCTTAAGCTACTTACAAGCATTCACAAGAAACTCACATGCATTTTTCTGAAAGAGAAGCAGTCTGTTCCAACACTTCAATTCACTGTGCGTAGTGAATGGAGTGTTGCTTCACTTTCTAAATGCTGTCCTTTCCGAGAAAATCACTTTCCTTCGAAAGTGCCTTAAGCTACTTACGAGCATTCAATAGAAATTCACATGCGTTTCTCTGAAAGAGAAGCAGTCTGTTCCAGCACTTCAATTCACTGTGCGAAGTGAATGGAGTGTTGCTTCACTTTCTAAATGCTGTCCTTTCAGAGAAAATCACTTTCCTTTGAAAGTGCCTTAAGCTACTTACAAGCATTCACAAAAACTCATATCTGTTTCTCTGAAAGAGAAGTAGTCTGTTCCAACACTTCAATTCACTATGCGAAGTGAATGGAGTGTTGTTTCACTTTCTAAATGCTGTCCTTTCAGAGAAAATCACTTTCCTTTGAAAGTGCCTTAAGCTACTTACAAGCATTCAACAGAAATTCACATGCATTTCACTGAAAGAGAAGCAGTCTGTTCCAACACTTCAATTCACTGTGCGAAGTGAATGGAGTGTTGCTTCACTTTCTAAATGCTGTCCTTTCAGAGAAAATCACTTTCCTTTGAAAGTGCCTTAAGCTACTTACACACATTCACAGGAAACTCAAATGCGTTTCTATGAAAGGGAAGCTGTCTGTTCCAACACTTCAATTCACTGTGCGAAGTGAATGGAGTGTTGTTTCACTTTCTAAATGCTGTCCTTTCAGAGAAAATGACTTTCCTTTGAAAGTGCCTTAAGCTACTTACAAGCATTCCACAGAAATTCACATGCGTTTCTCTGAAAGAGAAGCAGTCTGTTCCAACACTTCAATTCACTCTGCGAAGTGAATGGAGTGTTGTTTCACTTTCTAAATGCTGTCCTTTCAGAGAAAATCACTTTCCTTTGAAAGTGCCTTAAGCTACTTACACACATTCACAGGAAACTCAAATGCATTTCTATGAAAGAGAAGTTGTCTGTTCAAACACTTCAATTCACTGTGTGTAGTGAATGGAGTGTTGCTTTTCTTTCTAAATGCTGTCCTTTCAGAGAAAATCACTTTCCTTTGAAAGTGCCTTAAGCATCTTACAAGCATTCAATAGAAATTCACATGCGTTTCTATGAAAGAGAAGCAGTCTGTTCCAACCCTTCAATTCACTGTGCGAAGTGAATGGAGTGTTGCTTCACTTTCTACATGCTGTCCTTTCAGAGAAAATCACTTTCCTTTGAAAGTGCCTTAAGCTACTTACAAGCATTCACAAAAAATCATATCTGTTTCTCTGAAAGAGAAGTAGTCTGTTCCAACACTTCAATTCACTGTGCGAAGTGAATGGAGTGTTGCTTCACTTTCTAAATGCTGTCCTTTCAGAGAAAATCACTTTCCTTCGATAGTGCCTTAAGCTACTTACAAGCATTCAATAGAAATTCACATGCGTTTCTCTGAAAGAGAAGCAGTCTGTTCCAACACTCCAATTCACTGTGCGAAGTGAATGGAGTGCTGCTTCACTTTCTAAATGCTGTCCTTTCAGAGAAAATCACTTTCCTTTGAAAGTGCCTTAAGCTACTTACACACATTCACAAAAAACTCATACCTGTTTCTCTGAAAGAGAAGTAGTCTGTTCCAACACTTCAATTCACTGTGCGAAGTGAATGGAGTGTTGCTTCACTTTCTAAATGCTGTCCTTTCAGAGAAAATCACTTTCCTTTGAAAATGCCTTAAGCTACTTACTAGCATTCACAAGAAACTCACATGCATTTTTCTGAAAGAGAAGCAGTCTGTTCCAACACTTCAATTCACTGTGCATAGTGAATGGAGTGTTGCTTCACTTTCTAAATGCTGTCCTTTCAGAGAAAATCACTTTCCTTTGAAAGTGCCTTAAGCTTCTAACAAGCATTCAATAGAAATACACATGCGTTTCTATGAAAGAGAAGCAGTCTGTTCCAACCCTTCAATTCACTGTGCAAGTGAATGGAGTGTTGCTTCACTTTCTAAATGCTGTCCTTTCAGAGAAAATCACTTTCCTTTGAAAGTGCCTTAAGCTACTTACAAGCATTCACAAAAAATCATATCTGTTTCTCTGAAAGAGAAGTAGTCTGTTCCAACACTTCAATTCACTATGCGAAGTGAATGGAGTGTTGTTTCACTTTCTAAATGCTGTCCTTTCAGAGAAAATCACTTTCCTTTGAAAGTGCCTTAAGCTACTTACAAGCATTCAACAGAAATTCACATGCATTTCAGTGAAAGAGAAGCAGTCTGTTCCAACACTTCAATTCACTGTGCGAAGTGAATGGAGTGTTTCTTCACTTTCTAAATGCTGTCCATTCAGAGAAAATCACTTTCCTTTGAAAGTGCCTTAAGCTACTTACAAGCATTCACAAAAAATCATATCTGTTTCTCTGAAAGAGAAGTAGTCTGTTCCAGCACTTCAATTCACTATGTGAAGTGAAAGGAGTGTTGTTTCACTTTCTAAATGCTGTTCTTTCAGAGAAAATCAGTTTCCTTTGAAAGTGCCTTAAGCTACTTACAAGCATTCAACAGAAATTCACATGCATTTCACTGAAAGAGAAGCAGTCTGTTCCAACACTTCAATTCACTGTGCGAAGTGAATGGAGTGTTTCTTCACTTTCTAAATGCTGTCCTTTCAGAGAAAATCACTTTCCTTTGAAAGTGCCTTAAGCTACTTACAAGCATTCACAAGAAACTCACATGCATTTTTCTGAAAGAGAAGCAGTCTGTTCCAACACTTCAATTCACTGTGCGTAGTGAATGGAGTGTTGCTTCACTTTCTAAATGCTGTCCTTTCCGAGAAAATCACTTTCCTTCGAAAGTGCCTTAAGCTACTTACGAGCATTCAATAGAAATTCACATGCGTTTCTCTGAAAGAGAAGCAGTCTGTTCCAGCAGTTCAATTCACTGTGCGAAGTGAATGGAGTGTTGCTTCACTTTCTAAATGCTGTCCTTTCAGAGAAAATCACTTTCCTTTGAAAGTGCCTTAAGCTACTTACAAGCATTCACAAAAACTCATATCTGTTTCTCTGAAAGAGAAGTAGTCTGTTCCAACACTTCAATTCACTATGCGAAGTGAATGGAGTGTTGTTTCACTTTCTAAATGCTGTCCTTTCAGAGAAAATCACTTTCCTTTGAAAGTGCCTTAAGCTACTTACAAGCATTCAACAGAAATTCACATGCATTTCACTGAAAGAGAAGCAGTCTGTTCCAACACTTCAATTCACTGTGCGAAGTGAATGGAGTGTTGCTTCACTTTCTAAATGCTGTCCTTTCAGAGAAAATCACTTTCCTTTGAAAGTGCCTTAAGCTACTTACAAGCATTCACAAAAACTCATATCTGTTTCTCTGAAAGAGAAGTAGTCTGTTCCAACACTTCAATTCACTATGCGAAGTGAATGGAGTGTTGTTTCACTTTCTAAATGCTGTCCTTTCAGAGAAAATCACTTTCCTTTGAAAGTGCCTTAAGCTACTTACAAGCATTCAACAGAAATTCACATGCATTTCACTGAAAGAGAAGCAGTCTGTTCCAACACTTCAATTCACTGTGCGAAGTGAATGGAGTGTTGTTTCACTTTCTAAATGCTGTCCTTACAGAGAAAATCACTTTCCTTTGAAAGTGCCTTTAGCTACTTACAAGCATTCAACAGAAATTCACATGTGTTTCACTGAAAGAGAAGCAGTCTGTTCCAACACTTCAATTCACTGTGCGAAGTGAATGGAGTGTTGCTTCACTTTCTAAATGCTGTCCTTTCAGAGAAAATCACTTTCCTTTGAAAGTGCCTTAAGCTACTTACAAGCATTCAACAGAAATTCACATGCATTTCACTGAAAGAGAAGCAGTCTGTTCCAACACTTCAATTCACTGTGAGAGTTGAATGGAGTGCTGCCTCACTTTAAATGCTGTACTTTCAGAGAAAATCACTTTCCTTTGAAAGTGCCTTTAGCTACTTACAAGCATTCCACAGAAATTCACATGCGTTTCTCTGAAAGAGAAGTAGTCTGTTCCAACACTTCAATTCACTGTGCGAAGTGAATGGAGTGTTGCTTCACTCTCTAAATGCTGTCCTTTCAGAGAAAATCACTTTCCTTTGAAAGTGCCTTAAGCTACTTACAAGCATTCAATAGAAAGTCACATGTGTTTCTCTGAAAAAGAAGCAGTCTGTTCCAACACTTCAATTCACTGTGCGAAGTGAATGGAGTGTTGCTTCACTTTCTAAATGCTGTCCTTTCAGAGAAAATCACTTTGCTTTGAAAGTGCCTTAAGCTACTTACACACATTCACAGGAAACTCACATGCATTTTTCTGAAAGAGAAGCAGTCTGTTCCAACACTTCAATTCACTGTGCGTAGTGAATGGAGTGTTGCTTCACTTTCTAAATGCTGTCCTTTCAGAGAAAATGACTTTCCTTTGAAAGTGCCTTAAGCTACTTACAACATTCCACAGAAATTCACATGCGTTTCTCTGAAAGAGAAGCAGTCTGTTCCAACACTTCAATTCACTCTGCGAAGTGAATGGAGTGTTGTTTCACTTTCTAAATGCTGTCCTTTCAGAGAAAATCACTTTCCTTTGAAAGTGCCTTAAGCTACTTACACACATTCACAGGAAACTCAAATGCATTTCTATGAAAGAGAAGTTGTCTGTTCAAACACTTCAATTCACTGTGCGTAGTGAATGGAGTGTTGCTTCACTTTCTAATTGCTGTCCTTTCAGAGAAAATCACTTTCCTTTGAAAGTGCCTTAAGCATCTTACAAGCATTCAATAGAAATTCACATGCGTTTCTATGAAAGAGAAGCAGTCTGTTCCAACCCTTCAATTCACTGTGCGAAGTGAATGGAGTGTTGCTTCACTTTCTACATGCTGTCCTTTCAGAGAAAATCACTTTCCTTTGAAAGTGCCTTAAGCTACTTACAAGCATTCACAAAAAATCATATCTGTTTCTCTGAAAGAGAAGTAGTCTGTTCCAACACTTCAATTCACTGTGCGAAGTGAATGGAGTGTTGCTTCACTTTCTAAATGCTGTCCTTTCAGAGAAAATCACTTTCCTTCGATAGTGCCTTAAGCTACTTACAAGCATTCAATAGAAATTCACATGCGTTTCTCTGAAAGAGAAGCAGTCTGTTCCAACACTTCAATTCACTGTGCGAAGTGAATGGAGTGCTGCTTCACTTTCTAAATGCTGTCCTTTCAGAGAAAATCACTTTCCTTTGAAAGTGCCTTAAGCTTCTTACACACATTCACAAAAAACTCATACCTGTTTCTCTGAAAGAGAAGTAGTCTGTTCCAACACTTCAATTCACTGTGCGAAGTGAATGGAGTGTTGCTTCACTTTCTAAATGCTGTCCTTTCAGAGAAAATCACTTTCCTTTGAAAATGCCTTAAGCTACTTACAAGCATTCACAAGAAACTCACATGCATTTTTCTGAAAGAGAAGCAGTCTGTTCCAACACTTCAATTCACTGTGCGTAGTGAATGGAGTGTTGCTTCACTTTCTAAATGCTGTCCTTTCAGAGAAAATCACTTTCCTTTGAAAGTGCCTTAAGCTTCTAACAAGCATTCAATAGAAATTCACATGCGTTTCTATGAAAGAGAAGCAGTCTGTTCCAACCCTTCAATTCACTGTGCGAAGTGAATGGAGTGTTGCTTCACTTTCTAAATGCTGTCCTTTCAGAGAAAATCACTTTCCTTTGAAAGTGCCTTAAGCTACTTACAAGCATTCACAAAAAATCATATCTGTTTCTCTGAAAGAGAAGTAGTCTGTTCCAACACTTCAATTCACTATGCGAAGTGAATGGAGTGTTGTTTCACTTTCTAAATGCTGTCCTTTCAGAGAAAATCACTTTCCTTTGAAAGTGCCTTAAGCTACTTACAAGCATTCAACAGAAATTCACATGCATTTCACTGAAAGAGAAGCAGTCTGTTCCAACACTTCAATTCACTGTGCGAAGTGAATGGAGTGTTGCTTCACTTTCTAAATGCTGTCCTTTCAGAGAAAATCACTTTCCTTTGAAAGTGCCTTAAGCTACTTACAAGCATTCACAAGAAACTCACATGCATTTTTCTGAAAGAGAA